>NC_135658.1:18871072-19191429 GCF_964188315.1 Podarcis muralis | reverse complement strand
AGTACCTCTGGTGAGGGACACGTCATGCTCCTTCTTGGGGTAGTTTGTCCATCCTTGGTCCCCAGCCTGCACTCAGCTCCCACCTGTGGCTCCTAGAAGCTGTCAGCTGGCCACAGCCACACCCCAGGAATGACTTTGACTGACCAGCTAAGCAAGGTGAGGCTAGTTAATGGGTCTCAAACCCTCGCTGAGTTAGGGACTTCCCCTGACTGTGAAGACAGACTTTGGAGGATTCAATGGATGAGACCGATAGTGGGTCCAACAGTTTAGAAAGCAGTTCCTGCACATGCTGGAGAGGGAAATGAGAGGCAGATGGGGCTCGTCAACCTGGGAAGGTAGCCCATCCAGGAGAAGGAAAACTCTGATCCTAAACCTCTGCTGTGTTGCACAATATCTTTGGAAGAAGAAAGGGCTAAGGAGTGAACCCGACACAAATTCAGAGTGGAGTCCCTAAGATGGTTCAATGGCATCTTGTACGCCTCTTTCCGGCAACTCCTACAGCCAAGCTGGTGCCAAATGTATCGCTCTTCTTTCCTTTGGACCACTGAAGCAAGGGGGGGTCTTGTCAGCTATGCAGTCCAGCACCTCCATACGCACTGCCCAGGCTGCCAGTGCAGCACTTCACCCCCAGAGGCGCACTCCATTGTCTCTTGAGACAGAAGGAAGCCAACTAATTGCCATCACTCTCAGGTTCATTTACATTCTATGACATTTTCATACAGCCAAATATGATTGGATATAATGCTTGAGTTCTGACTGGCTGGGCTCACATAGTGAATAAGAAAATAACTTAATTGGAAGAAGAATGTTACTGAACCAGCACTACCACATTAGGCAGGTGTGGGAAAAGATGACCATTCAGAAAAGCAGGGTTGGGGAAAGTTTGCTGAAAGGTGAACATCAAGGGAAACCTCAATTCAGGCTTAAAGGAGAAACGTAGGGTTAACTCAGAGGAAGCAAAGCACAGAAGAAGACATGTTGCGGGTGGTGAGAACAAAAATGAAAGAGTTACAAAGAAGCTGTATATCACATCAAATAAAAAAACAGTCATCTGAATTATTGAGCTATAATTCTATCTCAAGTCATAGATGAAAACATACATCACCGAAACTTTGCCCTTCTGGTTTATAATTTCAGTGGCGCCCCTCTGGAGAATTTCAACCTATAATTTATGCCTTTGATATGGGCTCCCCCCCCCCCTTCGCTCCTTGCAAGTTCAAAAGGCCTGCATGCTAAGTCATAACTGTGCATAGTACTAGTGATCTTAAACAAATTCTCCACATATTTTTAAAGTCAAATGTATATTCTTGTTCCGGTGACTCCAAGTCCGGTAATATGAACGCTCACCCAGACTTCAAGGTTCATTAACTTGGGCCCTGTTAAAAACTGCCAAGATCCTTAAGAATTAACATCCAAAATTGTACACCATTTCCCCAATTAACTCTTTAAAGGTAAGTTTGCCTCAGGTTAATGCCTTTTTATAACACAAAGATTTCTTTGCTCTGCGTATATGTACAAAGTTCAAATATGAGACATGTCCTTTAAAAAAACATTCTTCCTGAAAAATGACTTTTGTTATGATATTGCTGGAATTGGAACCTTAGGACCAGGGGTCAAATCTGACCAGCAAAGACTGGTCTTCAGAACCCTTCCTTGGCCACATTCTTCATAGGCCCTTACTTGGCTGAGATGTATCCTTGAATTCTGTCTCTTGTTTATCTGGTTGCGTGGCAAGTCTCCTCCCCCATGTGAAATGAAGGCACTGGACACATTATTTAAGGTTAATGGGCATAAAAAGGCCACAACTTTATTGATTACAGAATCGAAAGGTATTGGCTTTAGGCATTGGCTCCTATCGACTACCCGGCAAGGGAACCGGGAAGGGTTGTCCACAAGCCGTGGGAGTCCTGTTGAAGTACGCCAACTAGGATCCCACGGGTGTCACCGCTCGGGGGCGTGCCGGAGGCCCTTACCTCCCTAGGTTTCGGACAAGACCACGCCCCCCAGAGTCCTCTACCGGACTACCCCTTTCCTTGGGGGGAAGGTATGGCACTTCCTTTCCCCCCCATTCATTTGCATAACAATTAACCCCTGCCAATGCCTAACCGCCAATACCGCGGAAGTTGTGACATTTGCTATGAGGTAGGCGAAAAAACCAAAAGGCTCGAAATGCGCCAAGTTGGAAAAATTCCTACCAGGCCCCTTGCGGCGACCAACCGAAGTCCATAGCAAGGTCAACGCTAGCCTAGCCTCAGGGAGCCTAACCTCAGGGTGGGTGGGATGGGAAAACCTCACAGCTGGCAAGGGGAAAAGAGGGCGGTCCCCGGGCGTGCCTGGGCTTAAATAGGCTGATTGGCGGGCCGGGTCGGAGGCACGCCCGGGGATTCCCTGTTCACGCAGGGGCAAAGGCCGGCCCCCGCGCACGTGTGGGAGGGTTTAGCCCGCAACCCCCTCTCCTCCCAGGTCGGAAATGGCTATGGAGTACAGGGGAATATGAGCATGTGTGAATGTGTGAAACTGGCTGCCTATACCAAGGTTAAATGTACATTTGTTGCTCTGCCTACTTTTGCCTGCCATGTGACCCTTAGAGATTAAAAATATGTAATGCTAAAGAAGGATGATTATCGAAGAATAGATGCTTTTGAATTATGGTGCTGGAGGAGACTCTTGAGAGTCCCATGGACTGCAAGAAGATCCAACCTCTCCATTCTTAAGGAAATCAGCCTTGAGTGCTCACTGGAAGGACAGATCCTGAAGCTGAGGCTCCAATACTTTGGCCACCTCATGAGAAGAGAAGACTCCCTGGAAAAGACCCTGATGTTGGGAAAGATGGAGGGCACAAGGAGAAGGGGACGACAGAGGACAAGATGGTTGGACAGTGTTCTCGAAGCTACAAACATGAGTTTGACCAAATTGCAGGAGGCAGTGGAAGACAGGAGTGCCTGGCGTGCTCTGGTCCATGGGGTCACGAAGAGTCGGACATGACTAAACAACTAAACAACAAAACAACAAGCTTTACAGTTGTTGAATGGAATATTCTCCCCGCCTCCCCCCCCAAAAAAATCCTTAAAGATTTTATGTCACCAGTAATCTCCAGAATGTAATGAAGTCATGTTAATTAGGAGTTGTAATGCTGCCTCCCCAAGTTGTAAGGCAAGTGAATGGGGAGCTACAGTGGTAGTTTTTACCCAGTTTTACAAACAATGGCCCGTTTAACCGAAGCCACACTGAAAATCAGCACGAGTCAAGCATTCCTTCCTGAAGGATTCCAGCATCATGAGCTCGCAGGTTTGCTGCTTCTGGGAGACCCATCAAAGAATACAGTTTTCTAGCCTTCTCTAACTCTTTGGTCTTACTTATGCTCCTGAGTGAATTCAAGAGTCATCTTTGTTGTTGTTTAGTCGTTTAGTCATGTCCGACTCTTCGTGACCCCATGGGCCAGAGCACGCCAGGCACCTCTGTCCTCCACTACCTCCCACAGTTTGGTCAAACTCATGCTGGTAACCTCGAAAACACTATCCAACCATCTCGTCCTCTGTCGCCCCCTTCTCCTTGTGCCCTCCATCTTTCCCAGCATCAGTGTCTTCTCCAGGGAGTCTTCTCTTCTCATGAGGTGGCCAAAGTACTGGAGCCTCAGCTTCACGATCTGTCCTTCCAGTGAGCACTCAGGGCTGATTTCCTTAAGAATGGATGCATTTGATCTTCTTGCAGCCCATGGGACTCTCAAGAGTCTTCTCCAGCACCATAATTTAAAAGCATCAATTCTTCGGCGATCAGCCTTCTTTATGGTCCAAAGAGTCATCTAGTCTTCTGCAATGAAGGCATCACAGCTATCACAAACAGCTATTAGAATCAGAAGGGAGGGGAATGAGAGATCACCTTTGGTGGAAATAGTAGCCAATGCATAGCCTTGTGGTACAGCCCGTGCACTGCAAGAAGAGGTCTCAGTTTCCCTGGCATCTTCAGGTACAGATAATAAAGACTCCTGCCTGAAACACTGGAAAGCCACTGCCAGTCAGTGTAGACAATATTGGGTTTGATGGGCTCTAACTCACTATAAATGCTGTTTACTAATATAATAACTGTTGTACCTTTGAATATATATTGTATGGCAATGTGCAGGGGGAAAATGTTATATAGGCATCAAGTGCAGTTTGCTAATACAAAGTGTTAGGCGGGCTTCCTGCACACATAAACTTCATTCTGAATTAATTTCAAAACAATGAACAGCTTGTCGCACAAATTAACGAGGGTGCTGGACTGGGGTCGAAGCCCAGCCAGGCTTGCCATTATCAAATGCAAACAGCCTGCCTTGTTTGCTTTGCGGATGTTGGCATTTAAGTCTTTGAAGGACTTCATATGCTTAATCCCGATTTAGAGAACCTTTATTTAGATGTACGGAATCCTCTGGAGAAATTTCACGAGCTTTAGCAAAATGACTTTTGGCAAGTCGTCTGCCTGACAACCAGGGATCGCACTCTGCGCATTTGATAGAGCGAGCCCTAGTCCATCAAAGATCATACCAATGTCCCCCAACATCACAACTTTGAGATGTTTGGGGCAGCAACCCCCAGCAGCCTCAGCCCACAAGTCCAGCACCAACCAGGATGGGCCTGATGTGAGCTGCAGCCCTATTTTCATGTGAGGAATGTTGGAGGGTATGCACTTTGAGAACAGGATGTTGGGCTAGATAGGCCTTTGGTCTGTTCAAGCAGACTCTTCTTACGCTGGAAAATGTGCTCAACTTTAAGGTGTCAAAAGGCTTGTGGTTTTTCCTGCAACAGACGAGCCCGGGTACCATGCTTAATGTTAGATTATACATAGCCAGCAGAGCAGAAAGGAACCTTCACATTGGTCTTTATAGCAAAACCACTTCCCCAAATGTTATTGTCCTTATCAAAGCTCTGTTGGCTTTCCTTGAAACTTCTCAAACGTTTCAACTAAGGGAGGATCAAACCCTAAAGTCATTTTGAAAGTTGCTTCAGTCAAAATTTCAGCGGCGATGCCGCATAAAATTGTGTTAGATTAATGCCGTACTACATCAAAGCAAAATCTCCTCTTCTTTTTCCTCCCCCCCCCTTCATTTCGCCATCTAATCATTTTATGTATAACAGCTATCGAACAGCATACAGGACTTTTTTTAAACTGCTGCTTGCTGACTCCAGTAGCTTTTGTTTATAGTCTAATTTACAGACCTCAGGAGAGAGAAGAACATTTGTGCCAAGAATCTCTTTAATGGATGCAATTTTTCCCCCACAACACATTTATACGTGGAGAACTCACATCATTTACTAGATCGCACATGCAAGTATACAAAAAGAGAGATGATTATAACATTCCTTTAAAGAAAAGAGGAAACTGAGATGCTGAGATATATATTAGCTGCTGTCTTGTGTTCTGTTTACTGCAATTTAATAACAGAATGTTTGGGGTAATTATGCTGACCAAAAAAAGAAGAAGCTAAGACTCAGGAAGATATTAAATCATCGTGACCACAAAGTAAACGCTTTTGAAGCAAATGAGGAGGGAAATTACTCTGGAAGTTTAGAATAATAGAATTGTAGAATACGGAGGGACCCCAAGGGTCATCTAGTCTCACCCCCTGCAATGCGGGACCCCCAACTAAAACATCCATGAAAACGGACCATCCATCCTCAATTTGAAAACCTCCAAGGAAGGAGAGTCCATAACTTCCTGAGGGAATTTGTTCCACTGTTGAGCTGCTCTTACCACCAGAAAATTATTCCGTTAGTCATTACAAAATAAAAAAAATTCCTTCCAGTAGCACCTTAGAGACCAACTAAGTTTCTTATTGGTATGAGCTTTCGTGTGCATGCACACTTCTTCAGATACAGTGGTACCTCGCAAGACAAATGCCTCGCAAGACAAAAAACTCGCAAGACGAAAGAGTTTTTTGTTTTTTGAGTTGCTTCACAAGACAAATTTCCCTATGGGCTTGCTTCGCAAGACGAAAACGTCTTGCAAGTTTGTTTCCTTTTTCTTAAAACCGTTAATAACATGCATTCCTATGGGAAACCGTGCTTCGCAAGACGAAAAATTCGCAAGATGAAAAAACTCGCAGAACGAATTAATTTCGTCTTGCGAGGCACCACTATACTTGTTTCGACTACGGCAGACCAACACGGCTACCTACCTGTAACTAGAACCTTTAGTCATTGTTTTAAAAGACCAAAGTGTCAGTATAAGTCACTGGGTTTGTGAGTATGATGGGTTGGTGTAGATTGGGAGTGGGAGGGAAATTTGATTCCATTCACATTTAAGAGCTAACCTACCGGATTTGCGCTTTGTGAAACAATGCATGGACTGAAACACAGCCATCCTTTGACATTTGCATTTCTCGAATTTTGCAAGGCAGTTATCCAATGAGAATGAGTGATGTAAAGAAAAGGACGACATCAGAGTTTGCTTGTTTATACGCCTTATCGTGGAGCAGTTGCCCTTGGTGGTATATTTTGGTGTGACTTTGCATTTTGCTATTATATCACTAGTGACCCAGTGTATTGTTTGCAAGAGGGCCTTCTCAGCAGGGGAACTCTCCCTGTGGAACACCCTCCCATCAGATGTCGAGGAGATAAAGAGCTACACAATTTTTAGAAAATATCTGAAGGCAGCCTTCCATCGGGAAGTTTTTAATGTTTGACTTTTTTATGTTTTTACATGTGTTGGAAGCTGCCCAGAGTGGCTGGGGCAAGCCAACCAGATGGACGGGGTATAAATAATAAAATTATCATTATTATTATACGTCCAGAACATGCATTGCAAAAGCCAGGGAGGGATACTTTCAAAAAATGGTATCATCGCGGTGAGCAGCACCTCCCCCAGCCATAATCTGTGGGACTATATGCCACCTGGATTCCCATCACTGTCATGTGAGTCTCCTCACCATCCATGAGTAGACTGGAGCAAAGTTGCAAAGACTCACAGCGTGGTAGTGGTGATACCTTAGAAGATGATGAGATACAGACAATGTAGCACGAAATACTGAGAGAATTTGGAGTCTTTGATTTCAACTCATCTTCTCACTGAGTCCATTGGCATTCACCTGGTGAGGATGAATAAAAGATCAGGGCAGGAATGGATCTGCTCAAGGAATAACTGACTGCGCCAAATGAACCTCTGTGAGCTTGACCTCCGTCAGCTATGCCCAGGAATGCGAGTCCTTTAGTTAAGCATTAGCCGTAAGATAATTCGGGAAATCTAATTGTTTGTGAGTCTGTGGCGCAGCTAGTTTTACGGTGTCAAGGTTCCGTGATGATTTCTTTAGATTAGAATGTGCAGATGTAAGATTTGTATAGGGAATGGTACACTTAGGCAAATCGGGATGCATATGATCAGCCATTACGAGCTGTCTTTGTAATCGAGTCGGTATGACTGATAGGCAGCTATTGTCGAGTCTTTGGGGTATATCAAATCATTATTGCTCTCCTTTTAGACATGTCATGTTGTCTATAATGCCTACAAAGGAGACAAGGCCTTGATTTAATGTTTTATTCAAAGGACAGGTCTTTCAGCAGGATTACAGCAGCCCCCTTAATCCTTTGCAGATATCACTGGATTCAGCACACCAGTTGAATCGCAATTTTAGGGTTGGAGTCATACAATTGCATCTCTCTGCAACATGTGGCGATTTTTTTTAAAGCGATGAGGATTTTGCATGTGAGGCCATGGGCTGAGGCTGAATAAAAAGCTCCCTATCAAACTTTTCCAGCTAGATACAGAGATGGGGAGGGAAGAGAAAGGAGTTTTGCTCACCAGTTCCTTTCATCACCTACTTGTGGAACTGGTTGTGGCCACCGTGCTGTTTGGCACTATTTCCCTCTCCTTTTCTTTCTACTTCCTTGGAGGTTTGTCAGCAGAGGTTGGATGGTCATCTGTCATGGATGCTTTAGCTGAGATTCCTGCATTGCTGGGGGTTGGACTTGTTGGTTTTTATCTTAAAGTGGTCAATGATGCTACACAGGAATGGGGTTGGTCAATTGAAGCTCACAGGTGTATGTTTGTAGTTTGACCTACTTAGCTGCACACCTGTGGTCTCTTGACTTTTTGCCTAATTAGAAAGGGGAGTTACTTTCTGGACCGGAGGCAGGAAGGGATTGTTAGAATTCCTGCTCCACGATTGCAGTCATGGGATTGTTGTCTTTCACATGACGTTATATGTTTTGACTCCACAGAGTGGGAGGTGACGGAGACAGGATGTTTGTGTTACTGCGTTCAGTGAAGTGGGACTATTGTCCTTTGTTCTTTTTATGTTTGCTGTCTGATGCTAGAGAGAGAGGGAGCAATGTTGCAGTGCTCCGTGTGTATTTATATGTAAATAAAGTAGATTAGCCAAAATGCTGTGTTGCTGAGGTCTGTTACGCAAAGCTGTGCAAACTCTGCGGATCCCTAAGTGTGCCGGTGTCGGTTGGCATCGTTCGCTGTGATGTTCAAGCTGATGAAAGCTTATGAAGCTCCCGAACGAATGACCAGGACGGAGGGAACATGCCAGTCGGGCATGTGTCTTGGCCAGGGTCCTACTCGAGTGTAGGCTGAACTCCTGATAGGGATGTGATAGGATAATTGATTATTTGAAAACTGTATTTAAGTTGATTAAATGTTTTCTATGTGTACTGGTAAGGAGGAGTGATGGCTTGCAGAGTTTGGCTGTTATGTTTTTGAAAATAAAACTAAGCAAAGATATTGCGGACAGCCTTTTATTTCTACGCACCAGTTGCTGTGTACACTCTGTGTTGGCGCAAAAGTCCAACAGGACTAGGTGGTCCTTGGGGTCCCTTCCAACTCTACAGTTCTATGATTCTATTTATAAGCCATCAGGAAGTGCTTCCCTCACTCTGATTTGGCTTCAGATCCTGGCATAGCTAAATCTCATTGGCCGCTACATGCCATGAAGCCAAATCAGACGAAGAGCAAGACTTCCCGCCCTCACTCTGTTGCATGTTCAAACCCATACAGATTCTATCAACCAATTAATACATTAATTAAATCGATATTCAAACAATTAATTGACCAAGTTTTTTTGCAATTGAGTGGCACACCTAAATGAAATTAATGACATTTCTCAGGATGGTTTTAGACCAGGCATCCCCAGCCTTCGGCCCTCCAGATGTTTTGGGCTACAATTTCCATCATCCCGCACCACTGGTCCTGTTAGCTAGGGATCATGGGAGTTGTAGGCCAAAACATCTGGAGGGCCGTACGTTGGGGATGCCTGTTTTAGACATTGCTAAGAGCAAGCAAACATTGAAGCATTCTTTAAAGGTATATGTAAAAATCCCTCTGAACCAGGTCCATTTTTAAAAGTCTAAAACCTTCCACAAAATCATCCCTTCCCAAGCCTGGTTAAGCCACCTTTAAAGGTTATCCAGATTAAATGAAACTTCACAGCTACATATGCACACATGCAATCAACACGCTATTATCATTATTAGATTTATATACCTCTTAATATAAAATATACTTCTAAGTCCTTTAGAAGCTATAAAAACCCATTGCACAGATGTTAATATGTAAGCATCCTTAATTAAAACATAATAAAACAATCAATTTTTTTAAAAAAACAATTAAAATAAACTCCGAGTGAGAGAGACAGAGAATGCCTGTGCAAACAAATGTGCTTTCAAATGATGATGGAAAACCAGTACAGAAGATGGTATTCCAATTCCACTGGGCTTTCCATATGAACCTACCCAAACCCTGAGATCATCTTCTGAGGCCCTTCTTTGTGTGCTTCCTCCTCGAGAAGTGCGGAGGGTGGCAACATGAGAACAGGCCTTCTCTGCAGTGGCTCCCCGTCTATGGAATGTTCTCCCCAGGGAAGTTCGCCTGCCGCCTTCATTGTACACTTTTAGGTGCCAGACAAAAACGTTCCTTTTTAACCAGGCCTTTGGTTGATTTGATTGACATCCTATGCCCTTTTAAAATGTGGGGGTTTGGGGGGGAGGGAGTTATTGGACTGTTGTTGTTATTTTGATTATGTATTTAGAGTTTTATATTTTTATTTTATTCTGTGAACCGCCCTGAGACCTCCAGGTATAGGGCAGTATATAAATTCAAAGAAGAAGAAGAAGAAGAAGAAGAAGAAGAAGAAGAAGAAGAAGAAGAAGAAGAAGAAGAAGTTGCATTTTATGAAAATCCCTTCTGCACATCCCTTTCAACAAGCTCCCAATTGGGAACCAATTGGGAGGATCAGGTAAGTAATATATTGAGCACAGCCTTGAAACCCATTTCACTGGTGTGAATTCATTTTCTTCAGCATAAGAGGTATGTGATTTAAGAAAGGAGTACTCATCTTGGGCAATATTTCTTCTGTTTTTTTGACTGATATAAGGAGAAACGAGTAAATATCTCTGCGCATAAATAATTTGAGTATGCATTACAATATGTTCGCCATTACTCTGAAATGTAAGGACAAAATACAAGTTCTCTGGGCATCAAAGGTTTTCAAAGGGAGAGATTGCGAATGATGTGTGTCCCCCCCCCCAGTGGGGGCAAATTTCATACCTTCCAATATGAAGTGGCCCAAAACTGGGACACCATCTTCTGGATCTGCACTCCCATAAGAGTCACATGACCTGTGCAAGATTACTGCCCCCCAAAGTGCTTTGGGGGGGTACAGTGCCTGAAATTTGTGTTTTGGGGTACCACACAAGATTGCTGCCCCATAGATGCACCTTTTTGGTTGCAGCAGTCTTGCACAGCACCCCAAAACACACATTTTGGGGCACCATATCTGAAAAATGTGCAGCCTGAAATCTTGTGAGACAGAGACGGCCATTTTGGCCACTCATGAGAAAAAAAATGAATGTCTCATTTTTTCCCCAGGGCATTTGGCGGGTATGAAATTTGCATTCACACAGAAAGAGAGAGAAAGAGCTGAAAGGCACTCAAGTTGGTTTCTCCCAAGGTAGGGGGTAAGTAGTCACATGGGCAGAAGCAGTCAATCAGAGCTACAACTCCCAGAGTTTGCAGGGGAAAGGGATTGACTGTTAAAGCACTCTGAGAATTGTGGCTAGATGAGGGGAACAGGGGTCTCCTGAGAACACTCAACACCTTTAACAATTTGCAGCTCCCATGATTGTATGGGGGGAACCACAGCTCTTTAAAGTGGTATGGTAACGCTTTTAATGTTTCGTGCAGATGGGGCCTGAGTCATGAAACAAGGTAATCGGGGAAGGGGGAAGGTGGGGGGGAGGGAAGACTTATATCAGCACACAATACAAAGGCAATGTGTTTTTCATTTACACCATCACCGTGCTCTGAATACTGTTAAAGATGGCTGGTTATGGATCTCCATAGTTATTCCTACATTGCAGGGGGATGGACTGGAAAACTCTCGGTGTCCCTTTCAACTCTACAATTCTGTTTTTAAACTCCAGATTTGTTTATTTTTATTGCCTGGTGGAGCTTTAGACAATGAATTTGCACTTCATTTAACTATTCAATACCTTATGACCATCTTGCATTTCCTTTTCGCCTTGCAGTTTCATCTTGCAGGAGATGTGGCCCTGCTCCCTTACTGTGGATTTACCGTATTTTTCGCTCTATAGGATGCACTTCCCCCCCTCCAAAAATGAAGGGGAAATGTGTGTGTGTCCTATGGAGCGAATGCAGGCTTTCGCTGGAGCCTGGAGAGCGAGAGGGGTCGGTGCGCACCGACCCCTCTCGCTCTCCAGGCTTCACGAAGCTATCTGCAAGCCTTCGGAGCAAGGCGGGAGTTCCCGCCAGGCTCCAAAGGCTTGCAGACAGCAGCCTGAAGCCTGAAGCCCGGGGTGCGCAGTGCCAACTCCCACTGCGCTCCCCGGGCTTCAGGCAGCTATCCGCAAACCTTCGGAGCGCGGCCCCAGCCCCGCAAGCTCCGGGAGCGGCGGCAAGGTTGCGCAACCTTGCCTCCGCTCCCGGACCTGTTCTGGGGGCTGTGGTCGGGGGAAGCTTGGGCTTCCCCCGCCCCAGCCCCATGGCTAAAAACGAAGCCGCGCAGAGCCTCTACCGGCTGGAGAGGTTGTGCGTGGCTAAAGAGGAAGCCAAGACAGCCAGCAGAAGGAGGAGATTCTGACAGGGTCCTCGTGCCCCCTTCTCAAATCCGGGAAACTGCTTACGGGCTTTGGGAAGGAGCTGGAAGGGCTCTAGGATCCTCCCAGAGCCTCACACCTTCTTCCCAAAGCCTGGCTTAAGCCCAGCACTGTGAAAACTGGGAGAGGAGGGAATTAAATGGCCTCGCACAGGGTGGTGTATTGCCAAAGGTGGTATATTACCACTGAAAGCAGGGATAAATTTGAGATCCGTTTTAATTTGACTATTACTTAAACTGGAAAATGTAAATCCTTGGCTGCGCTCATGCATGCAACCAGAGCACTGAAAGCTCTGCAACATTGCTAATGAAAAATAACAGGAACACAAATCATCTTCATTTCCTATCATTTGCTGTGCCCTGTATCCTGAAGTTGCATAGATTGGGGCTCCTGCATTTTCACAGAACTCTAATTCTCATTTCCCTGCATTTGTAGCAGCTACTAGAATCTTACATGGTTAAGAAGATGAGGTTGTCAAGTGGGGTGGGGGGAGAACACGCAGACATTTATCCAGGGGAAAAGTGCTATAACTTAATTGTTCCCATAAATAATGTTCACTTCAAATAATCATTTATAAACACTAAAGTCAAATGGTATTCCACTAACGTTTATCTGTAGGCTGCCCAGAAGGCTTATGGGTTATTCATTTTTATCGGTGTTCCTGCTACAAGTAGCAGAAATATTTTTATCCTAGTAAATCTTCATTACTTGCTTTGACAAAATAACTGCTACATATTATTTACTTAAGTGCTGCAAATCAATGTATTTTTTATTTTAAAAAAGATAAAGACTGTCTGCTCTGTTTTTCCGCTATATTAAAAGTCTTTTTCTCCCCCGCCCTAAGCTTTCATACTTTTATCTTCCCTCAAATGCCTCAATTTCTTTCCGCGGTCACATTTTTCATTAAATGACATTTTCATTTACCGAGAACATTTTCCAAAAATAGTGTGATGGTCCAGAAATACTGTGGTGGCCTCTACAAGGAAAAAGCCATGTAAGTGATTGTTCTCTCTTCATTTCTTACCTACCAGCTGGGATTATTTGATTTTATTTATTTGTAAAATTTATTGATAGGCTGCCATTTGGAGCAAAGGCCATCGAAGGCAGCTTTCCATCTTATAAAAACACAGTAAGATTCAAAAGAAGCACGGCAAATTAAAATACACAGAACAGGAAAATATAAATGCTATATACTGGAATGCCAGTTCATTTTCATCCATAGGTGGCAACTCCTAAGGGAGTTCCGCCCCCACAAAGTTGATGGACATTGCTATTCAAAGGGTGTCTTGTGATTGATGATGCAGGGCAGGGCTTACCTGGCTGTCAGGGACCGTGCTGAGGAGGGCTGCACTGAGGAAGAATGGTGGGGGCCACCCCCTCCCCCTGATCCTGATCCTGAATCTTCCCAGGAGCAGGACGACAGTATAGATTTTGAACAGTGGTTTGCAGAGGGGCATAGTTAAGAAGGCAGAAGCTGGGAAATACTGGATGGGGAACAGCTAGGAGAAGAAACACTAGAAGAGAAAGATTTAACAGATTCACAGTCTCTGGATAGTATGCACACACACACACCCTTTCCCAAAGTCCTGGAGAGCTCAGGAAGTGTCAGAACAGAAAACACTGCAGCTCCAAACTCAGATTACGAGATGTAGGAGTGACGTAGATTAAATTGGGAGCACCGCTATTTCTAGGTGATGTGTTCTCTCGCTGTGATTATTAAAGTTTCTAACAGGTAAGAAGACTTCTTTTCCTTTGTTCTGCTTATCTACTGCCACGGGAGGAGGAAGCTGATTCCCTGAAGCTTGACACTGGCCCTCCTCCCCAATATTTGATTCAAATTGGCACCCCCTGTTGTCAATGCATACACGGTGAAGAACTAATGGCTGCATATTTGCTTAGGGAGGAATCCTATGCACAACAAGCTGGCATAATGCAAGCCAGTGTAAGGGCCCATCCAGACCTCCTTTTGTGCTACATTCCTAGGCACAGCTCTGTGCTTTAAAGCTCCAGGTGCAAGCACTTCCTCCCCTCTTTGAAAACCTGCTCTTTACTGCTGAATCAGAACAAGCAGCATTCCATGGAAAAACCAGATTGCATGGCCAGCTTCAGGGTGGACAAGTTATGCCAGTGTGCCAGGGACTGGCTGGATGAGGAAAAGTGGGGGGAATCCACCCAATCAAGAGTATCCCCTCCCCCATGCCACGAGGAAGGCACAGAGGAAGAGGATTTCGAGCCTGGGGACTGGTGGTGGGACACTGGCCACATCTCAGTGGAAGGGATAAGCTGGGAAGTGCTAGAAGCAGGAAGCTTGAGGGATAGCGAAGAGGCAGAAGCAGGCAGGTGACCCAGCACAGGACAGGGTGAGGAGCTTTCCTGTTTCGATGCAGGCACCAACAGCAATGACAGAGAGGAGTCAGACCCTGCAGTTCTCCCTCAAAGCCACTCTGACAGCTTCTCCGCTGATAGTTTGGCAGCGCCCCACTCCCCTAGAATGAGCCATTTATTGCATCTTGCTGAGTTGTGAGCCAGGAAGACACAGAGGGAGTCGATTGGAGCTCGCCATAAGAAACGATCACAGAAAGAAGGGCCTGACACAGAGAGCCAGAGAGCGAGGAAGGGGTTACAACCCAGTTCGAACAACTGTTCCATTTAGACAGGTTTACCCTTCAGAAGTTTCCATGTGTTCTTTGGTTTCCTTTCCTTAATAGAGGCCAGTGTAGTGTAGTGGTTAAGAGCAGTAGTCTCGTAATCTGGTGAAGTGGGTTCGCGTCTCCGCTCCTCCACATGCAGCTGCTGGGTGAGCTTGGGATAGTCACAGTTCTCTGAAATCTCTCAGCCCCACTCACTTCACAGAGTGTTTGTTGTGGGGGAGGAAGGGAAAGGAGAATGTTAGCCGCTTTGAGACTCCTTTGGGTAGTGACAAAGCGAGATATCAAATCCAAATTATTCTTCTTCTTAATAAAGAAACTAACTGCAAGTTCACCAATTCTCTTTCTCTCCCTCTCCCTCCCTCTCTCTCTCTGACCTATGAACAACCTGCTCTGCCTATGGGCTCCTTGACACAGTGTATCTTTGGCTAAGCCAAGCCTGGGGTGTTAACTCCAGCTGAGCCCAGCTGAACCAGGAATCGGCCAGCTGGAAATTCACTGCATCCTAAACTGCTCATCCCAGCAGATTATTTTTTTTCCCCAAAAAGGAAAGGAAATCCACTCAAAAGGGCAGACCTCTTTCTAAACCATCAGTGAAGAAGCTGTGGCCCTGTAAATGTCGCCAGACATTATCCCTGATCATTAGTCATGCTGGCTAGTTGCCCTTTACAATATGACTATTACACAAGAGGACATGAGCTGAAATTTGGAAGTTGTATTGGGGCTTTCTGGCTCTAATTCAGTGCAGACACAAGGAAGAGCCATGATGTGTCTACTACACTTTCGTTCTGAAGATACAAGCTACAAATGCACTGAGAAATGTGAATTGCCTCTTCAGAATTTGATGGGTACTCAGAAGAAAACAAAGGTTCTTCAGCATTTTCATAATGGCTTCTGTGACCATTTAGGGCAACTTTTTGTAAAAACAACAAAAAGAAAACACCAAATGACTAAAAAATGTAACTAGTAGTTGTAGTAGAAGTAATATAAACCAGGGATTAATGGAGGTCCCCCAACCACCATTTGAGAAGAACAGAAATGTTTTTCCCCCCTCTTTACTCATTTCATTGAATAATAATAATAATAACACTCCCGGTGTGTTGGGAACTACATATTTCAATCTAACAAATAAACTTGAAGTCAGTCCACCCTCAGTAAAAACTATTATTGCTTTCACAGTTTGGCATGTGAAGTTTAAGCTTTATTGATTTAGGCCACTGGATGGATTAATAAATATATGAAATCTCATTCCCTAGCATAACATGTGTTTGAAAGAGGAAATAATCTTTCAAAATAGAAAAAAAAATTAAATTACAATTCCTCAGGGCAGTCCATTGCAATTGATTTCTGAGACACTAAATGAAATTCTTTTGAAAGCCTAACCAAGTGCCCTAGATACAGCTCACAACTGTGGTGAGGAGTTTAAAATTAAAAAAAAAACACACACCAAGTGTTGCACAATAGGCAGTTCTATTTTAGAACTTGGAGATCATAGCAACGTATGAATATTCATTGTACCATTTTTGCTGCTCCTCTTGGGGAATATTTACCAGGCTCAGAGAGAGGGGGGGATGGATTGACATTGACAATGAAGAAAACAGGAGAGAGAAAATGGCTGAATCAATTTGTTGAAGCAGTGAGGGATGGATTGAAAGTTTCAGCCTCCTTGGCAAATTATGTAAATTGCTAGCAAGGACTACAAGGTGGGGAGGGAAGAATCTTTGCAATAAACGTTTAGGTTGCAGTGCTGTGAACAGGAGTCTCACACAGGAGCCTGTGAACCACTGCTGAAGTGTACAGAAACCTCTAGGTGACTGTGACAGTAGTTCTGAGAACTGCTACGAGCACCTGCAAAGAACCCGATTCCAATCTTTTGAGTAGCCGCAGTGCCATTACTGCCACAAACCACAAACCACAAACCACTCACTCATCATCAGCGTTTGACTTCTGCAGTCAACAGGGAGGAATAATAATAATAATAATAATAATAATAATAATAATAATAATAATTTATTATTTATACTCAGCCCATCTGGCTGGGTTTCCCTAGCCACTCTGGGCGGCTTCCAACTGAATATTAAAAACAATACAGCATAGGAATACAACAGGAAGAAGGAAGCTTCACCTATTTCTTTATTCTATTTCATTTTTTGAATAAGCCAGCTGTTATGAAGCAAGTGATGGCAGCACAGGTTATGTGTATATGGCAGAAGTGAGGCTCTATGCTCAAGTGCCTGTAGCAGCTGTCAGAAATGATAGCTACTGCAAACAGCCTGAGGCTTCTGTACACAAGGGATCCAGTTCACAGAATTTGCTTCCTAGTAATATGCATTACGAGGGACGCGGGTGGCGCTGTGGGTAAAAGCCTCAGCGCCTAGGGCTTGCTGATCGAAAGGTAGGCGGTTCGAATCCCCGCGGTGGGGTGCGCTCCCATTGCTTGGTCCCAGCGCCTGCCAACCTAGCAGTTCGAAAGCACCCCCGGGTGCAAGTAGATAAAAAGGGACCGCTTACTGGCGGGAAGGTAAACAGCGTTTCCGTGTGCTGCGCTGGCTTGCCAGATGCAGCTTTGTCACGCTGGCCACGTGACCTGGAAGTGTCTCCGGACAGCGCTGGCCCCCGGCCTCTTAAGTGAGATGGGCACACAACCCTAGAGTCTGTCAAGACTGGCCCGTACGGGCAGGGGTACCTTTACCTTTACCTTTAATATGCATTACATTGGCAATTAACCCTTCCTCTCTGTTGAAAGCAACAACAGAGAATCGTAAAATTGAGGCATTGGAAGGGACCGAAACACTGGCTGTTCTGTAATGATCAGTAAGTCCATATAAACTGATCCCTGTGAAAGCAGTAATGATTGAATTAATATTATGGAAGGAATTAAGGAGACGCGATTGCCTTGTTTCGGTTGTTTTGAAGTTGAATTAAGCAAAGGGTTTTTTTTAAAACCTGTTAGGCAATACCTCCTGCGGTGCTTAATTATGTATAGTGATTCATTATGTAAGGGAAATGCTTATGAATCAAGCAAGGGAATTTTTCATACTGATGAACAAGTTGTACGTAATCTGGAAGCCATTGAAAGTCGCCACAATAATTGGAAAAGCTCTGGACGTTGCACAATGTTCCCGGAAGAGACGGATGCAGAGACCTGATAAAGAAACTTGAATAGTTGCACGCCTTGAGTTGGTTCCTCTTTTCTCACCATTATGCAGTTAGAAACTCTCCAAATCAACAGTAATGAGGAAAGTTATTAGGTATCGTTTCTGAAACAGGCATGAGTTGGAAGCATAGCTGTCAATGTTTTCCATTTTTTAAGGTAAATTCCCTTATTCCGAATAGGATTCCTCGCAAGAAAAGGGAAAAGTTGACAGCTATAGTTTTAAGCCCCTTGTGAAGAAAAAGAACAGGGGGAAACTGAAGGGGATTTAACAGGGGCATTGTTGCAAGTCTTTTGGACTGGGGTCTGAATCTCATACCTCCCCAAAACTTAGGCCCATATTTTTAATTACTTGAGGGCACTGCAAGGCACAGATATGGTGAAGCAGCAGATGACTATCATCTTAATTTGCCCAGAAGCAAATTTAAGACATGGGCCTATTCCATGAACCTATTAAGTACCCAATAACATCCTTGACATATAGGACCAAACAGACACTGATGGGCTCTCATCATGTCAAGGAGCAGGGAGCTGGGAGAGACAATGGAAACTGGATGACATCAGAGTAGGTGGGTGGGTGGATGGATATACTGTGAGAATGTTGGTAGGGATAGGTGAATCCATCAGTTTAGATTGCTTTCAGATTCTCATTTTTATTAAATTCAATTCCCATTGATATGGTGGGGTGTTTTTTTAAGTCCTCACGAAAATATATAAGGATTTTAGCATGAAATTATTCTAATGTGCATAAATTAATAGGTCAGTTTGGCATAGTGGCAAAGTGTTGGTCAGGGACTTAGGTGACCAGCATTCAAATCCCCACTTCAGTCATGAAACTCATTTAGGTGGCCTTGGACCAGTCACAGTCTCTCAGCCCAACCTACCTCACAGGATTGTTGTGAGGATAAAATGGGGAGGAAGAGCACATGACATCATCTGGAGCTCCTTGGAGAAAAGGAGCATAAATGCGATAAAATGAAATATTTTGAAAATATGTAATTTTATCTAATACATACATTTTCCAAGCATATTTTCCCCTAAGATTTGCAATTTCCCCTATACGGTGGTACCTCTGGTTATGTACTTAATTCGTTCCGGAGGTCTGTTCTTAACCTGAGGTACCACTTTAGCTAATGGGGCCTCCCGCTGCTGCCACGCGATTTCTGTTCTCATCCTGAAGCAAAGTTCTTAATCCAAGGTACTATTTCAGGGTTAGCAGAGTCTGTAACCTGAAGCGTCTGTAACCCGAGGTACCACTGTACAATGCATTTTGTATCTTATTTCCACAAATGCATGCATTTGCTTTTGTTCTTGCTACAGTCAGTATTTTACTCTCATCTCCTGTTACCTTCCATTTTTTCCCCTGGTTACTACATGGCTCTCTCCTTGTTTCTCCTGCTCCTCCTTCCACTTCATGCTTGCTCAATCACTCCTCCTCCCGTCCTGTTCTCCCTTCCCTTTTTCAGCGGGCAGGACCAATACTCAATGCATCTCTCAACCCACTCTCAACCCATCAGTGCTGGGTCAGAAAGACTCAGCAGTAATGTGCTGTCAGTTGATTGGCAGTCATCGGTTTAAAAGGGAAACCTGTCCAGCAGTAAGTGGGTTGTGTAGAAGATTGTGGTCAGAGAGAGAGAGAGATAGAGATAGAAAGGTCTTCCTATTTGCCTTAAGGTGCAGCCAGGTACTCTGTTTGACTGTATGAACTGGTCGTGTAGCCTGTAGATTATTGTAGAGTATTTGTGTGTATATATATATATATATTTGCTTTCGTAGATTTTCACGGGTACAGGAATGCAGGTTTTGGTGTCCTCGGGTATCTTCCCGTGTAAAAGTTGGGGTGTCTAGGCGACGTTTCGACGAGGTCTCACTCGTCATCTTCAGGCTGGTGCTTTCGGCTTCTTGTTACTGGAACAGAGCAGGATCTCAGTGTTTGAGTTCCTATAAATACTGTAGAGGAGGTATGGTGTATAGCCTCCAATGTTCTGGGCAGAGAGGAAGTTCCCAGGCTAGTGTGCCTTTTCTTCTTTTGTTCCTTAATTGCTTGAGGGATATCTTGAGTGATTTCTTGAGTGATATCCTGAGTACCACTTAGGTGGGTCATTAGGTGTGGATTAGTTGCTAAAGCCTTTGTGTCTTGACCTCTTGAACTTTGTGAAGAGTTTTTCTGAGAAGATGGGTGTACTACATTTAGTTGTGCTCTGGCTTGGCTTCGTGTAGTACACCCATCTTCTCAGAAAAACTCTTCACAAAGTTCAAGAGGTCAAGACACAAAGGCTTTAGCAACTAATCCACACCTAATGACCCACCTAAGTGGTACTCAGGATATCACTCAAGAAATCACTCAAGATATCCCTCAAGCAATTAAGGAACAAAAGAAGAAAAGGCACACTAGCCTGGGAACTTCCTCTCTGCCCAGAACATTGGAGGCTATACACCATACCTCCTCTACAGTATTTATAGGAACTCAAACACTGAGATCCTGCTCTGTTCCAGTAACAAGAAGCCGAAAGCACCAGCCTGAAGATGACGAGTGAGACCTCGTCGAAACGTCGCCTAGACACCCCAACTTTTACACGGGAAGATACCCGAGGACACCAAAACCTGCATTCCTGTACCCGTGAAAATCTACGAAAGCAAATATATATATATATATATATATATATATATATATATATATATATAGCTCACAATAAATATACTGCACTGCACTGAAGAACCTGGAACTCTGAGCATTTCTTCTAAAGCGCCTCGGAGAATTCGCGACACCCTCCACTTCATCCCTTCCAGCCAGACTGTCAACACCTCAACCAACTGGAGAGGAAGCCTTCCTGACCTCTCCTAACAACCATGTGCAGGAAAAGAATCCTAGACGATTTCCTCTGCTGTCCTCTCCTTTTGACACATTTGATATTCTGAAGTTTGTTTTTGTGCTAAAAGTCATTGCTCCCTTAAGAGTCATTGCTCCCTTAAATCACTGCTTCGAGGAAGGAAAAGACAGGAAATGAAATCTGATGGTGCAGACCTTTGAGTCCCTCTGGAAGACAATAATTCCCCAGCGTACGTAAATCCAGATGGATCTACCTGAAAAGATTTCTCACCCAGACACATTTTCTTTCTGTCCCTGCCCTCCCCGCCTCGCTTGGCAATGGCAAGGACAGGCTGTAAAAAAAGGATGTTTGCCAGCAGGAGCTGTCACCTAGGCTTCATGTGCTCGCCTGGCAGATCACATGTGTTGGGAGACCTCGAGACAAAGCTCAACGACGGTTCCACTTAATGTAACGAGCGGGAGAGCATGTTGCTCTCTTAATTAAAGCAGGTCGGCAGGCCACCTTTCGAGACGAGCATGTGCATCAGGAAACACTGCTTTCAGAACACACTCTCCTGGCCTTTTCTAATTAGAACTGACAGGAATGAATAGGTTCAAGAAGACTTGATACCTTCAGGTCATGGGGTTCAATTGAAAAAGACTCAAAAAGTTGCCCATCTCGTCCACTTCTCTCTCCTCTCTCTCTCTCTCTCTCTCTCTCTCTCTCTCTCTCTCTCTCTCTGTCTGTCTCTTGCTCTTTCTGTTTTCTTTCCCTCTACCTTCAGCATTCTTCTAAACTGGAGCTAGAATGAAGAGCAGCTTGGGCTACAGAAAGGCAATTGCAAAGCATTGGTACACTCTGGTAGGAAGAATACCACTAAAGCAGAGCAGATGTGTTCTGTGGTTATTGATACTGGTCCTTATTTTAGTTTGTGTGTGGTGTTCTTTGAACAGCATGCAAAATGACAGGCATTGCTTCCTTGACTGTGCAGACTCCCATGTGACCAACAGACCCTTCTAAGGTTGCTTCCAAGGTTGATTCCTTGCAATATTTACAACCAAGGGTCTCGCGCTGCCTCGAAGACTAACATATTTATTATGACATACACTTCCGTGGACAGGAGCAGATGCTGGACTCCAACTCCCATCATCCCTGAGCATTGCCCAACTGGCAATGCTTAATGTAGATCAAGGAAGGGCCTCAGCTCCGTGGCAGAACATCTACTTTGCATTTAGGAGGTCCCAGTTTCAATCCCTGGCATCTCCAGGTGGAGCTGGAGAAGTCCTTCAACTTGGACCCTAGAGAGCTTTTGACAGCACAGGTGATACTGAGCCAGGTGGACCAGGGGTTTAACTTGGTATAAGACTGCTCCCTCCCTATGTTCCTATGAGCTGAAAAGAATGGGACTTACTGAAGTCTCAATGATTTCGATGGATCTACTCCTGCATGACTAAGTCTGGATCCATCCACATGAAATGCCCACATTGTTCTGGAGGGGAAGCAGAAGGCTGCATTACATCCTTCACTGGGGCGTGCTCACTGTTGGGATGCTTCCAAGGGAATGGGGGCAATTTGCAAACCCCCAGCTGGCTCCAGCCCACCAGCTGGTAGCCGGGCAATCTCTAGTCCTTGGCTCAGCATAAAACAACGACCCACAGCTTCAGAAGCCTTCAGAAGCTGGAGCACGCTCTGATCAGCAGAGTAAATAATACGCAATGGAAGTGGCAGGAGACAGCTGTGAGAGCATATTTACAGGCAGCTTATTCAGCATACATCATGACAAAGGAAAACATGTCTTCTCCCTTTCGTATCCAAGAGCAATCAGCATACACACAAATGGAAGTTCCCAGCAAGCTGTGCTGGAGTGTAAACAGACATGTGACATACAACAATCCACACATCTGTCTTAAGGTGGAACGGAATATCGTAACACTCACTAGGCGGGACCAGGGGCTGGGCACATTGGGTAAACAAAGCCCACCATACCAGCCCAACCCTTGCCTCTGCTACTGCTGGGCAGGCGCGGGACACAGAGGGTTCATGGGGCTGCGCAGGGTGGAGCCCGGATGGCCAACACAGCCCTTGGCATGTGCATCCCCTCATCACTAGCCAGGCAGCCATTCAGTGAACTGGGGACACAGTGGCAAGGCAAAGCTAGGCTTCTGGTCCCAGAGAACTGTGGAAACAGGGAGGGTGGGGATCCCTGTGCTTGGCTCACAGCCCCCCAAAATCATGTGTCTGGGATATGGTCTCCTTGGCCTTCTCTACACTATGCCCCTGCATTTAGTCTTTGCCCTCCCAACTCATCCATTCCCAACAAACAACTGATTAGAAATATTTCAGTTCTTTTGGAAAGCTATGCATCCAACTGCTCTGCACACGCTCTCTCTCTCTTGGATCAGTGCCCATGTGTTTATCTATCTCCCCCCATCTAATCCTAGGAATAAATACTTGGTCTCCCATAAAAATGCTGAACTTTGGAATTATTGAAGCAAATCAGAGCAGCTAGCGAGAAAAGCTCTCTGGAGATTGCAAGGGTCTTAAATACTACAATGATTGTAATTTGATGGTAATTTAATTAAGGATCACGGTTGGAAATCACAGAGAAATCATTATTCCTTTAATACAGAACTAGCAATGTCTGGGCTTTTTGAAAAAATTAAGAGGGAGAAAAAAGAAAAGGAGTATTAAATGGTGAAATATAGGGAGTTAATAAAGTGACCGTAGTTCTTCTTGAAGCAAAACACATATATTTATTCCATTCCCAATGTAATTGGCAAACGCATTAACATTTTAAAGGGGTTAAGAAAAATTCTGGCCAAAACTGAAGGCTTAATCCTTAAAGGGGGGGTGGAAATCAAGATAAGAATGACTGCAAATACAATAAGATTAGTGAAAGAGCTTAACTGGCAGAGATCCGACATGCAGCTTATTTCAAAGACTGCATTTGGATTTCTACCTTTAACATGGGAAAAGAGACTGGAAAGGGGCTGTGTTTTATGAGAGCAGTGTGCCTGCTGCTCCCCCGTGGTTCCTGCCTACGTTGCTCCAGAAATGCAAGAATGAAGAGGACATTCTGACATCAGAGGCCAAATTAAGGGGGCTGCAGCGGCAGGGCCGGACTTTGGTTTTTCAAATTTCAGTGGTGTCCTATGCAAGGCCAAAATCCCACCAGCCCCGCCTTCCATTCTGCTCAGTTAACTTCATCCTAGTTATGAGGCCCTGCAGCGCCTCCTAGGCTCAGCCCCCAGTATGGCAGAACCCGTTACAATGCCCTAAATCTGCCTCTAGCAGCGGGGCAGATCTTCCTACAAGAATCGACACCCCCAATGCACTTCTAAATTTCTATGTTCCTTACGCTTTATTAGAAGCAGAGAGAAACTAATCAGCTCATAGAAGCCAATCAGAAATCTGAGCATATTCTGCCTGTAATATCAGGGGACACCATAGTGTGTATCTGGGACAGGAGGATTAATAGTTCTTGCAAAGTCTAGGGAAGGGGTAGTCAATGCATTTTCCTCCAGATGCTGTGGCCTACAATTCCCATCAGCCCCAGCCAGGATGGCAAGTAATCAAGGACAATGGGAGTTGTAATCCAAGGAGTCTGGAGGAAACTGTGTTGGCTGTCTCTCACCTAGGGCTTGTCCTCCTTTCCTCTCGTTCTGTACCTAGGAAGCATGGGTACAAGTGGTTTTCCACTTGTCTCGCACTTTCTACACATGAGTCCAAGTGCTTTTGCCGTTGCCCCAACAGTTTCTCCTGATAAACCTTCTCTTTAGCACTAAATTGGAACAAACAGCCATCTGCAGAAAACCCAATTGCCGTTTGTTCCAATTCAGCACAAAAGATCAGGTTTCCCTGGGGTAAAGTGGCAGAGCAAACAGGGGTGTGGATAAGCCCCCTAGAGGTTGCTAGGAGTGACAGGATCAACCCCCCAGTAATGACAGCTGGCAAATTTTGAGCAGATTTGTGCTCCTGTAGTTAGGAGGAAACTGCTGAAGGAGAAGGTATGTTTGTGTTCAGGTTCTGATTGCAGGTTTCCCACAAAAACCTGTGTGACCACTGTAAAAACAGGAAGCTGAACTACATAGGCCATTTCAAGCTTCATGTGTGTACCCAGGCTTCATGTGTGTACCCAGCCTGATATAGCTGGAACTGGGCTCCTCTATTCATGTTAAAAATAAAAAGGTAAATGTCAGTGGTAAATGACCCCTGGACAGTTAAGTCTGGTCAAAGGCGACCATGGGGTTGTGGCGCTCATCTTGCTTTCAGGCTGAGGGAGCCAGTGTTTGTCCACAGACAGCTTTCCGGGTCATGTGGCCAGCATGACTAAACCACTTCTGGCGCAACAGGACACCGTGACGGAAACCAGGGTGCACAGAAACACCATTTACCTTCCCACCGCAGCAGTACCTATTTATCTACTTGCACTGGTGTGCTTTCGAACTGCTAGGCTGGCAGGAGCTGGGACAGAGCAGTGGGAGCTCACCCCGTTGCGGGGATTCGAACCGCCGACCTTCTGATCGGCAAGCCCAAGAGGCTCAGTGGTTTAGACATTCATGTGTGCCACTTCCAGTGCACTTGTGGAAGACTTGGGAGCTGCCTTATACCACTGGTCCATCAGTATCAATGACACTAACTGGCAGCTGCTCTCCTGGGTTTTAGGCAAGGATCTTCCACACTCCAAAAAAAAACAACTACCTGGAGATGCCAAAAATTGGACCTGTGTGCTCTGCCTCTGAGTTACAGCCTCCCTCCCCTAAGAATGTATTCGGAACTGGGAGATTCCCTTTCCCCAAGCAGCTCATGATTTAAGTCCACGTTTTAAATGCAGGACGTTTATGGCTTGTTCCCCATGCGCTTTGTTGCAGGAGTTTGATAGACGTCCTGATTTCATGCAGTCCTATTTGATGCGTGCCTTCGCATCAAGATAGCTACACTGAATATTGTTGCTTTAATAATCGTTGCCCTTTGATGATAGCAAGTACTGATCATCGTATCAAAGAAAGCAACACCAAGAGTTTGACACACTGAAATATGCGATCGGGAAAGCTTTATTAAGAACCTTTCCTGCACACACCCCACAAAAAAATAAAAGAAAACCATACCCTTCTTTTTTTATAAAAAGAAGAAGAAGAAGAAGAAGAAGGGGGGAGCTGCAATAATATTTTTTTCAAAAGAACAGAGCTATTTCATTGTGTTCACGCAGGAAAGCAATCTGAGATATAGCTTTGGTGCACTGCATGCGTTACTGGTAAATGTGGAGTCAAAGTAACCTTTATCTTCATAAAATACAGTGCCCACTGGGGTGGCTTTCCTATCAGAATGCTTATAAAGTCCTACAAGAAAGCATTTCGTTCTGCGGAAGTGACACCACATGGTATATTACCATTAAGGAATGACCTGGGGCCCTTTCAACATTTCTCACAATAAAATTAAATGTGAACCTACACTTGGGAGGGTTTCCTTCTTCTTCTGTACTTGTAAAATAAAATGCTGTTCCACGGTGTGTGAAAAGGGGATGTTGTCTGAGAATCGTAAGTGGCAGAACCACCAGGCCTATTGTAGCATCGTACTGAAAGGAGCTTGCTTTCTGTCTGAGACTTAGGCCTCATCCACACCATGCATTTAAAGTAGCGTCATCCCACTTCAGTCATGACATTGTGCTCCGTTTTGAGTGCCACACTTCCATTTTGAGTGTTACACTGAGCTCTGTCTGTTTTTGCTATTTATTATGTGTTTTTGTGGCTCGTGTGTGTGTGTGTGTGTGTGTGTGTGTGTGTGTGTGTGTGACTGTGTGGAACCCAGTTCAGCTACTGATTGATTGTGTGACTGCAGTACATTGTTTATTGCTTTCATTTTATGCATCAATGGTCTCGATTGCTGTTTTTGGGGTTGTTTTTAAAAGTCTGGAACAGATTAATCCATTTTCAATTACTTTCTATGAGAAAGCATGCCTTGATTTTGGAATGCTTTGGTTTTGGAACAGACTTCCAGAACGGATTAAGTTTGAGAACCAAGGTACCACTGTACAGTGGTGCCTCGCAAGACAAAAAGAATCCATTCCACGATTCTTTTCTCTAGCGTTTTTTTCGTCTTGCGAAGCAACCCCATTGGCGGCTAAGCGGATTAGCGCTATTAGCGATTTAGCGCTATTAGCGGCTTAGCGGGCTTAGCGGCTAAGCTGTTAAAAGCCTATTAACGGCTTAGCGGCTTTGAAAAAGGGGGGGGAGCAAAAAAAAATATGGTGAGACTCGCAAGACGTTTTCGTCTTGTGAAGCAAGCCCATAGGGAAATTCGTCTTGCGAAGCGCCTCCGCGACGGAAAACCCTTTCGTCTTGCGGGTTTTTCGTCTTGCGAGGCATTCATCTTGCGGGGCACCACTGTATAACTATTAACCTTCCAACAGTTTTATTTCACCTTCAAAGGCCCACTCCTCCATTGCTTCCTGAGAATGATGGATGCCAACCATAGAATACCAGCTAGGAGAAAGTTATTGCCTTGAAGGCCTGGAGACCTCCAGTTGACCGCTGTGAGAACCAGCATGCGGTATTATATGGTCATTTGATCCTCCCATGTTCTTTGGCTCTAAACCAGGTATGGGGAACCCACGCTGTTGGACTCCATCTCCCATCATCCCTCACCATTGGTGATGCTTGCTAAAGCTGAAGGGAGTTGTAGTGCAACAATGTATGGAGGGCCACAGGTCCCCCAAACTCACTCTAAACTATTTGCATCTTCAATCTCAACAACAGAATTTGCTTCTCCTTCAGTAATGAAACTGTCTAGGTTGTCCTCTGTCCAAGGGATGGATAGCATCTAATGCCACCTCCATGTAGCAAAGGCTAGGTATTGGCATTAATATTCTACAGATGCATTAGTAAAACTATTAACCACATCCTCCTGCTGGGCATTCAGGAGAGCACAATTTCAATAAAATTATGTTGGAGCCTGGGAAGAAAGGAAGGTGTGGGGGGGGACACCCCAGTTCATTTCATATGCAGTTTTTTGGTGCAAAGCAAAGTTGCTAAACCTACCTCACCCACCCACAAAAGAAAACACATCCAGATTTATTCCCAGAGCGATGGAAAGAATAAAGAAAGGTGAATCAAAAATTTCATGGGCAAGCTTGGTGTACATTTACTAATTAGTGTATCTACATTAAAATACACCAGAAAGTCAGCAGGCTGCAACTTCATTAATTAAAATTTATGTGTTTAACCTTCTCTACTAGTGAGAAGGTTACCTACTACTGTACATATATAGATTGCTTTAGTAATTATCTTCGGTGGAGGGCAATTCCTGGCATGCATGAGGGCCGCAGAGAACCTTGCAGAAAATGTAAGGCTTGTGCAGACCTATTACCTGAGATCTTGGGGAAGATAGCAGGCTGAGGAAATTCAGGGTCCATAGGGTTTAAAATATTACCCTTTATATGTGAGTATGCATGTCCACTCAACCCCAACATCCCTGTAGGTGCCAAGAGTTTTGTTTTAGTCTCTCGCCTAACAATCCCTAGCATGGAAGTTGCCTTTTGGGGAGGGAAGTTACTGCAGATTGGGTTGGTGTTTTGTTACAGAGGAGTTCAGCCTTGCTGTTATTCTCAGTATCTATCTATCTATATATATATATCTATATATATATATCTAGCAGCTTAATTCTGGAATGTCCCCAAGTGGCAACTTCGAGCAGAGACACGTAGGGCAAAGTTCCTTTGTTTTTATTTATTTAAAGGGTTTAAAAACTACTTTTTGAGAAACTTAAGAAGAGTCCAGTCGGATCTGGCTGAATCCCCATCTGTTCCAACATCTCGTCCCCACAGTGGGCCAACCAGATGCTTATAAGAAGTCTGCAAGTGTGACCTGAGCACAGCAGAGTGCTCAGAAAGTCTCCAAAAAAGTTCGTTTTCCTACAGGAAATTTCCAAAACTCCTATTGTGACATTACCAATATTTAGATCTCCATAAATAAACTGCTCCCATTTGTTTGCTATCATAAAGACGGGATTTGTCAGCTATCTCAGTGCATCAGCCCAGTGGGTTTAGCTCAAAGCCAGTGCAATGCACCGAGGGAAATGTTGCTTTCTAGATTTTCTTTCCCTGCTTTAGTGGAAGATCTCTGTCTCCCCTTCTTCATAACCCACTCCTATTCTTATTTGATCTATGACAACCTGCCAGGCATTTCTGTTTCCCCACACCTTTGCAAGCTGGCAACACCATGCTGCTATGTTGCTATTGTCAGCTTGGGGAAAAATATTGCTCAGACATTTCGAAACTAGGGACAGAAAACATCTGATAGGAGCTCACAGAAAGAAGTTATTTGGTATTACTTTTCAGGACGGTGAGAAGTGTAACTGATGAAGATGGGGCTCTGTCTCTCATAATTCATAGCTGCACTGGGTTTGATACTTTGCAAAAAAATTGTGGTGTTTTGCAAAAATGTGTGCTTGAGTTTCTGCATATCTTAGATTAGGCACACCAGCCAGAAACCAGAGAGGTACCTGCCCAGATGCCAATGAAATGAAGAAAGAAAACAATGCAACAAACTCAAATTCTAGAACCCATCAGTGCCAAATCATTGTTTGTAGCAACAGTGGAAAGGTATAATCTAAGTTAGCAATGTGTACCTATAACCTGGGAGGGCAGCTTCAGGGGCCCCTAATTCTGTGCATAAGGTGCAAACCTTTAAATCTGCCACTGAACCCAATTAGTTTTGCTATGGCCTGATGGTTATTGGCTTGTGCTAACCCAAAGGTGGTGGCAATGGTGTTATATAATACCCTCCTTGCTGAAATGCAAAAAGCTCAATCAGTGTTGGCATTCCACCGCCTCCTGAAGACACAACTGTTTAGGCAAGCATTCCACTGGGTGAACTTCTGGCTTTCCAGTTTTAACTGGGGTTTTCCCCCAAAAAATGTTTTAACTACTATGCTTTTTAATGGCTTGTTTTTATTGTATATGTTTATGAAAGGTGTTTTCATGTCCAATTGATTTGTTGCGGTGTGTTTTAAACATGTATTGATTTTATACTTGTAAACCACTTGCAAACTTGTAAACCACTTAGAAGCCCATAGAAATGCCCATTAATAACCTGTGATTAAAAAATATACTGCTGGCTTCCCCAGTGCTTCTAATATTGGATAGCTTTAGCACACTCAGGAATCAAAAGTTTTGTGTCTCTTTTGTAGGAAATGCATCCATTTCTGCACATTCTTCAATTTCCATATATAGACTCTGTATATAGAATATATAATGAAGGTGCCAGGCGAGCCTCCCTGGGGAGAGCATTCCACACCCAGGGGGCAATCACAGAAAAGGCCCATTGTTGTGCTGGAATGCCTACTAACCCACCACTTGTTCATCCTAGGGAGCCTGCAGTCCTCAACCCTCTACAAGTGATCATCTCAGACCTCTGGCCAGATCTGTCCCTGTTAAAGAGAGGATTGGGTGGCAGAAAAAGAGAGAAGCCGGAGGATCTTATTCAAGGTTCTTCTGCTTTAGTAAAGGTTTAGCTCTAGTGAGCTGTTTGGTGATTCTGTGAAGGTTTGTGGATTCTTACTCAGAATCATCCCAGAAGGACTCTGAAAAAGCATTTCCATTTTGAACACACATATTACCTTGGAGGCATCCCCTCCATTGGCTTCATTCTCAGGTCACTAAGAATTAGCCTACAAGGTGCTCTTCTGCAGTCCCTGGGCTCTTTATTATTGGAGAAAATAACACACCTCTGCAACAGAGCAACATCTGAAAAAATGAGAACAGAGCCAAGCAGCCTGCTCCACACGCTAATAAACCCACACTAGTTTAAGGATGCTTCCAGACAGCCTGTTCATTGAGCAATTCATCATGATTTTTTCTCTCACAAAGTTTGAAGGGAGGTTAGACAATGTCAGTTGCTTCTGAAGCATCCATTCTGATTTGTTCCTCAGGAGGTTACATGGCATTGCATCAAACAACTGTTACTAGTGGTGGCCCTGCCCACCACTAACATGTGGCCCTCAGGATTTTGGCCAGAAGAGAATGTGGCCCTCACCTAGACATAACCTGTTGTTGTTGTTGTTGTTGTTGTTGTTGTTGTTGTTGATTTATAGCCCGTAATTTTCCCTGATGGGACTCAAGGCAGCCTACAGATTAAAATAAAAACATAGCAAAAAAAAAAAATCATTAATCCTCACAGAACTCTACCCCAATGGTTGCCACTAATTTGATTTGAACTGATTTTATAATGAATTGATTTTAGAATGCTGTATTATTTTATTGTTGTTAGCCGCTCTGAGCCCGGCTTTGGCTGGGGAGGGCGGGATATAAATAAAATATTATTATTATTATTATTATTATTATTATTATTATTATTATTATTGAAAATTAGACATTGGTAGTATTAAAGCTATACACATTAAAAATACTATTAATACCCTACAAATAATTACAATAAAAACAGCATTGTACCATGCCCTTCATTTTAACCAGTCAGTTCGGAAAAGCTGTTGGAACAAGGAAGGCTTCACCTACTGGTGTAAGGACTACAAGGAGGAAGACAATCTAACTTCTCTAGGAAGGAAGTCTCAATGTCTGGGAGCAGCCACCAAGAAGACCCCTCTCCTGAATCCCTAACAAGCATGTCTCTGAGGGTGATGGGACAGAGAGAAGGGCCTCCCCTGAAGGTCTCAAAACCTGGGCAGGTTTGTATGAGGGGATATGGTCTTCCAGATAGCTTGGACCAGGGATCAGCAAACTTTTTCAGTAGGGGGCTGGTCTACTGTCCCTCAGACCTTGTGGGGGGCTGGACTACATGGGGGGGATGAATGAATTCCTATGCCCCACAAATAACCCAGAGATACATTTTAAATAAAAGGACACATTCTACTCATGCAAAAATATGCTGATTCCTGTACCATCCATGGGCCAGATTTAGAGGGTAATTGGGCCAGATCCAGCCCCTGGGCCTTAGTTTGCCTACCCATGGCTTGGACCTAAACTGTATAGGGCTTTCTAGGTCATAACCAGCGCTTTGAATTGTGCCTGGAAACAGATTGGTAGCTTTGACTAAACACTTGCAAGCAGCTAAAATATGATAAAGTTTATGGAAGGAAATTTGAACTGAAACAATAAAAACTGATGGTATGTAATTAAGATAAAACAACAAGGATAAGAAAAAAGAGGTTTGAGTATAATTATGCAGAAAATATGTATATTCAATGAACCAGGAAAGGAAATGGAGGGAAGTCAGGAGGTTAAAGAGAACCTCCCAAAAGATGTTTTTTGTTTTAGTTCTTATATTCCACATTGGATATTTTGTATTTCTCATTCTTCTTTTTTTATGGAAAATAATTGTTGAATTTGAAGTTGTAAAACCAATAAAAAATTATTTACAAAAAAGAAACAGAAACAGACTGGTAGTCAGTGGAGATGTTGTCTGCTGTAACCAGCCCAGTTTGACAATCTGTCTGCAGCTCTTTGAGTCGGTTGAAGTTTCTGAGCACTTTTCAAAGGCAGTCCCATATAGCACACATCACAGTAATCCAAACAGGATGTACGGTAACTAAGGCAAGGGTTACATGAAATGTTTCACAGCTAATTTGGAAGCTCCTACCAGGAAAACCAGGACGCGGGTGGCGCTGTGGGTAAAAGCCTCAGCGCCTAGGGCTTGCCGATCGAAAGGTCGGCGGTTCGAATCCCCGCGGCGGGGTGCGCTCCCGTTGTTCGGTCCCAGCGCCTGCCAACCTAGCAGTTCGAAAGCACCCCCAGGTGCAAGTAGATAAATAGGGACCGCTTACTGGCGGGAAGGTAAACGGCGTTTCCGTGTGTGGCTCTGGCTTGCCAGAGCAGCGATGTCACGCTGGCCACGTGACCCGGAAGTGTCTCCGGACAGCGCTGGCCCCCGGCCTCTTGAGTGAGATGGGCGCACAACCCTAGAGTCTGTCAAGACTGGCCCGTACGGGCAGGGGTACCTTTACCTTTACCAGGAAAACCATCTAAGGAATTTTAATGGAAGCAACAACAACAACAACAACAACACAAAGGCTTTAGTAAATCTAGTGCATTCCCCACCCCAAGGGTCATGCACAAATCTCTCCAGAAGAGATTATATGAAGATTGTTAGTCAAGCCATCTGTGATTCTGAATGAGATTACGTTCTAATCTTTCCAGTGAGCATTGTCTGTTCTGTTCAGAGGCCCAAAGCATTGCAGGATGGCTCCAGAAACAGCATTTCCATTTTGAACACATGGTCATGTGGAGGTCATGCCCTCCACTGGATTCTCAGGTCAATGAGACGCAATCTGTGACATGCACTTTTGCAGTCCCAGGATCCTTGTTAGTTAAAATGACAATACACCATCGCTGCAAAATAAGAACAGAGCCAAATAGTTTGCTCCACAGACAAGCTGGCCTAGAATATCGATGGGGAAACTCAACGTTTATGCAGTGGAGAGAGATGATAAGACCCGAGACTAGATTTGTCATTGAAATTCGCCCACATCACAAAATGTGAAGGTTCGTGCTTAGGAGAAACATCTAAGGAATTTTGATGGATTAAAAAGAGAGGAGAAAGAGAGAGAGCTTCAATAAGACTCGTAAAATTTCTCAAGGGGATTCTTCATTGAAAATATAGATCATGGTGGACAAGTTACCCCTGAAGACAGCTTGTTCCAAATAGCATAGGTTTCCCTGAGGGTAGGGTGTTTGAACTCCATTGTATGCCTTCTGCTTGTCTGATTTCCGTGGTTCGTTGACACTTCAAAACACGCCGGTGTGGCAAAGGCTTACAAGTTCCTCCCTGACATTTCTTCAGCTCTCCCCAAAGAAAGAACATTTAAAGGAAACTCATCTCAGAAGTTCTAAATACCAAAGGAAACTTTGGGAAGAGCAAACACCATGTGGCCTGAAAAACAACTGGCAACTAATTTTCAAGGAGTGCTCTCCCAAGATTAGCACAAGTTTAATGAGTAGGAGTTGAAACCTCAGCAATATCTCTGGAGGAAGAACCTGAGGGGATGAATCATATTTTTATCCAAGCTGCCTGGATTTTATTTTCATGCAAATTTCTTTCCCAATAAAACAGTGGTGGGAAACCTCAAGGGTAGGGACTAGATGCATCCCTCTAGTCATCTCTATCTGGAACTCTCCCCAGTCCTGCAGCAGTGGTGGACTTGAGTACTATGGTGCCCCATGCAAGGCCACAATTTGGTGTGTGCACACACCGCAATCCTTGCAATGCCTTTCCCTGAGGCAGGTAAGGAGGCATCCGACTTTGGGAAGGAGGTGCAAGACACTGGCAGGGTCCTAGAGCCCTCGCAGCTCCTTCCCAAGTGCTAACTAGGATTTGAGAAGGAAGCGGGAGGAATCTAGGACCCTGTCAGAGCCTCATGCCTCTTTCTCAAAACCCAGTGCCTCATTTACCAGATGGCGCCCCCTTGGCTCAGTGCCCAGTGAGTTCATACTGCCCACACAGCCCTAAATCCGTCTGTGGAGTTCAGTACCTCTGCTTCACGCTCAGAGTGTTTTTGCTTGGCTGGAACGTTTGTAGAACTCTAATAATGCCTCTTGATTGTCTGCATAATCAATCAAAGGAGAGCCAGTGTGGTGTAGTGGTTAAGAGCGGTAGTCTCGTTATCTGGGGAACCGGGTTCGCGTCTCCGCTCCTCCACATGCAGCTGCTGGGTGACCTTGGGCCAGTCACACTTCTTTGAAGTCTCTCAGCCCCACTCACCTCACAGAGTGTTTGTTGTGGGGGAGGAAGGGAAAGGAGAATGTTAGCCGCTTTGAGACTCCTGAAGGGGAGTGAAAGGCGGGATATCAAATCCAAACTCTTCTTCTTCTTCTTCTTCTGCATAGTGGGGTGTGTGAGTGTGTAGAGAAACTAGTCATCTACTACTACTACTACTACTAACCTACTACTAGCCTACTAACTGTACAAAGGTATATTTTGCCTCTGTTCCTTTGGCCACTTTGGCCTCTGACCCTTCCTACTACTGGAATGTTGTCCTTAAGGAAATGTAGCCCTCAGGCTGAAAAAGGGGTCTCCCACCCCTGAAACAAAGGTGGGAAACAGGCTGCTTTTCCAAAGGGGCCATCTCATCTTCCATGCTTTTTAAAAGGTTGAATGAGGAAATAGTTTTCCCACATTGCCTTGCTCAGTGAAACTTGTGGATGTGAACCTTACACACCTGACCAGACTAATTCCAAACAATTGACCAAAGCTGTGAAGCACCACACCCAGTAAGCCAATGGGAAGTGGTCGAAGAAGAAAGCATCGCCCAAACAGGAAGACAGATGTCATGGAACAAAGCCATTTTACTACACTTATCAAAATCATGCTTTCCTTGGCTTGCCATTTTTCAATATATCTAAACCCTCTAGGAGAAGGAAGACTCAGATCCTAAATTTCCACTGCCTTGTGGGACATCTTCAGGAGAAGAAAATGCTAATGAGTAAGTTGAGAGCCAGTGTGGTGTACTGGTTAAAAGCGGTAGACTTGTAATCTGGTGAACTGGGTTCATTTCCCCACTCCTCCACATGCAGCTGCTGGGTGACCTTGGGCTAGTCACACTTCTCTGAAGTCTCTCAGCCCCACTCACCTCACAGAGTGTTTGTTGTGGGGGAGGAAGGGAAAGGAGAATGTTAGCCGCTTTGAGACTCCTTCGGGTAGTGATAAAGCGGGATATCAAATCCAAACTCTTCTTCTTCTTCTATACAAATCCAGAGCGGAGCCCCTAAGACGCTTGGATGGCATCTTGTGCACCTCCTTCCAGTAACTCCTACAGCGAAGTTGGTGCTAAACATATTGTTCTGCTTTCCTTTGGCCCACATCAGCAAGACCAAGACAGGGGTGCTGTTGTCTGGGCTGCCCAGGACCTTCATACACACAAGCCCAGGCTTGCACCTTGGGGAGGTCACTTTAGGGCTGCTAACACAGCAGTTTGACCTTCACCCCTGGAGGCACGCTCCATTGTCTCTCAGGACAGACAAATGCCAACAATAACAACCCCCTCTGTGTGGAAAAATCAGTTTCTCACAGAACAATCCTAACCATGTCTACTTGGAAGTAAGTCCTGCTTAATTCACCCTTAGCTGCTAAAAATGCCTGATTTCACCATGACTCATTCACTAATTCGCAAATCACCGAGAAAATGTCTTAACATCTCTTGATGGAAGAAAAATATACACTTGAGATGTAGAACCAATTTACAATGTTGAATTACCTCTGTCTTAAAAACTGCGTAACCTGAATACACTTCCATATCATATCATGCATGTTAAGGCAAGGAAGTCATGCAATGATAATTTATGTGATTTTCTGCAAGCTTTCTCTGCTGAAGTCTCTGAGGGGTTCCCAGGTTGCTAAAAATAAGATTTTCCATTGCATAAGCTAAAACCAGTATCTCCACTGTTGGAGGCAGTATGCCTCTGAATGCTGGTTGCTGGGAATCACAAGTGAGCAGGAGAGTGCTATGGTCCTTCATAGGGGCTTTCCATAGGCATCTGGTTGGCCACTGGGAGAACAGGATGCTGAACTAGATTTGCCTTTGGTTCGTAAAGCCTGACATCCTTCAGTAAAGAATCATTTTGCCTTTTATTACAGTTGTACCTTGGTTCTCAAACATAATCCATTCCGGAAGCCCATTCTACGTCTGAAAAAGTTTGAAAACCAAGGTGTGGCTTCCGATTGGCTGCAGGAGCTTCCTGCACTCAATCAAAAGCAGCGGAAGCCCTGTCAGACATTCGGCTCCCAAATGTTCAAGAACATTGGCACCCAGGAGTGACAGCTTGGCCCCGCAACTGTGGGTGCCTGGATCAGTGGGTGCCATGCAGCATGCATGGCCCTGGCAACAAAATTTGTGGGTGCCTGGCCCGTTCATGGGGAATTTTGTGGGTGCTCAAGCATCCAGGGCCCCAGGGAGTTGGCACCTATGTTGGCACCTGTTTCTGCAAGTTAAACATTTCATAATTACTTTTTTAAAAACTAACAACATCCTCAGATGCTGAAGGAGATTTTTTTTAAATAAATCCTTAACAACAACAACAACAGATTTCTAGGAATCGACAGGCAGATTAATCACATTGTGAATATCATTTTAAAGGTTCTCAAATGATACCATTGAGTTTGCAGCAGTACTCAATGGATACAACTGCATTAAGTCTCATTCGTTTCGTCAGTTTGTGCTTGACAGTATAATGGGTTAATCTTTTCTGCCAGCTGTAACGTGCATCTAATTTGACCCAGGCTGATGAGAAGCTGCCAGCCTTGTTGACTTTTCAACAAGCCGCCATTCATAAAAATAGCTAAATTTTATTACCGTGTTGAACTGATGCCTAAGGTAGATATATTTCCCTCCGGCGAGTATACGTCCAAGAGCCCAAGATATATGACTTTTCCCTTCACTGCTCCGACCAGTTCCTTTGAAGAAAGATTGCCCATTTTAGTGCTCAATTGAACAACTGTCAGAAAGGTTTCATGGTGCGGATAATAATTTTCGCAAACAAATCTCGACCACTAATTTCCTTTGGAAGTGGTTCAGGCCCTCATGACTTTTCCTAGAGGGTAAGTGGTTTGAGTCCAGTTTATGGAAGAAGCCAGTGACACAATGTCAATTTCCTTCCCAGCCGCATGCCATGTCTGGAAATTAAGCGAGTAATTAGACAAGACTAAATGGAATTCATTTCAGAATTAGACTTAGGCAGCTTTTTCCCCTCTCCCTCTCTCTCCCCTCCCCTGATTATGCTATAACGGCCTTGTACATTAGCTGCAAACACGATCAAAGATCATGAGCTCATGTAATTACAAATGTGAAATTCCCTGGCCTTTAGTACAGCAAAACAATCTGCTGAAACTCCAATACATCTGATATACAAGATTCGGGGGCTGAAGAGTGACACATTGATGTCTGGATGCAATCTCCCCCTCCCTGCTCTCCTCCCCACAACCTGTTTTGGAAAGAGATGCTCCCCCCCCCTCCTTGGCTTTGCCCTTCATTACGCCCACAATCCGAATGAGATTCCAGAATAACCCATGGGTCAGTGTGCATTAATTACAGCTACAACTAATTAGCATATATTTAGCATCAACAGTCTGCTAATTGCTGTGCCGAACATCTAAGTAATGTGGGGAGACAGGAAGAGAGACAGAGACAGAGAGAGAGCAAAAAGAGGAAGAAGATCCTCTGCTGTCCTGTTTTTTTAATTTTTCAATGTCTTTAATACTTGGATAAGAATGTAAGACACTCAGTCCTGCCCACATCCCAGTTCCTGCCACTGCTTTGTTTCGTTGCCACAAAACAAATTCATCTGCATAATAATAATAATAATAATAATAATAATAATAATAATAATAATTTATTATTTATTATTTATACCCCACCCATCCGGCTGGGTTTTCTCAGCCACTCTGGGCTGCTTCCAACAGAATATTAAAATACAATAACCTATTAAACATTAAAGGCTTCCCGAAACAGGGCTGCCTTCAGATGTCTTCTAAAAGTCTGGTAGTTGTTCTTCTCTTTGACATCTGGTGGGAGGGTGTTCCACAGGGCGGGTTCCACTACCAAGAAGGCCCTCTGCCTCGTTCCCTGTAACTTGGCTTCTTACACTGAAGTCCCTCAGCACTGGACCTCAGTGTCCGGGCAGAACAATGGGGGAGGAGACGCTCCTTCAGATATACTGGACCGAGGCTGTTTTGGGCTTCAAAGGTCAGCACCAGCACTTTGAATTGTGCTCAGAAATGTACTGGGAGCCAATGTAGGTCTTTCAAGACCGGTGTTATGTGGTCTCAGCAGCCACTCCCAGTCACCAGTCTAGCTGCCACATTCTGGATTAGTTGTAGTTTCCGGGTCACCTTCAAAGGTAGCTACATATAGAGTACATTGCAGTAGTCCAAGCGAGAGATAATCAGAGCATGCACCACTCTGAAGAGACAGTCTGTGGGCAAGTAGGGTCTCAGCCTGCATACCAGATGGAGCTGATAAACAGCTGCCCCGGACACAGAATTGATCTGCACCTCCATGGACATCTGTGAGTCCAGAATGACTCCCATGCTGCACACCTGGTCCTTCAGGGGCACATATACCAGGTCCAATAACCTATATTGCTACCAAGAAGAAAATGATGAGTGAAAAGTTCAAGCACACATCAACAGCAGTGCCACTCCAGAGAGACAGGCTCTTCTCAGACTTCCTTGAGTGGGAAGGTATACCTCTTGATTATCGAGGGGGATCTAGATGAGTTCCTCATTGACGGCGCCTGGGTAGGCTACCCAGAGTCAACCTCCACCTTACCACTGGCAGTAGGCTGGAGAGCCCCACCATCTCCACCATTGCCCACTCACTTCTTGAGGGCACTAGCCAGTGCAGCACCTGGCTAAGTTGTCTTAACAATGAGCATTATGTGTATTTTAATGAACTGCATGGAGTGAAAGATTATGAGTTGTGGGGCTTTAGAGAACGTGTGTATGAACTTAACCATGCTTAACTCTCTCTCTCTCTCGCTCTCGCTCTTTTAGTTGCTATTTTCTTAATGTTGTCAATATGGTTGTATAGATTCAAAGAGGATTGGACAAGATCATGGAGATACGAAGTAATGCAAATTGATTGCCTAATTACATACACACAGAATGCATACATAAAACCAGTTAAAAACAATTACATATATAAAACAATTTACGTATATAAAAACATAACATAAAAATGCATATTTCCATATGCAATATTCCCCAGTATACCCATTTTTTCCCAAGCACTTTCCCCTCATATAATGCATCCCCAAGTTATTTTCACTATTTTTATGCACACTTTCACTGAATAGATACATTTTTGTACATATTCGTTTACAGTGGTACCTCGGGTTAGGTACTTAATTTGTTCCGGAAGTCTGTTCTTAACCTGAAACTATTCTTAACCTGAAGCACCACTTTAGCTAATGGGGCCTCCCACTACCGCCACACCGTCAAAGCACGATTTCTGTTCTTACCGGGACACGGGGAGATTTTAAAATGCTGGGGGTCGGCAGCGCTTCGCTCCCGACCCCCAGCATTTTAAAACGCTGTTCCGAAGGGGGGGGGGACACCTGCCCCAGCCGCCCCACTTCGGAAAGCTGTTCCGAAGCGGGGAGGGAGGGCGGGGACACCTGCCCCAGCCGCCCCACTTCGGAAAGCTGTTCCGAAGCGGGGAGGGGGGGCGGGGACATCTGCCCCAGCCGCCCCACTTCGGAAAGCTGTTCCGAAGCGGGGAGGGGGGGCGGGGACACCTGCCCCAGCCGCCCCACTTCGGAAAGCTGTTCCGAAGCGGGGAGGGGGGGCGGGGACATCTGCCCCAGCCGCCCCACTTCGGAAAGCTGTTCCGAAGCGGGGAGGGGGGCGGGGACACCTGCCCCAGCCGCCCCACTTCGGAAAGCTGTTCCGAAGCGGGGAGGGGGGCGGGGACACCTGCCCCAGCCGCCCCACTTCGGAAAGCTGTTCCGAAGCGGGGAGGGGGGGCGGGGACACCTGCCCCAGCCGCCCCACTTCGGAAAGCTGTTCCGAAGCGGGGAGGGGGGGCGGGGACACCTGCCCCAGCCGCCCCACTTCGGAAAGCTGTTCCGAAGCGGGGAGGGGGGCGGGGACACCTGCCCCAGCCGCCCCACTTCGGAAAGCTGTTCCGAAGGGGGGAGGGGGGGCGGGGACACCTGCCCCAGCCGCCCCACTTCGGAAAGCTGTTCCGAAGCGGGGAGGGGGGGCGGGGACACCTGCCCCAGCCGCCCCACTTCGGAAAGCTGTTCCGAAGCGGGGAGGGGGGGCGGGGACACCTGCCCCAGCCGCCCCACTTCGGAAAGCTGTTCCGAAGCGGGGAGGGGGGGCGGGGACACCTGCCCCAGCCGCCCCACTTCGGAAAGCTGTTCCGAAGCGGGGAGGGGGGGGCGGGGACACCTGCCCCAGCCGCCCCACTTCCGAAAGCTGTTCCGAAGCGGGGAGGGGGGGCGGGGACACCTGCCCCAGCCGCCCCACTTCGGAAAGCTGTTCCGAAGCGGGGAGGGGGGGCGGGGACACCTGCCCCAGCCGCCCCACTTCGGAAAGCTGTTCCGAAGCGGGGCGGGGGCGGGAACACCTTCTGAAGGCGGGCGGGGGGCGAAAGTCTTTGTCCCCCCTGCCTGCCTTCCCAGGGGCTTTTAAATCGCCTCGGAGAGCGGAGAAGTCCTCCGCTGTCCCGGGGTTTTTTAAAATGCTGGGGGTGGGAAGAAAAGCCCTTGTTCCCCCCCCCCCAGCCTTCAGAAGAGGTCCGGGGACAGACTGTCCCCGGACCTGGTCTGAAGGCGGTTTCCCTAGGAACGCATTAATTGATTTTCAATGCATTCCTATGGGAAACCGTGCATCGCAAGACGAAAAAACCGCAAGACGAAGAGACTTGCGGAACGAATTAATTTCGTCTTGCGAGGCACCACTGTACCACTTTATTAGGAAACTCAATCACAACATTCAGGAAGTGCAAATTTCAAAGTATAGCTGCTTTATGGTTCGCATATTATTTCAGGAAGTGCAAATTAGAAAGATTAACATCAGTATGTGAACTCAACCAAAGTTCTCTCCATCCTCAGTTGGAACTACCAGTTGCCGAGTTGTTGTTGTTAATTTTACAAGTTCCTTGGGTGACATAATTGCCATTGCATTCAAACCCCATGTGGCAATTCTTCAATCCTAAGAAACAGTATGTTGTCCCTTGTTCAGGCTGAAGAAGTAACACTCCTTGTTATATTGACTTTGATGAATCTTGGAACCTCTAGCAATGTTGGCTTAATATGAGCCCTTGGCAGGTTTTATTATTGACTGCCATTCGTTCTCTTCATAGCTCTACTTTCTTAATGTTTTGCTCAAAAGCAGTGCAAGACTTCGCCATACTTTCCTTTGCTCCCAGAGCTCTTGACAGAACTTGTCAGAGCGTTCCCCACTTTTACACAGCTACTCTTGCCGGAATCTTTGATTAATAAATAATAAAACTCATTTACAATTCTTTTACATTTGTATTTACATAGTCCTCTTGTTGCTTCCTTGCTTTGAAACCTCTTTGATCTTACCAATGTGTTTACTGTAGCACCTTTTGTTTTCTTCCTTGAAATTTCTCTGCTTGATTGGGAAGGCATTTAATCTCACAAATGACATAAGGAAAAGAATAAAGCTACATAAAGTAATTCATAAAAATTAGAAGGAAGGAAGTGAGGGAGAAATTGTGAAAGAAGCTAATGGATATCTGTGTGTATGTGTGTGTGTGTTGGGGTTGTATGTGTGTGTGAATGTAATCCAGGAGCAGCCCCCAGATGTTGTTGGGCTGCCACTTCCATCATCCCCAACCACTGGTCATGCTGGCTGGGGCATCCAACAACATCTGAATGACACCTTTGTCTAGAGTGGTTCCCCCTGGTCCAGTCTGATGAAATCTCATCCAATATTAGATTCAAACAGCAGATAGATGGCCTGCTGGATTCCCTGCTGTAGCTGGATCCTTTGACCTGCTGTCTTGGTGCAAGGTAAGATCTACTTTAAAGAAGCACTGGGAAAGTGTTGTGACTGTGGTAGCTATTCAGCCCAATCTAACAATGCATATTCTTATAGTTAGCATGTGAAAGGGTTAAGACCATAGAGCTGTATTGTTGATAGGCAGACTCAGACCAAAGAAACATAACTGGTAGAGAAGGCTCTGTGTGATGTCATTTCCCCTCCTCTTCTGGGAGGGAAGAAGCAAATAAGTATTTCCTGTTCCTTTTTTCCTTCTCTCTCTCTCTCCCCCTTCAACCAGCCATGAAGAAAGATCTGCCTCTCATTGCTCCAGGCTATTTTTGCTGTAAACACAAGCATTTTACCTGCATTTACTTTCAATGCTGTTGCTGCTAAGGAGGAATGTTTGTGAGTACACTGCAAGCCTTTAACTTACATTTCACTCTGTAGCCTGTTTCTTTGAAAAACAGGGTAACAAAGGGGAGAGATCAGCCTAATGACTAATTCTTATGTTTAAGGTGAGCATTAATTCTGCTCAGCTGCAAAATTTTAAACACAAGTGGTAAACTGATCCTTTTGTCTGTTAACCCTGACACGTGGGCCTGTAGGTGGATAAAATATAGTTACTCATATTTCCCCACCTACCTAATAAAACCCATCTGTGTGGTAAAGCACATGTTTTGTATGCAGAACGTCAGTGGTTCAATTGCATCTCTGGCTAGAGCTGTTGAAGATGCCTTCTAAAGATTTCTCAGCTGCTGCTGTTAGTCAGTGTAAACCAGTGTTTCCCAACCTTGGGCCTCCAGCTGTTTTTGAACTACAATTCCCATAATCCCTGACCACTGGTCTTGCTAGCTAGGGATGATGGGAGTTGTAGTCCAAAAACAACTGGAGGCCCAAGGTTGGGAAACACTGGTGTAAACAACACGATCTGAGATGGTTTCCAGGATGGTACCAGGAGATTCTTATTTTCTACGGCAAGGAGAACACGAACAAGTGAAGCCCTTCTCCAACAGAGATGCAGCTTCACCTGCTGAATTACTGCCTGCAAGGTACATCAGGCTTACCAGAAGAATGCAATTTCCAGTGAGGCTGGGAATCCTAGTGCCAGGATGGAGGACACATTTTGCCTTCTCTGCAACAACCAGCTGCCTGCATACATCCTATATAATCCTAGCAAGCTCATTCCCCATGTGTTATTCCATATTACATGTTACTCCATATGTACCTTCCCAAAAAAGCACAAGAGAAAGGTATCAACAGGCCTGGAGGACATGCCTCCATCCAAGGTTTGCAGAGGGAAGAAGAAGAAGAGGAGGAGGAGGAGGAGGAGGAGGAGGAGTTTGGATTTGATATCCCGCTTTATCACTACCCAAAGGAGTCTCAAAGCGGCTAACAATCTCCTTTCCCTTCCTCCCCCACAACAAACACTCTGTGAGGTGAGTGGGGCTGAGAGACTTCAGAGAAGTGTGACTAGCCCAAGGTCACCCAGCAGCTGCATGTGGAGGAGCGGAGATGCGAACCCGGTTCACCAGATTACAAGTCCAACGCTTTTAACCATTACACCACACTGGCTCGTGGAGGATGGGAACACAAAGCAGTTAAAGGAAGTCTGCACATGCTCAGTGGGTATGGAATGCTGACTGAATATTGGGGAAGTGTGAACAGAAAACCAGAGGGTGGAATAGAGCATCTTAGAAAAAGGCAGGGCTGGCAGGGACCCTAAAGGGGAACCATTCAACATTTTTGCTTCAAGCTCTACTTGAGTATATGAAAGCTGACTCTGTATCAGTCTCTAGGGTGCAGAAAGCAAGGGGTCCAGATTGCTCCTCGTAAACGAGGAAGTAATTTCCTTTAGCTTTTCCCTTCTCCGTTTCTGATTGTCATAATTCATACCCAACATCAGCCCTTGGTAGCCTGATTTATAGTTCTGCCCTCGTCCCCTGTCGCAGAATCTACCAGCTTTCCCAAAGAAATTCTAAAAATGAAAGATTTAAGTCATTAAATTACTTTTTTTTTACACTTTCAAGGGTCAGAAAAGGTCAGAGCAACAATATTTCAAGCGGCAAAGAGTCTTTACAAGCTTGTGGCACATTTATGAGAGTGAATGTCTAGTTTATGTTGAGGGAATTCTGGCAGAATTGGATGTAACTCAGGAAAAGCACAGATGTGTATGTACTACAATAAAGTCAGAACTCTCTGGAGCTTACTGACTCAGAACAAGAAGACAAAAAGCTAAGTGCAGCCACTGGGAACTTTCTATTGGTTGGAAGGACCTTAGCATGCCAAGGACACAACAGGGGAGGGCATTGCGGCCAATCACAGGCAAGTATTCCACAGGAACATCTGCTTCTGTATACAGATGTTAGACAATCTGGGGCTCATAGCATTTGAAGAGCCCTGCTGGACAAATGACCATCTAGCCCAGCACCCAGTTTCTGTGATCTTAACTGGAGTCACAAGATTTTGCCACTGTTACATCACATTACAGTGGTACCTCGGGTTAAGAACTTAATTCATTCTGGAAGTCCGTTCTTAACCTCAAACGGTTCTTAACCTGAGATACTATTTTAGCTAATGGGGCCTCCTGCTGCTGCCGCACGATTTCTGTTCTCATCCTGAAGCAAAGTTCTTAACCCGAGATACTATTTCTGGGTTAGCGAAGTCTGTAACCTGAAGTGTCTGTAACCTGAAGCGTCTGTAACCCGAGGTACCACTGTACATAGCTTTTCTTTCCCCCAGTACAATTTATTCTTTGTAAAATATTTTCTAACAAAAAACTGACAGTTCTCTGGGGTTTCAGGCAGGAGTCTTCCTAGCCCTACCAGGAGGTCCCAGGAATGGAACCTGGGACCTTCTGCATGCAAAACTGGACTATGGCCCTTTCTCCCACATGACACCTATAAGAGCCAACCAGAAGTAGCACCAAACATTCCACACCTAACACAGATAAATTTCTGTCTAAGATTCACTGTAAATTACTAAAAATAATTTTTAAAAATATATTTCTACCTCTCCATCTTCTTAAGTCACGGCGACACACACGGTTGGATTGTGTGTGTTTTCCTGCAAACTGCTATTGATGTGTGTGTCATCTTCCTGGGGGGGGGGGGAATTAAGTCATATAAATTTATGGTTCCGAATGAAAAAGTTATAGCTGTCACATTGCTCATAAATGTACGCTAAACTAAACAGCCATTTATAACGCTGGCTCATTACCGCCGAAGTGAACACTGAGCAGCTTCAAACCAATAACTAATGCCACTTTTAGAAGTGGTTTCATTAATATTTCAAACACAGGAAAGCTCTGTATGGTTATTGGTTCAGGGTGCAGAAGCTGTGGGATGAGAAATTGAATGCAGTTTCTATTACAAACTAACTTGGGGCCCAGCCACGGTTCATGGTGGGTTGTGTGGTTGCCACAGCCATACCGTCTAATGGCATAAGGCTTCCTTTGCCCACCTTTGCACTCCAACCGCCATCAGTATGGCCAATGGTCATGGATGATGGTAGCTGAAGGTCAGCAACCTCTGGAGGGTATCAGGGTGGGAGAGGTGGCATAAGACATGTAGGATAATATCCTTAATGTGTTCAGCATTTCTGGCCCCCGATAAACAGCTCTGGAGCATACCCATCAACATTTCTCCAATGAAAATAGGGGTGTCCTATCCTTAATAATAAGGGGCACGGGTGGCGCTGTGGGTTAAACCACAGAGCCCAGGACTTGCCGATCAGAAGGTTGGCGGTTCGAATCCCCACGATGGGGTGAGCTCCTGTTGCTTGGTCCCTGCTCCTGCCAACCTAGCAGTTCGAAAGCACATCAAAAGTGCAAGTAGATAAATAGGTACCGCTCCGGCGGGAAGGTAAACAGCGTTTCCATACACTGCTCTGGTTCGCCAGAAGTGGCTTAGTCATGCTGGCCACATGACCCGGAAGCTGTCTGTGAACAAACGCTGGCTCCCTCGGCCTATAGAGTGAGATGAGTGCACAACCCCAGAGTCAGTCACAACTGGACCTAATGGTCAGGGGTACCTTTACCTTTACCTTTATCCTTAATAATAATACCCTGCCCAACTGACTGGGTTGCCCCAGCAACTCTGGGTGGCTTCCAACATATATAAAAATATAATGAAAAATTAAAGATTAAAAAACTACTGATGTCTTCTCAAGGTTGTACAATCATAACTCCGGTTACAGACGCTTCAGGTTGCATTTTTTCGGGTTACAGACCGCTGAAACCCAGAAGTACCGGAACAGGTTACTTCCAGGTTTCGGTGGTCGCGCATGTGCAGAAGCGCCAAATTGCAAGCCGCATGTGCGCAGACGCACCACTGCGGGTTGCGGACCCTGCAGGTTGCGAATGTGCATCCCACACGGATCACGTTCGCATCCCAAGCATCCACTGTATAGTTACTTATCTCCTTGACTTGGGAGTCAGATAACTCCATGCCCTCCAGTATTTCTCTAATGAAAATAGGGACGTCCTAAGGAAAAGTGGGACATTACAGGATCAAATCAGAAACCGGGATGGCTTCTGTAAATCTGGGACTGTCCTTGCAAAAAAAGACACTTGGAACATCTGCTGGAGCACATTGTCAAACTATGGATCTTGCTTCCAAAGAAGGCAGTGATGGCCACCAGCCTGGATAGCTTTAAAAGAAGATTAGACAAATTCATATAGGACAAGGCTGACATTGGCAGCCAGCTACAATGGCTATGTTTGGCCTCCAGTTGGAGGCATCATGCCTCCAAACACCAGTTGTGGGGAATCCTAGCTGGGCAGAGTGCTGTGGCCCTCACATCCTGCCGGAGGGCTTCTCTTAGGCATCTGGTTGGCCACGGCGAGAGCAGAATGCTGGATTAGATGGGCCATTGGCCTGATTCAGCTGGCTTGTCTCATGTTCTTATGGAACGGGCAGAGAAATACTGAATGCAATGCCATCACACCATGTGTTTATTTAGCTAAGTAGGCACATGGCAGCAGCAGGGTAGTCTGTTGCAGGTTCCACTTGTGTTTATTACTGCACTTCTCACAACCCCAGTTCCCAACCCTACGTCGGTGTTAACTAAATGTCACCGAAAAGTCAAAAGACCAGCGGTTCCCGGTTCGGCGATTTTCTATGATGCATTTAAAGTTAAGTGCCTACCGGCAACCTCATCCCAAAGTGTTTCTGGGAATCATCATCAGCGCTGGGCTAAATCAATCAGTAGGCCACATTATGAATTTTTATAGGTGCTTCTCTCTGTACCCGTCCAATGCTAGCTTCGTATAAATCAGCGAAAGGATTGCTCCAGAGCCAGTGACTTTATAGCTCAGACTTCAAGGCTCCACAGTTTCAACCATTAAGAGCTGCTGGGTTCCCAACATGGTTACCTTGGGCACGGACTTCTGCTACCAACATATCCATGAAGCAAGAAGCAAATGGAGATTAAAAAAGAGGGTACCTTAGAAAGTGATCACAGCGTGGAAGAACCATTGTGATTACTGTGTTCGCCCTGAGCAGATGCAAGCAATGTAACCGTGTAGGTAATAATATTGAGCTGCTGCCTGGATTGCCTACAGCAGCTCTAGTTCAATATAAAATTGGCCAAAGGAAAAGGAAAACCTCTTGATCTTTTTGCCAGTTGGAGTCTATTCAGTGGATACACTCAGGGACATACGCAAGGTCTTCATCTTTCATCTGCCTTCCTGAGAAAGTGAAACACTGTCTGAAGTTGCTTCTGTCCTCTGTCATTTGGACTCTAATCTCTTCAACTTGGATATCTGCAGACAGTTGTTCTTCTGTGGGTGGGTGAGGGAACTTACTTGTTTTTATATTGCTGTTGTTATTTTCTCATGATAATAAAAAAAAACAACACCGAATTTATTGCAAAGATGAGCCCCAAATACATATTGTAAAGTACCCTAATGACAAATACCACATAAAATGCTTCCTTACACAATCAGTGGCCAATATCTCAGGGTTATTTAGAATCCCCCCCCCCCCCATCAAACCCGCAGGAAAGATCTGTGTGCCAGAATACAATCCCCCACACTTTTTTAAAAAAATAATAATTTTTATTAAGTTTTCCATTTAACAATCCAATCATATCACATTAATTATTCCAAATTATACCAATACATATCATAAAGTCCAAATATTTTGCCAAATTATAAATTTTTGTTGGGGGTTCCCATGCTTCGAGTTCAGTAAGGGTCCAGTCATCTCATATTTCTGCTGCTTTTAGTGTTCACAATCCCCCACACTTCTGTCTCTTTACTCCCACTATTTTTTTTTTGGGTTAAGGGGCTGCAAATTGATTTTTTTTCCCGGAACCAAAATAACATGATGAAAAGTAACACGAAACATACACTATATTCCATTAATACACAATGTGGAAATTAACAGTTAGGGGAAACATTGGGGGGGGGGGTTGGAATAAACTGCCGTGTCAGGGAGTATTGATTCGCCAGGGTTTTAATTGAATTAGCAGGCTCTGTTGTGAAACCTTTTCAGGACGTTTATTTATTTATCTGAGCATTTATAATCCACAGCTTCATAAAGTATATCAAAGTGTCTTCCAACATACAAATGGCACATCAGTAGATATAAGGTGGTTAAAAGAGAAATTCAAATTGTGAAGGTCTGACTAAATGGTGAAGTTTTCAGAAGCATCTGAAAGAATGCAGGGGCAGTTCCTGCAGGCAGCGGAGGAGTATATGCCCGCGCTGCCCAGGGCAGGCATGATCCCGAGAGGTGCGTGGCATGGAGGGTGCCCTCCCAGGATAGCCGCTCAGGTTCCCAGAGTGGCATGCACGCCCTGCAGCCAGGGGTGGAACGAGCCGCCCACAGGGGTGGAGCAAGCCGCTCACGGGGGCGGAGCAAGCCGCCCATGGCAGACATTCAGCGCACCACCCACCTGTGACTCCCAAGCCTCCCCCAAGCTTTCAAAATGAAGGGGGAAGGGGCAAAGTGGCACAGCTCCCCCCGTACCCCGACGGCTCGGGGTAGGCTTGGGCGTCACGAGCAGGCGGCATGCCGAATGTCACCCCCCTCAGTGAGGGCCCCCGGGGCAGTACGCCCCACCACCTCCCTTCCTACTCCCTTCCTTCCTACTCCCCTGCCTGCAGGTAGGAAGATCTCCAAGGCATGGCCTGACACACCAAAAGTGCATAAACAGTATCTGAAGAAGTGTGCATGCACACGAAAGCTCATACCAATAACAAACTTAGTTGGTCTCTAAGGTGCTACTGGAAAGAATTTTGTTTGGTTGGTTGGTTGGTTTTGACAACGGCAGACCAACACGGCTACCTACCTGTAACTAGCTCATAAATTGTTCTGTATGTGTGTGTTGGGCATCTTAAAAGTTTGAGGTATTTAAAATAATAATAATAATAATGACAGAATGGGGTGTTATTGTTTTGCAAGAGCAGTTTGATTTCACAGTGTGCAGGCAAAAGAAAACAGGTCACCTGGCGACACTGTGATATTAGAAGACTGACAGGTGTGTGGTCTTACCTACCCTGTCAAACTCAGTCGTTAGAGAAAGCTGCTTCCAGTCCTCCACCCCTGCCTTAGAGTGGCAAGTGCAGAGACACCACCTTGCTACTAACCGGGAAGCATTAGGCTTCAGAAGTTTTCTTATCACACTTTCATTAAACTGCTCTGCAGCATCCAATCTGTTACATGCTTCTCTAGCTACTCCTGGCTTCTCTGCGTCTTCATCCTCAAATTTCTGAATTGACCTGACAGCATTAGGTCATTTAGAAGCCAATCCTCAAGCAAGCACGGGGTAGAGAATGTGCAAACAGACGCTAGGAATGGGTAGACATAAGTATTATGTCAGAGTCGATTTCCCAAATGCTGCTGAATGTGACTGTATTTGCAAACAGATCATGTTTGCCTGAGCAGAAACAGGTGTGCTGCAGTCAGGTACAGGGAGAGCTTCCGGGAAGATGGATTACCATTGTAAAGCAGGATTTACCTACTAGTATGAGTATTGTGCTTAGATCAGGCATCAATTCATGGCCATTACATTCCCCAGGTCACAACCCAGAAAACCAAGTTTTGCTTAACAGAACCGATGCAATGAGAAAACTGATGGCTGCTACAGAAGAGATTGCCTTAAAATAGCCAGAATGTTGTTATTGCTGTGTGTGGAATGTTGCGGCTTCATGAAGTTGCTATTTAGGAAGCTGCCTGTTACTGGGCCATAGATACTCCATTGTCATCAGATGCCATCTTCAGAGTAGAAGGTAGCCTTTTAACTCATTAAATCACCGAATCAAATGTAAATTTAAAAATTTAAAAAGAAGCAGCAGATATGCTAGCCCTCCAGATTTAAGTTGTTGTTGTTGTTGTTGTTGTTTAGTCTTTTACTCGTGTCCGACTCTTCGTGACCCCATGGACCAAAGCACTCCAGGCACTCCTGTCTTCCACTGCCTCCCGCAGCTTGTTCAAACTCATGCTGATAGCTTCGAGAACACTGTCCAGCCATCTCGTCTTCTGCCGTCCCCTTCTCCTTGTGCCCTCAATCTTCCCCAACATCAGGGTCTTTTCCAGGGAGTCTTCTCTTCTCATGAGGTATTGGAGCCCCAGCTTCACGATCTGTCCTTCCAGTGAGCACTCAGGGCTGATTTCCTTCAGAATGGATAGGTTTGATCTTCTTGCAGTCCATGGGATTCTCAAGAGTCTCCTCCAGCACCGTAATTCAAAAGCATCAATTCTTCGGCGATCAGCCTTCTTTATGGTCCAGCTCTCACTTCCATACATCACTACTGGGAAAACCATAGCTTTAACTATACGGACCTTTGTCGGCAAGGTGATGTCTCTGCTTTTTAAGATGCTGTCTACCCTATTTAAGTAACTAGAGCCAAAGAGAGTTTGCACCAGCAAAACCTCATTGCCCTCAAAACCTCAAGAACAGTGAAATGGTTTAAACTGATTTTAATATTATGCTTCAATACTTTTGTAACGCATCCTGCTACTAACAAATAATAGCAATGATAAAAGTATACACCTCTTGCAAGTTATGGATATTGCCCAGTTGCCAGGTGACAAGGACCAGCATGGAAAGCTCCAGGTTACTAGCCAGCTTACTAGCCATGATGACTATGCTCTGCGTACACAGTCAGAGGCAGTAATGCTTCTGTATAGCAGTTGTTGGAAACTGCAGGAAGAGAGCTTGGGTCTTGTGCTTGGCTCCTGCTTGTGGGTTCCCCGCAGGCATCTGCCTGGTCACTGTGAGAAAAGGATACTGGACTAGATGGGCCATTGGCCTGATCCAGCAGGCTCTTATGTTGATAACTTACACTGGCTCCATTCATCTTGCCCAGGAGGACTCCCCTGCTCAGCGCCTCAGGGCCCCAGTCCTGCCACTCACCACCTGGCCTATGACAGGCTCCATAAAGGACTGCTGCTGCCACTGCTGGACAGAGAGGGCTCCATTTTGGGGGGGTTTTAAATTGCTGTTATTTTTTACCTATGTCATTTTAAACTGTGATATTCATGCTGTTTTCTTAGTTTTAGATTTATGTGGAAATTGTTTTCCATTTTGGTTGTGTATTTTTTTGATGTGGTGTATTTATTGTTTATGACTTTTGTAATTATGTAAATCTTGTCATGTTGTAAGCCGCCTTGAGCATCGTTTTTAACTGTGGAAAGACGGCATACAAATAAAATGGTGGTGGTGGTGGTGGCGATGGTCTTGGACCTGAGAGCCTGCATGGTACCATCAAATGTAAATGCCATTCTGGGACGCAACCCAAGCAAGCACAATAGTCCAAAGTCTCCAAATTTGAGCCAGAGAGCTCTCTAAAGCACTTTAGCCGAGTTGCTCGAGGAACTGAAGTGCCGCCGCTCTTTCTTCTGTTTTCGTATCGCCTTGCAACAGGGATAAGGCTAATCTTTTCTTCTTTGAAAACTGTTTGCTTTGGTGGGAATTGCTTTTTTTCAGTATTGCTTTTGAGATGTGCTTCGCATTATATGAGTAGAGAAAGAAGGACCGGGATGCAGGGAAAGAGTGAAAAAGTGTTTATTGTGTTTTTCTGTGAGTGTTCCTTTGATGCACGGGCCTTTGTTACTGTCTAAGGTACAATCCTGAAGCAAAGGGGTGGGGGGGGGGGGAGAGAGAAACAAAGGTGGCTGAACTGCCTCATCCCCTCTCCTCCAGCAGAGTGCAAGTGATGATGCATGTTCTTGTCCTCGTTTGTCCGTTTCCAGTAGAGAGCCAATGTGGTGTAGTGGTTAAAGGGACATGGGTGGCACTGTGGTCCACTGAGTCTCTTGGTCTTGCTGATCAGAAGGTCGTCAGTTCGAATTCACATGTCAGGGTGAGCTCCTGTTGCTCTGTCCCAGCTCCTGCCTGTTGGTGCTTCTGGATGAGAGAAGGCCTTCTCCTGGCACCGGTCCAGAACACATAGCACAGCATAGCACAGCATTCAATCCTCCAGACATTCAAGCAAGCAGCAGATCTTAGTAGAAGCTGAGATTGAGAATATGTAGCATCTGGGTTTAGTGATTTATTTACAGGATCAAAATAAAGAACAGAGCAATCATGGCTTGTCTCTTCTCCTCCGAGAGAGCACAACAACAGACACAGAAAACAAAGAACAAAGAAGACGGAAGTGGCGTACAGTTCCTTCCGTTCCCACGCTTCCAAAGAATGGAATGTCAACACACAGAGCATGTGATCTAGTAGTCACATATTCTGCAGCACGAGAATGAAACTCCTGACACTGCCAACCTAGCAGTTTGAAAGCACGCCAGTGCAAGTAGATAAATAGGTACCACTGCAGTGGGACGGTAGACAGCATTTCCATGCATTCTGGTTTCCGTCACGGTGTCCTATTGCACCAGTAGTGGTTTAGTCATGCTGGCCACATGACCTGGAAAGCTGTCTGTGGACAAACTCCAGCTCCTTCGGCCTGAAAGCAAGATGAGTCGCCTTTGACTGGACTTAACCATCCAGGGGTCCTTTATCTTTTTTTACCTTAGCGATTAGAGCATTGGATTAGGACCAGAGAAACTAGGGTTCAAATTCCTCCTGCTCCGCCATGAAGCTCATTGGGTGAATTTGGGCCAGTCACTACCTCTCAACCTAATCTATCTTACATTGTTTCTGAGGAAATTAAATAAGGAGTGGGAGAACAATACATGCCACTGTGATCCCAGCAGGCTTGTCTTATGTTTCTTTAGGCAACCCAGATTTGGTTCATGGGCCAGTTTGGCAATCCTGACCAGGCCTCGATGCAACCTGGGCCAACCTGCTGCCATCAAAGCCCTGTACGGAATCAGGGGCCGTGCACAGTCTTAATGTTTAAAATCCTAATTAAAATGTAGTCAGCAGTGATGAGAGAAGGGGAAGAAGGAGACATGCAGGTACAGACTCTCAGCTACATCCCCAGACCTTACTACCTGACCCACCACCCCTTCCAACATTCCTGGATTACTCCATGTGGACCCGACCCAGGGGAAATTTGGGGCTCCCTTGATCAAGTCCAGACAAATCCCAGTTTAGTTCAGGATCTGGGATTTGTCTGGAATGGATGCTCAGCCCTAGCAGTAACTGGAACCAGCAGAGGCAGGTCCCTGGCCATTTATTTCTCTTTATCCACATGACAATGAAGATGAAGGAGCCAAGAGCATACCTCTAAGCTTCAAAAGAAAACCACGTCAGATAGGCAGAAGCCTACTTCACTTCAGAAGCCCACAAATGACATTACAGAATTGATCTTTCTATCAGAACATATAAATGGTGAATCGCCCATCAATAGCCAAAGGCATTGGAAGGGCAAGGAAACATGCTCACTTTCCAGCAGGAAATAAATTGTGATGCCTATAAAAAGCAAACCACATAGCACTTGTGTGTGTGTGTGTGTGTGTGTGTGTGTGTGTGTGTGTGTGTGTAGGGGTGGCATTAAAAGAATCTGGCAGTGCTCAATCTGAAAAGAAAATACTTATGTTTTGCATTATATTAAGAACTTTGAAACTGTAGAAACCAGCACCATGCATGCACACAATTACCTCTTCACCCAGCATGGGTACAGGTTGTTGTTGTGAGATGACCCACCCAGTTAGCAGATATGCACTTGCAGTGTGCTAGTTTACATACCCACAATCCTCCAGCTCTGGAACCTAACGTGGAATGGTGTGGAACGATCTATCCCTCCTGTGGCCATTCATGGATAGGGATAGCAAAACTGCAGTGATCCCTGCTCTGGGAACTCCCTACTGTAATACATTTTTCATAAGGCTACCCTTGAAGGTGATTCAGAATTAGATTGCCAGAATTCTGTCTGGCCTGGATAAGTGGAGCCTATATCCCACCAATTATTAAATAACAGGAGTGGGCCAGAGAATTTCATTCAAACACCATCTGTCTTTGTTCCCCAAACTCACCTGCTGCAAAGGTTCGTTTATGCATTGTGATCTGCCCTATATCTTCCATTGTGAAGACAGATGCAAAGAACTCATTCAGCTCCTCCACAATCTCTCTATTATTATTTTTAAAGGGGGAGGGGAATAGTTAGTGGAGGAAGCTATGAAAAAAAGCAAGGTGGGGACACAGAAGTTTTTATGTTCAGTGCCAGACATGTTGCAGGAAAGCACTGAATCCATAATTATTTGATCTCTTGCTTGTGGCATATGCCAATTGACAAGTGCAATTGAGCTCAGACTTCAATGGACTGTTCACCACAGGAAAGAGATGCTAGCAAACATAAAACGTGACACAACAACAAGGATTTGGAATTACTTTACTGACAGGGAAAAGGTGTCTTCCATATGGTCCTCTGGTCATTTTGCCAATGTCAACTTGGATGATCAAACCGCAGCAGATATCAAGGGATGTTGCTAATATCATAGCACCAACCAACCCTTCCGGCAACTTCTGGAGCCAAGCTGGTGCCTAACGTATTGCTGTGTTTCCCTTTGGACCATATCAGTGAGGCCGAGAGGGAGGTCTTGTCAACTGCGCACCTCAGGACCTCCATGCATGCTGCCCAGGATTGCAGACAGGGAGGTCTCTTCAGTGCTGTTAATGTAGCTCTTTGATCCCTGAAGGCACACACTATTGTCTCTTGAAAGAGATGGATGCCAACAAACAACCCTGCTGGGTTCAATAATGGCAGCGGAATACAGATTGTTAACTTGTGTCATCTTCTGTTGCCACCTTTTGCAACCTGGTGCCCTCCAGGGGTTTTGAACTACAACTCCCATCAACCCCAGACATCACAGCCATAAAGGAATTATAGTACCAAACATCTGGAGAAAAATGCTAAGGCTGAAACTGATTTAGTTATCTAGTTCAACCTCATGAATCTAGTTCAACCTCAAGAATCCAGCCAAGTCAACAGCAAAATGACCAAATATAAATGTAGCTATCTGTAAAACTATAGCTATCCATAATTAAAGTGTGTAGTGCAACAATTTCATCAAAATACTAAAGCGCCCATCATTAAAGAGAAGCTAGTTATACTAGTATAACAGTTAAAACAAGAATTAAGCCTGGAGGGTTCAAGTCGGTAGATCAGGAGAATGTTTGTCTAAACAGGTGTGTCTTCACAGACTGGTGGAATGCAAATACTGAAAAAGCCCATCCCTGTATTACCACAAACTGATACTCATCAGGCTGTGGCAAAACTATTTGGGTTTCATTTGCTGATGTTAATGCAGATCAAAAGGAAAATTACATTCTAATCTGTGTTTTAGCCCAGAAGGTATGAATTAGGTCTGTTCACTTAAAAAAGCATGGACCCAACAAAATTCTCCTCTACCACTTCCGAGAGCAACTCTTTGTCAAGAGATCATCCCACCCTTTATTTGCCTGGTTGCCCCCTCCCCCATCCCCTTATCCAGGACCACAATAAAAGCTGGAATAGATACGTATTCTCTTGAGGGGAAATCTATGGAGCCAGACAAAGCTATCAGCCAGAATGAACCGAAGATCAGCTCAAATGTTAAATACAAAAATTTCTGAAGTGGAACAACTCAGGCCTTCCAAGTGGAACAAATGAAATGATGAATTCAAAAATTGAATTTTGATTACCCATATCATTGTGTCTGACATGCACATTTATGAGTGGTTATAAAACTAGCCAGCCACAATATTACAAATGTCTTGGATGAGGCCTAGGTAGACCAAGTTAATATGATTTTTAAAAACCATTATCGACGTGATTCAGTCAAAGTTAAATGTCAGAACTGTGGCTGGCTGGAGAGCATAAGGATAGGGCAAGGGTTAGGAACCTCAGGCCCTGGGGGCCAAGTCCTACCTTCCAGGGATTCTATACTCTCAGGCCTCTTCTCAGAGAATGCCTCAGTCAGTGCTCCTCTCTAGCCTGCTCCTGTCTCTCTGTCGCTGGAATATGTCCTCAAACTGTTATCAACCTTCTTGTTTGCCTGGATGGAGATTTCTGCATTGCTGGAATGTAGGGATTTTTGTCCACTTTTACTCCACTTTTACTCTGGCCCTTCACTCAATGGCATGTGGCCCCCAGAAGGTGTAGTGGTTAAGAGCGGTGGACTCGTAATCTAGTGAACCGGGTTCGCTGCCCCGCTCCTCCACATGCAGCTGCTGGGTGACCTTGGGCCAGTCACACTTCTTTGAAGTCTCTCAGCCCCACTCACCTCACAGAGTGTTTGTTGTGAGGGAGGAAGGGAAAGGAGAATGTTAGCCGCTTTGAGACTCCTTAGGGTAGTGATAAAGAGGGATACCAAATCCAAACTACTACTACTACTACTACTACTACTACTATTCTTCTTCTTCTTCTTCTTCTTCTTCTTCTTCTTCTTCTTCTTCTTCTTCTTCTTCTTCTTCTTCTTCTCCTCAGGCTAAGAAAGGTTCCCCACCCCTGAGGTAGAGAGTTTATTAGAGAGCTGACTGTTGGGAAACTGCCAGGGAGATATTGTCCATCATGGCCCCAAGCCGGCTGCCGGACGTCCATCGATCTCCCATAGCCAGGCAGATCCAGCAGTTAGCGACACGAAGCCTTAGAAATAGATTGCCACATTCTAGGCTTGTGCACACTGTTCTTTATCAGCAGAAAACACAGCCAGAAAGCTTGCACCGCAGAAGAGCATAATTTACAGACTTTATTTAGCGTTGAACAGAACAAAGGAAAAACATGACCGTTCTGAGTCAGTGACTCCGACCGACTGAAATCGAAAGGAAACAGCAAACATAAACATCCTGTAACAGGAAATACGCAGACTCTGTGACTCACAAGCCTGCTCTCTCTTAAGGTGGAACGGAAATATCCTAACATCCTCCCCCTTTCCGTGTAACCTGTAGTACCTGTGGTTCACCCAATTGCAACCTCTGTGTGTAAACCTTAAGTTGTTCTTTGTTAACAACCTTAGACAACAGATCAGCAGGAATTTCATTTCCTGCCATGTAGGACACCCGAATCAGTCCTTTCTGAATACACTCTCTTGCACGATGTAGCTTAATCTGCAAGTATTTGGTTCTCTGCTTGCAACTCTCTGAGTTCAGCAAAGCCAAACATGATCTATTGTCTTGATACACTTGTATAGGACATTTCACAGAAACCCTGATGTCCTTAAACAGTTGCATCAACCATTCACAATCCATGAGTGAAAATGACAGAGCATTGAGTTCTGCTTCACAGGAACTTAGGCTCACTGTTGTTTGCTTCTTGCACAACCAGTCAAACAGGCAGTGGTTGTACATGTAGCATACTCCAGAAGTGCTTGTACCATCTGTGGTGTCACTTCCAAAACTTGCATCTGCAAAGATTTCAAGACCTCCAGTCTTCTGACTGGTGAACCTCAGCCTGTAGTGCATAGTCCCTTTCAAATAGCGGGCTATGCGCTTCAGAGCTTTCCAATCCTGAACCGTAGGATTGTTGGCATGTCTGCTAAACAGATTACAGCTTACAGCTATGTCAGGTCTTGAACATCTGGCAATGAAATTCAGCTTGCCTAGAATGCATCTGTACAGCGTTGTGTCAGAAAACGCTTCAGCAGTACTGTCTACCTGGTAACCTGTCACCATCGGTGTGTCTGCTGGGTTTGCATCAACCAAATTCAACCTGATTAATACATCAGCAATTTTCTGTGTTTGGTGTACCAGAAAATTACCTGCTTGGTCCTTCTCCACCTGCAGAGAAAGATAGTTGGATACCTCACCAAGATCCTTCATGTCAAAGTGCTCCTTCAGCTGAGCTAGGGTGCTTTGATAGAAAGCCTGATTCTTCCAAAACATCAGAAGATCATCAACAAAACATAAACAATACAGTTTGTTTTGCCCCTCCTCCTTGACAAACACACATGGATCAGCTTTGCCCTGGTGAAAACCTAGAGAAAGCAACGTTTCAGTGAGTTTTGTGTTCCAACACCTAGCACTCTGTTTGAGACCATATAAGGATTTCCGCAGTTTACAGACCATTCCCTTCTGTATCTGCATCCCGTCAGGTGGAAGCATAAACAGCTCCTCGTTCAAAATCCCGTACAAAAAAGCTGTATTAATGTCATGATGGGAAACACGCAGTTTCTCCTCCGCAGCGATCTTGAGCATCAGCCGAATGCTCTCATATTTGACTGTGGGTGAGTAGGTCTCGTGGTAATCCTGTCCTGGTACCTGTGAAAAACCTCTGGCAACCAATCTGGCTTTGTGTCTGACAACCTTGCCATTCTGGTCTGTCTTGGCCTTGAAGACCCATTTGCTGCCAACCAGTCTCATATCTGGGACTACCGGTACCAGCTCCCAAGTTTGGTTCCTGTTCAAGGAATCAACTTCAGCCTTCATGGCATTAAGCCAAGGCTCAGCATCTTTAGAGGTTAACTCCTGAACCTCTTTGAAGCTTGAAGGTTCCCACACCTTCTCTGAGCTACTAAGAACAGCAGTTGCAGTCTTAGCAAACTCATCAGCAAATCTCTTAGGAGGTCTGCCTTTGGTCGCCCTTTCAGACCTACGTACTAGACGCAAGTCTTCTGGACTCATCTCCTCTTTCTTAGGAGAAAAATGACCAATGGTGAACAGTGGTTCTTCCAGTTCATTGTCAGACGCATCAGATGGTCTGACTGAGGCCTTTGCACTCTTGTAGTCTGCTGTGTCATCACTCTCACTGACATCAGCAGCAGCGCCGCCCACTGAACTGGAATCCGAACTCTGATCATCATCATCATCATCCTCATCCTCAGTTTCCTCAGCTTTCTCAGCATGAGATACACATTTCATGTGATACTTACAAGGTTTGATGTTCAAACCTTCAACCAATCCAGGCATCTTGGCCAGCGCCTGCCAAGACATGTGACAAAATCTTCGATGTGCATCATGAATGCATCCTGCATGAAGAACCTTGTTAGTTTGTGCAACACAACAAGAACCAGCATTAGACACAACAGCATTGTCATCATAAGTTATACAGAATAAACCATCTATAAACTTTGCATGCAAAATGTCCTCTTTGCCTTTTCTGATGACACAGACGTTCCTCTTGAAGGATATCTCAAAACCACGCCCAGTCAGCTGTGGGACGCTAAGCAAATTGTCCGCAGCTCCAGGAACATACAGTACATTACTGATGGTTGTATGCAAATTTGCAAGTTTCACAGTCCCTTCTCCTGCAATTTGCAACGTCCTTCCATCAGCCAGGTGGATCTCTCCTTCTTGAGGCGAGAAGGAGATAAACAGGTGCTTATCCTTTGAAAGATGGCGGCTCGCACCAGAGTCCACAATAAACCTGGCTTTAGCCTTTGGAGCAGTCTTTGCAGCAAGCAAAACCTTGTTTTCCACCGGCGTGGGCTTTTGCAGCTTGCCCCCCTGCTCCTGGCCATGAGACTTGCCTTTAGCCTTTGGTGAAGCAGTGCCAGCTAACAAAGCCTTGTTTTTCCCTGGCACGGGCTTTCCACCCCCCTTCTGCTTCGGGCCACCTGCAGGCTTTTTCTTTTGTTTATTTCCAGTCTTTGGACAAAACCTCTGAGTATGACCTTGGTTCCCACAATTCCAGCACTTCACAGCTGCCAACGCTTTGGCTCCCCCTGGAGGCTGGAATGCTGTCCCACTTTGCTCCCCCTGAAGCGCACAAGCCGACTCAGCTGCATTCCTTCTATCATATTCGTTTTGCAAAGTTGCCAAGACCTTTGTAGCAGTGAGGTCTTGTGCTGGGAGGGTCGCCAGCTGACTTGCCACGGCATGATAGCTTTCATCCAGGGAGTCCAGGATGAGAATTGCAAACAGTGACTCAGGCATATTGAAACCTCTCTGAGTCAATTCCTGTCTGAGATGCTGCAAATGTAAAACGTGGGCTCTAAGATCTTCCCCTGGCTCTAAACGCTTCCTGTGCAGTTTTCTGAAATAAAGCAACACAGACCCAGCCTCTTGTCGGAGATGACAGGCTTTAAGCCCGTCCCACATCTCACGGGCAGTTGCCTTGCCAGCCAAGGTGATTAACTCTTCGGGAGCTACTGAGAGCAAAATTATCCCCATGGCTCTCGAATCCTGTGCCTTCCACTCATCTGTCACAGGGGCTGGGGGGTTCTCAGAAATGGTATTCCACACTCCAAGCCTTCTCATCTGGCCCTCACAGTACCTTGCCCAGGTCTGATAGTTGTGCCGATTTAACTTTGGGCACTCAGTGGCCTCTGAAGCTTCAAAAGCGTGGAAAAACTCCATTCCAGCTGCCTTTATGCCTTCAAAGACTCCTTATCGTGGCAGCTCATTAATCACGATGCCTTTTGGCTCGGCTCCCAGGCCAATTAAGCCTTCCGGAGTTCATAGGCTCCGTCCGAGGTAAAACAGAAAAGCCTCCCTTTCTTTCGCTTTTCCCACGTACCTCTCAAACGCAGTCTGTTGCAGCTTTACTCTCCTGTAGGTGCTGTGAATCTGGGCCCGAAACCTTGTTGTTGGGAAACTGCCAGGGAGATATTGTCCATCATGGCCCCAAGCCGGCTGCCGGACGTCCATCGATCTCCCATAGCCAGGCAGATCCAGCAGTTAGTGACACGAAGCCTTAGAAATAGATTGCCACATTCTAGGCTTGTGCACACTGTTCTTTATCAGCAGAAAACACAGCCAGAAAGCTTGCACCGCAGAAGAGCATAATTTACAGACTTTATTTAGCGTTGAACAGAACAAAGGAAAAACATGACCGTTCTGAGTCAGTGACTCCGACCGACTGAAATCGAAAGGAAACAGCAAACATAAACATCCTGTAACAGGAAATACGCAGACTCTGTGACTCACAAGCCTGCTCTCTCTTAAGGTGGAACGGAAATATCCTAACATCGACACCCTCAGATGAAAGGTATAAAGCAGACATGAGGGAGCCGTGACCCTTGAGATGATGTTGGTATCCAATTCTGGGGACCTGGAAGAGGATCTTCTCCAGGGTAGAAAGATGGGATGTCCTGATATGCCCTTCCCTGAGCTCAGCAGAAGAAGACCAGGGTAGAAATGTGATATAAGAGTGTCTTTTGTTTATGCTGGCAAACTCCACCCATGTGAGTGGTGTTGTGAGTGGTTGAAGACACATATCTCAGTTCCAGACGTGAGGCTTTATAGATGAGTTTATGGAATGTCAAATCGCATTATCTGCAACATGAGTAAATGGCCTGGCTGTCAGAAATGAAAGCTTCCAAGTGTCAGTGTAGTGCTCTGGGGACATGAAGCCACTGACCTGCCTTTTAGTGATAGAAACCTGTTTGCTGCATTGCAAAAAATCAATCTCCACTGTAAGAACAGAAGAAAGGATTTTGCAAAGTGAAAGGTCAGGTGTTTTAATCACTTGTTGGTTTCTTTTTTATAAAAACAGACGTCTTCGTATTTACCTATCCCAGTTTGTTGCGCCAGAAATTTTGAAGCAATATTATACCACTTTCGGAAGCCATGGCTTCCCCCGAAGAATCCTGGGAATTTTAGTTTATAAAAGGTGCTGAGTGTTGTTAGTATTTCCCTCACAGAGTTGTGGTTTGCAGAGTGGTTTAACACTCATTGCCCTCTGCTGCAAAGAGCCTGGCGGGGTTTTGATGCTTCGGCTAACTTCAGGCCTTGCAGGATTCCATTCACAATCCTGTGCAACCCTGAACATGTCTATTCAGAAGTAAGTCCATAGACGTCTGTGGCATCTACTCAAGTAAATGTTCATAGGATTGCATCATTGATGTGACAAATAAATGGCATTGTCTTGATCTAAGATGAGCCTTCTGGACTGGTAAAAATCCATTTATGTTGTGGTCATGTGTGCTTCCAAGGGTTCCCTAACTGAAGTACTACCGTTGAGGTTGTTCCAACACTCAAATCCAGCCTTTCTCAACCTTAGGTCCTGAGTGGTTGTTGGGCTACAATTTCCATCATCCCTAGCTGGCAGGACCAATGGTCAAGGATAATGGATGATCAGTCAAGCAGATATGCTATCCCCGATATGCTAGCTTTCTACTAGCAAGGAGGTATTTGCATAAGACAACATTGAAAAATGGGATGTCTCCTCCAATCTTCAGCCTAAAATGGAATAGCCTGTTCTATGATCTAAGTGCTCTTCCTCCTTGTTTCCTTCTCATTCTGCGGCCAAGACCAATCCTATGCCACGGTAGGGACATAATTCATCAAGGGCCTCAAAGATAACATTTCAGAGTTAGCCACCACAACAGGCTGTTGCATTAAGCCCTCTGAATTTATTCCCGAGCATTTGTCTAATGCTGTGACCTTTTCTACAGAACATTGCACTCATACATTAAAGTCCAGGAAGAACAGACTGCCTGCCAATGGTTCTGCAGGATCAAGAGGACCCAAGAGCCACTCAGGACACATTTATTAATTACCCCCTTCCTGCGCAGTAACAATACCATTCATTATTGTTACAAGCAATGAGGAATACAATGCATTAGGCGCCATATGGATGGTCATTCCAAGCGGTTTACCAGAACATCCTGAACTGCGGAAGATTACAGAGAGAGAGAGAGAGAGAGAGAGAGAGAGAGAGAGAGAGAACACGAAATTTATCCAGCACATGGCAGGCCGCACAGTATATAGGTAGTGCATAAGAACACAGGAAATGCCCTGCTGGACTAGGTCAATGGCCTATCTAGTCCAGCATCCTCTTCTCACAGCAGCCAACCAGATGGCTTCCCATAATGGGATGTGTTTGGCTCGGTTGGTCACAAGTTGTGCAAGCATGCACAGATATAAATGGGTATGTCACACACACAAAAAGAGCAAGTTCCCAAACAGATGCGGTGACAGTTATCTGGAAGCAGCTGGCAAAGAAACTTTGCATTCTATCTAGGAGCTGGATCTTCAAAATTAATGAGCCCTGCTAATTGATTTTATCCTCATTATTTGGAAGCATTTTAGCCTTTATTTATTAAAGAGCAGAGGTTGTTAATACACAGTGACTGGAAGGTCATACACTCAATCCATAGGCCAGTGTCCTTTAAACTCTTATGATTAAAAGCTCCAAAGAAAATCTGATTTTTTTTATTAAAAAGGGGGGGAAAGGGAAAAAAGCCACATTGCACTGACAGTTCCTTTAAAACTCGTTACATTTCAGCACTATAAATTAGTTTGAGAGTGTGTTTACCATTTGTTTCTGGGAATTTCTTTCTCACTTTCAAAACAACTCCCCCCAAAAATCAGCTTTGTGGTTTTCATAATCAAGGCTGTTCAGGCTAATTAACACTTAAACACTTAAGCTCATTAGACGCCAAGCAGAAGAGATAATATTTTCTTCTGTAGTCTTCACTTTCCTTATGTGAAGTCAATTGTTGAGGCAGCTGGTGCCTCCCAGTGAATGGAGGGGAGATCCAGCTCTTTTCCTCAGCCCTGGAGGCGCATGGAGACTGTTACCCAACTGTTCAAAAGAAGCAGTGGAAAGCATCCTTCCTCTTCTAGGTTTGCTCCTACGTTTTCACGGGAAAGAGCAGATAGGAGACCAAGGTCTTCTTCAAGGTGATGATCTGCTGAGGAGTGCCTTGGATAGCACAGCTTCTGCTGTGACTTTAAGGCAGCCCCAATCCACCTGCCCAGGATCCAAAACTGCTGCTACTCAGCCAGTACAGTACAGTCAGGTGCAGGAAAGGGCAGGGAGGGTCTGCTACCACCAGGGCCTAAGGAACGGCTCAGGAGGTGAAACAGCCCAGAGGAAGCACACATGAAGTGATTTCCTGGAGAGAGGAGGGAACAGGGACCACCTTCACTCGGCTCCACTGCTGTCCCATCTCGTAATAACAACAACAACAACAACAACAACAACAACAACAACAACAACAACAACTTTATTTATATCCCGCCCTCCCCAGCTGAAGCCGGGCTCAGAGAAGCTAACAACAGTAAAATAATACAGCATTCTAAAATCAATTCATTATAAAATCAGTTCAAATCAAATTAATGGCAAGCATTGGGCTAGAGTTCTGTGCAGAATTACCAAAGGAGGGGGTCAGGCTGTGCCTGGGCCAAAGGCCTGGTGGTCTTGCAGGCCCTGCAGAAAGATGTCAAGTCCTGCAGGGCCCTAGTCTCTTGTGACAGTGCGTTCCACCAGATCGGGGCCACAGCCGAAAAAGCCCTGACTCTGGTTGAGGCCAGACTAACCTCCCTGTGGCCCGGGACCTCCAAGTTGTTTTTGTTTGAAGACCATAAGGTCCTCCGTGGGACATACCAGGAGAGGCGGTCCCGTAGGTACGAAGGTCCTAGACCATATAGGGCTTTAAAGGTTAAAACCAGGACCTTAAACCTGATCCTGTACTCCACCAGGAGCCAGTGCAGCTGGTATAGCACTGGGTGAATGTGATCCCACAGCGAGGACCCCATAAGGAGTCTCGCCACGGCATTCTGCACCCGCTGGAGTTTCTGGGCCAGTCTCAAGGGCAGCCCCATGTAGAGTGAGTTACAATAATCCAGTCTGGAGGTGACTGTCGTGTGGTTGTAGAAAAGCAGAGGGAGCCTTGAGAGAAGACGTCGCTGGTTTCTCCAACCCTACGGGGATTGGCATTTGGGAGAACTTGGCAGTTTTGGGCGGCCTTAGGGTTTTTTAAGAAGGGACCCCAACAGCAGAGCCCCTGGAACTTTCACTCCCCAAACACTGATGCCTTGGAGGAAGGCTTATTTGTAAGCACCAACTGGGAAATGAGGACTTTGGGCAGGTGGGACTTGGCAGCCTGATCCTGTATCTCCTGTGAAACTCAACAAATTGTGAGCGGCTGCACTTGGCTTGTTTGTTCTTCATTTGGGACTTGATCTGAACTTATTCCCCCTAGCCTTTAATCTGCCCCTTCCACAGAATGGTCCCACACTCAGCTCCAATATAGGATGGGATTTATTCTGCAAAAAGTTTACAAAAACTGAAAAAAGTACTTCCAGATCAATGCAGATTGAGTACATATTGATTACTAAACACACATCCAGTCCGAATCTAATACTGCATGACCTATGACATAAGTACTTATTCAGAAAAGGCAAGGGAGAAAGGGACAAGAAAACATCATTTAAATAATTCCAATCTATACATGAGGAAGATTGCAGACTTAGAGGGAGATAAAATAACAGTCTGCAGCCTAAGGCAGGGATGGGCAAAAGACAAATCAAGATCTACAGGTAGATTTATGGGTGATTTGCAGCAGATCTGCAGCAAGGTTTAGGAGTAGGGCAACTGAACACACATATGAAATATATATATATATATATATATATATATATATATATATATATATATATATATAATAAAATAAATTGTCCAGTAGCACCTTAAAGACCAATTAAGTTTGTTCTTGGTATAAGCTTTCATGTGCATGCACACTTCTTCAGATACACTGAAACCGAAGTCACCAGACCCTTATATATAGTGGGAGGGTGGGGTGGGGGTTTTTCAGAAGGGTAGTAGGAGATGGGTGATTGACTCAATGGGTATGGTTAACCTGTTGATGACTGTTAACGACTGCCATTGGTCCTACAGGAAAAAGCAAGGGATAGTATGCAGATGATTAGCATATGTAATGAGATAGGAACCCAATATCTCTATTAAGACCAGGTCTCTCCATAGTTTCCAGTTTAGTGATAAGTTGTAATTCAGCAACTTCTCTTTCAAGTCTATTTCTGAAATTCTTTTGTAATAAGGCAGCTGCTTTGAGATTCTGTGTTTAATGTCCTGGGAGACTGAAGTGTTTTCCTACTGGCTTTTCTGTCTTGTGTTTCCTGGTGTCAGATTTGACATCAACAGTCATCGACAGGTTTACCATACCCATTGAGTATATCACCCATCCGTGTGGCTATTGATGCATACATAAAAAGTATTTTCTTCTCTTTTTGGGATATCAGTACCTACGATTCCTAATAAAAAAACTTCTGGGTTTTTTTAAAGGTTGTTTTAAACATTTATTCAATTCATTATATATCATTTCCCAAAATGCTTTTATTACCTTACACAACCACCACATATGGTAAAAAGTACCTTCTTTTTCTTTACATTTCCAGCTGGTATTTGTACTTGTCTTACACATTTTTGCTAACTTACTAGGAGTCAAATATCACCGGTACATCATTTTCATATACAGTGGTACCTTGGATCTCAAACTTCATCTGTTCTGGAAGTCCGTTCCAAAACCAAAGCGTTTCAAAACCAAGGGACGCTTTCCCATAGAAAGTAAATCAAAATGGATTAATCCATTCCAGACTTTTAAAAGTAACCCCTAAAACAGCAGTTTAACATGAAATTTACTATCTAACAAGACCATTGATCCCTAAAATGAAAGCAATAATCAATGTACTGTAGTCACACAATCAATCCATCAAAGAGCCGCAAAAACTAAAACGCAAAATAAATAGCAAAAACAGACAGACCTCAGTGTAACGCTCAAAACAGAAGTGTGGCACTCAAATTGGAAGTGTGGGCACTCAAAACGGAGCACATTCGGCTTCCAAAAAAAGTTCACAAACCAGAACACTTACATCTGGGTTTGCAGTGTTTGGGTTCCAAGTTGTTTGAGTACCAAGGCATTTGAGAACCAAGGTACCACTGTAGTTTTCTTTCAGCATACAAAACGCCGAGAATTTCAAATTGGTTTTCCATAACCTTTCCCAGTCTGAAAGTTGAATCTGGACTCAAGTTCCCATCAGCTCCAGCAAGGATGATCAATGATGAGTGATGGTGGAAGTCCAGAATGCAGATTCCGCATCCCTGTCCTATAGGACTGGGTAAAATGGCTCGCCAACCTGACTTTAAGGTAAAATAGGACAGAACCCTGTTACAGTCCTTTACCCACTGCAATATTTAATGTCTGCAACATTGTGTAGGATTGCAGTCTGAATCTGGGATCTTCTGCAAAGGAGCTAATATTTGTTCCCTTCCACCTTTCCCTTCGTTTGGTTTAGTCTTGAAGGAGACCTATGTTATACAGACGCAATATGTGCCAAAGTCACCTTTTTCATTAAAAATCAAATCATTTCAGTAATGAGCAAGGGCCCATCCTTGCTTTTAAATGCCCTCTTTTATTCCAACTACCTTTATCCCTTCAACGTCTATTTATGTCTGCAGTGCCTTCGTTGCGTCCCTTGCTCAGGAAAGCTCCTGCTGCAAGAGCTCCCAATTAAAATCCATTACAATAAAATAAATACAAAACACAAATCAACTGGTGACACAATGAAATACTAAATCAGATACAACAATTACAATAGATTAAACAGCCAGCAGAGAAACCAATAAAAGAATTCTAAAAAACCATCCATCAACCTTATGGAACAATTGCCTTCTGAAATAAGATCTTGCTCATCTTTCTGAAGGTCAGGCCTGATCCAGAGTGTCCTTTTAAAAGCTGCCATTAACTGAAGAGGGGAATTATATAGGCACTAAGAATTGGGGAGAAATTTGATTCCATTCTCTTTTAAAGGTGAACCCATCTCATTCACACTTTCTGAAACGATACGCTAACCCAAACGCATCCATCCTTTTGGAATTTGCACTTCTCTGAATTTTGCAGCGTTGTCTCCCAACCAAGTAATGTGCACATAAATGAGGACACATGTGAAGCATGCATTAAAAGGCAGATGTTGGTGAAAATGATGTACGGAATGCATTATAGTAGGGGGAAATTGTTTTGCAAAAACATGTATAAAGTGATACCTCGGAAGTCGAACGGAATCCGTTCCGGAACTCTGTTCAACTTCCAAAAAGTTTGGAAACCAAGGTGCAGCTTCCGATTGGCTGCAGGAAGTTCCTGCAGCCAATCGGAAGCCCTGTCAGACGTTCAAGTTCCAAAGAACGTTCGCAAACTGGAACACTCACTTCCGGGTTTGCGGCATTCGGGAGCCGAAACGTTTGACTTGCAAGATGTTCGGGATCGAAGGTACGACTGTATTAGGCAAAATTGCTTTCAAAAAAGTGCATATTAGAAGCTCACACTAAAATACTGCTTAATTTTCATTTTATTTTTTTTAAACACACACAAATTCGTAAACTAAAGTGGAAATTTGGAGAACTGAAGTTAAAAAATTTGGGGGGGGGGGAATTGAGGAACTGAGAAAAACTGAAACTGACAGATTTGCCCAGTCCAAATAGACCCTATTATATAGTTGGCCACTGTGAAAACAGGATGATTGGCTAGATGGGCCCTTGGCCTGATCTTGTTACATTCTTATGTTCTTCCTATATGTTCCTCTTTGTTTTGTTTCTTCCTTCAATGGCTAATTGTGGCTACTAGGAGAGGGTTGGAAATCTGGAATAGAATTGGAATGATAGAGAAACAGGTCAGATATAAACACACAAACAGTATTTCACCACCAGCCCAGAACCACCCTGGCTGGTTTTAGGAGAAGAATGTTATCTGGGGAGATGCAAACACAAAGCAGTGGCAAGATCCACTGGAATGAGCACCTTAGGGTGCAACGGATCTCAGATCCTCTACAGTAAGTGTCCCTATTTTCCAGGAACTGTCCCGGATTTACAGAAGCTGTCCCAGTTTCCGATTTAATCCCAGAATGTCTCACTTTTCCTTAAAGGTAAAGGTAAAGGTACCCCTGCCCATACGGGCCAGTCTTGACAGACTCTGGGGTTGTGCGCCCATCTCACTCAAGAGGCCGGGGGCCAGCGCTTTCTGGAGACACTTCCGAGTCACGTGGCCAGCGTGACATCACTGCTCTGGCGAGCCAGAGCTGCACACGGAAACGCCGTTTACCTTCCCGCTAGTAAGCGGTCCCTATTTATCTACTTGCACCCGAGGGTGCTTTCGAACTGCTAGGTTGGCAGGCGCTGGGACCAAACGACGGGAGCGCACCCCACCGTGGGGATTCGAACCGCCGACCTTCCGATCTGCAAGCCCTAGGCGCTGAGGCTTTTACCCACAGCACCACCCACGTCCCCACTTTTCCTTAGGACGTCCCTATTTTCATTGGAGAAATGTTGGAGGGTATGGAATTATGTGACCCCCTGAGCCAAGGCCATAAGTAACTAGACAACCTTTAGAAGACATCTGAAAGCAGCCCTGTATGGGAAAGGTTTCTTTTAATGCTAAATATTTTTAAATACAGTGGTACCTCAGGTTACATACACTTCAGGTTACATACACTTCAGGTTACAGGCTCCACTAACCCAGAAATATTACCTTGGGTTAAGAACTTTGCTTCAGGATGAGAACAGAAATTGCATGGTGGCGGCACAGCAGCAGCAGGAAGCCACATTAGCTAAAGTGGTCTTCAGGTTAAGAACAGTTTTAGGTTAAGAACGGACCTCCAGAACGAATTAAATACATGACCAGAGTTACCCCTGTACATTGAAATTCACCCAGAGTGGCTGGGGCTACCCAGTCTGATGGGCAGGGTTTAATAAAAAAGAAAATTGATGATGGAATCCCTATTTTTATCAGAGAAATGCTGGACGGTCCAGTTAGTTTTTAGCTGACCTGGAAGAATCTTTTATTTGTGTCTTTTATTCAGAGAAGGGACAAAACCTCCATTGTGAAAGTTTGCAAAATGAAGCATGCCTGTGTTTTTTGTTTTGTTTGCAGTTGTGTGACTTCATCTGAGGTAACCCAGGTTCTATCATCGGTTTGCTGGTTGCCACAGTTATTTCTGCACCCCGGTCTACCTCCCTGGAACCTTCCGTGTAATGTTGATGACTTCCCATGTTTTATTTGTTAGCTTGCCCCGAGCTTCCCCTTCCTCTCAGTTTTGTGCCAAGATCAACAAGCAGGTGATACGGTTTCCTGTACACCATCCAAATGAAACACTTTGATAAATATTTTAGCGTTTCTCCAGCGCGCCTGCAGCAGAGGCTATGGGCCAAGGTGGGGGCGAACAGGATAACAAACGCCTTCTGTTGCTTTGCAATACAGCACTCTTTGATTTTTGACACTCCAGTAAATATCAGAGAGCAGAAAACCGAAGGCTGAACTTTTACTTTGGGAATGGGGGGGAGGGGTCTCCCAAAGGTATTGCCAATCATTTAGAGGTCAGTAAGTTCCACCTTCTGGCCAGCAGGAGGCTACACAGTTCCAAAATATCAGCAGGGGTCCACCTATGATGCATCTACTCACAAATTAACAGCATTAGCAGGTGGAAGAGGAGTGGAACTCACCTGGTGCCTTTATTGCATATATTTAGGCACCAGGCCCAAACTTTCCTCTACAACCAGGTCTTTGGCTGATTGAACATCCTATGGCCTTTTAAATGTGTTTGTGGGAGAGGGGAGGTATTGGTTTGCATTTGTTTTGGCTTTCTTGTTTATTTTGCGTTCTCCTTTTGTATTTTTATGTTGTGAACCACCCCGGGATCATCGGATGGGGGGGGGGGGGCGCGGTATGCTGATTAAATAAATAAATAATATAACATTACCAAAATAAGTTACTGTTTGATTTTTTTAGCGTGTATGGTAAACCACAAGCGTTATCGAAAAGTTAAATGGAAAGGTGGGGTATAATTTTTTTCAAAAAAGTAAATAAATAAATGCGGTCCCTTGCATCTATTCTATGGGAAATCAAAATGTGCTATTCCTCAGCGACCCAACAAGCCAAGCCAAAATAGTAAGCAAATGATTCATGTGACCTAGCAATCATTCTCCTGGGTCTCAGGCACGCGTTTTCCCCCAGCCCTGATTTTCTTTTTCTTTCGTATTTTTTGTATTTTTCTTTTGTACTTTTCTCAAGTTTATACATTTCACTAATTTTACAATCATTTTGTCACTTCAAATCTTGACTTCCTCCCTCCCTCTTTCTGCAGTTCCTTAAATTAATTTTTAATATCTTCTGCATACCCAAGTTAACTTCATTTGCTCATTTATTCATCTTCTTTAAATATATACCCTTATAAAACTGCAGGTTATTGCAATCATCCTGCCAATGTTTTTATCTGTTTATAATTAATCTGTAAATATTCAATAAACCATTTCCATTCTTTTATTTTTTAAAAAAATGTTATCTTGATTTCTTATTCTTCCAGTAAGTTTCACCATTTCTGCATACTCCATAAGTTTTTGTATCCATTCTTCTTTTGCTGGGACTTTGGCTTCTTTTCTGATATTCTTATATAGAAATGCCAAGGAACTTCTGTGAGATTTGTAATGGTGGAGTGGGACCTGCAACAAAACAGTTCCTTACCCTCCAATAGGAATGCTCCCAATCTGAACCAACCTTACCTTCCTATCTGTTCCACAGGTCTCCTGAATTCCATCTTTCTTGGGTCTTCCTTTGGTGTTGGGCCTCACCACGGATGAGGACAATGATGATAGCAAGTGCTACTCTCTTTCCTGTTACCTTCATGCAGAATAAACAGTTGGAGGCTGGAGGCCCAACCAGGCAGGTCTTTAAATTATTCACCTCTCACAGCTCCTATTGTCCAGTCTGAACAGTTATAACCTGCTTCCGCTGGCACTGAAGGCAGCTTATAGCAATGGAAAGCAACCAAAGATTTCAAAGAGCGTTGTCAAGTTTCCCCTCCTGAGGGCTTTCACAGCCCAAGAAAGATTCTTTACTCCAGGTTCAACCCGCCCTGTGGAACGCCCTCCCATCAGATGTCAAGGGAATAAACTACTATCTGACTTTTAGAAGACATCTGAAGGCAGCCCTGTTTACTTTATTTTAATATTGTGTTGGAAGCCGTCCAGAGTGGCTGGGGAAACCCAGCCAGATGGGTGGGGTACAAATAATAAATTATATTATTATTATTATTATTATTATTATTATTATTAAGTTTTCTGTTTGATGTTTTATTGTGTTTTTAATATTCTGTTGGGAGCCGCCCGGAGTGGCGCCCAGATGGGTGGGGTATAAATTGTTGTTGTTGTTGTTTAGTCGTTTAGTCGTGTCCAACTCTTCGTGACCCCATGGACCAGAGCATGCCAGGCACCTCTGTCCTCCACTACTTCCCGCAGTTTGGTCAAACTCATGCTGGTAACCTCGAAAACACTATCCAACCATCTCGTCCTCTGTCACCCCCTTCTCCTTGTGCATCTTTCCCAGCATCAGTGTCTTCTCCAGGGAGTCTTCTCTTCTCATGAGGTGGCCAAAGTACTGGAGCCTCAGCTTCACAATCTGTCCTTCCAGTGAGCACTCAGGGCTGATTTCCTTAAGAATGGATGCGTTTGATCTTCTTGCAGTCCATGGGACTCTCAAGAGTCTTCTCCAGCACCATAATTCAAAAGCATCAATTCTTCGGCGACCAGCCTTCTTTATGGCCCAGCTCTCACTTCCATACATCACTACTGGGAAAACCATGGCTTTTACTATACGGACCTTTGTTGGCAAGGTGACGTCTCTACTTCTCAAGATGCTGTATACATTATTATCATTATACCCCAAGCTCAGCAAGTCTTTAAGTAGCCATTCACTGGCCCTTGCCTTCTAACAGCCTTCCTGTTTTGGACTGGGCCACCTACTTCGTGAGCCGGATTTAGAAGGCGATTGGGCCAGATCCGGCCGCCGGGGCCTTAGTTTGCCTCCCTATGATCCAGGCTCCTGGTCACTGATTATGGATTTATTTGCTGGGCTTGGGCAACACTGTTCCCTCCTGACCCAGCTGAGCCCTATGCATTGCCCTATCTACCTTCTCTAAGTAACATTCCTGTTTTAGAATCTGAGCTAGAACCACATATCTCAAGAAGCTGAAGCTCATCCCATCCATCCCATTGGCAGGCTATCCCCTAGTACCCATCTAGACTTCTGCTACAAGACTTCTGCAAGCATCAATTAAATCTGATGGCCGCTTTCCTTATGCCAACCAAACACACGCCTTGGCCTTTCCAAGGCAGCCGTCTTAATATTTCTCCATTCCCCTTCTGTGTCTCTGTCTGTCCCATTACCTGGTATCAGATCCATAAATGCACTGCCAGCTTTAAATCCATTGGTTAATGTAATCCAATCCATGCTTCCAAAGTAACAAGATGGCCACATATGCTTGTCAGCATTAATCACTGTGGTTCCTAATGCACTCTAATTTGTCTTCCGATGTATTTAACATGAGGGAAATAAAGGGAGAGAGAGGCTGGTTTGTATTATTGAATTGTGGGAAGTTTCTTTATCTTAGTGGCTTGGGGGGGGGGGGGGAGGGCTTGTAGCAACCAGCTACTGATCGCCCTATGTCCAGCTTTTAAAGAAGAAATCCATCACAGACAGAAGTTTCTTATTAACTCGATTGCATTACTTTTCAGTGGAAGTGTCAAGCAATCGAGTGATGAGAGATTGATGGATGGATCCACAGAGATATGTGTCAGTCCTTATTGGCCAGCGCAAGGTTCTAAAGTTGGAGCTAGAGATGGGGGGGGGGACCCACTGACTGCAATGTGTAGCAAGACTTACTTCATGTAAAGGTAAAGGGACCCCTGACCATTAGGTCCAGTCGTGACTGACTCTGGGGTTGCAGCGCTCATCTCACTTTATTGGGCAAGGGAGCCGGCGTACAGCTTCCGGGTCATGTGACAAAGCCGCTTCTGGCGAACCAGAAAAGCGCACGGAAATGGTGTTTACCGTCCCACTAGAGCAGTACCTATTTATCTACTTGCACTTTGACGTGCTTTCGAACTGCTAGGTGGACAGGAGCTGGGACCAAGCAATGGGAGCTCACCCCATTGCGGGGATTCGAACCACCGACCTTCTGATCGGCAAGCCCTAGGCTCTGTGGTTTACACCACAGCACCACCTGCATCCCTTACCCCATGTAGGCTACAAATGCCCATTTAGTCTAACATGCTGTTCTTACTGTGGCCAACTAGATGTCTATGGGAAGCTCAAATGCAGAACCTGAAGTGGTACCCACCCTGTGGAATACCCTCCCATCAGATGTCAAGGAGATAACTAACTATACAAGCTGTAGAAGACATTTGAAGGCAGCCCTGTATAGAGCAGTTTTCAGATGTTTTACTATGTTTTTTCTATTTGTTGGAATCCTCCCAGAGTGGCTGGGGCAACCCAGTCAGATGGGTGAGGTACAACACCAACAACAACAGAATAGGACACACCCCTATTTTCATCAGAGAAATGTTGGAGTTAAATCCTTGTTCTTACAATGAGTGCATTGGATCCCACTCTGTGTTTTATCAGCCGTTGTCATCTTGCCACTTTGATTAACAAGGCACCGAGGCAGACTTTCTTTGAGATTCTTGGAGAAGGGCAACTGGAAGCTTCGCTGGTTTTATTGTCAACCCCATGTGTGATAATAATGAGTCCGAGGGAACCAAACATTTCCAGCCGTTAGATTTGTTCTGCTGTATGGATTTTAGTTTATTGTAAACCGGGGGGGCTCCCACAAGGTAATTATTACAAAATTAAGAGTCTTCTGGAGGGACATTAATGGTGTGCACTGACTCAGCACTCTTCGCAAGGTGCCTCCGGTCTGTGGCGTGAGAGTAAAATCAACAGAAAGACCGGTTTGTACCATCTGCTGACTAGATAGGTCCCCCATCGATGACTTAGAGGGGATACAGGGACTTTATTTTCTGGCACCACGTGCTCATGCCCTCCGACATTTCTCCAGTGAAAATGGAGACATCCCAACATTTCTTGGATGAAAATAGGGTTATCCAAACATTTCTCCATTGAAAATAGAGACATTCTATTCCATACCCTCCAACATTTCTCCAGTGAAAATAGGGACATCCCATCATTTCTCTGATGAAAATAGGGATGTTCTGCCAAACCCTCCAATATTTCACCGATGAAAATAGGGACTTCCTAAGGAAAAGTGGGACATTCCAGCTTCAAATCAGAAACTGGGATGGCTTCTGTAAATCCGGGACTGTCCCTAGGAAATAGGGACTCTTGGAAGACCTGCATTCTACACATTAGCAACTTGCTACCATCATCTGCAACCAGTAGGCATTGATTGGTTACACAATCTCTAATTATTGGTCATGCTGGCTGGGGCTGAGGGCAGATGGAGTTCCAACACCAACTGTGAACATTTCCCCATCCTTGCCATATGTGATAGAGGGAGACTGTAGAAGCAGCATAGCCATACTCTCTATGACAGGGGTGAGAATATGCTGGCCAGGCAGCATGGCCACTTGTGAGCGATGAAGGGAATTGTAGTCCATCCACACCCTGAGGGCCAAGTGTTTCCTGTTCCTGATCTACATGATTTATTCCATTTTTATCCCAACCTTCCTCTAAAGCAGTGGGTTGCCAGCTGTGGGACTACAACTCCCATCATCCCTAACCACCGGTCCTGCTAGCTAGGGATGATGGAAGTTGTAGTCCAACAGCAGCTGGAGACCCTAGTTTGAGAAACACTGCTGTAAGGGCTCAGGATAGTGAACATAAGTCATTCCCCTGCTTTTTATCCTCATAATAGCCCTGTAAGGTAAGTAAGAAAGAGAAACTAACTGGCCTAAGCACAACCAGTGAGCTTCATGTTTGATTTGAACCATGGTCTCCTCAATACTCGTCTGACAGTCTAGCTATACTGCACTGGCATAGCTTACTCGACAACCTTTCGAAAATCATTTTCATTGAATAAGGTTTGGAATGTATAATGATTTGTAAGCAAAGTTGAGTCTAAAGTTTGCATGTGTGGTTTGTTGTTGTTGTTGTTTTTAATCCCAGGCAGCCATACTGAATACTTGGGATAATATTTCATCTCAAGTTGTGCTGACATGTAATAAAATGCCATGGCAATAACGGGAGATTTCCATTCCCTGTGCTAAGAACTTGATGTTGGAGCCAGATTCCGTGTAAATAATTCTTCCAACGATCACAACTTTATTTTTTAAAAAAATGGTGAAATGAAGACTGCACATCATGGTGGGGTGGAAAAAAACACACACAAAGTGTTCTCCAAAAAATGAAAGGGAGGAGGGGGGGATAAATTTCTATACAATCATTCTGAAAACTTACTAACACAACATCCCCCGCCTTGCAGCCTTGCTTAGTATACATATTTGCTATGAATTAATCATAAACTAATTAAAAGAGCATAGATCAAGAGCATCCCTAGGTCCAGATGGGTTTTGCTATTGACCTGTCCACCAAGCAAGAGAAATTTGATGACCTCTAGTTTTTGTCCTCTGCTGTTATTGCAGCTTAATACCAACAAATGTAATGATGCTATATATCTTAGATGCATAGAGAAAGATAAATAAATATTCAGGACACTGGCCTTTTATGGGGGGGGGGAGAATGCTATTATTCAGAAAGCAACACTTTTAATGAACAGGAAGGCACATCCCCTCACCAACCATACATGTGTCCACAGAACCCAGAGATGTGTTACCTCATAGTAACTGTGGTAGAAGAAAGAGAAGGAAGGTTGGTTTTCCTCGCCGGCTCAGAATAAAATCGAAACCAGAGAAGACCTCGGGCCATTATGTTTGACCTCACACTGAAAGCAAACACTGTATACTGCTTGAGTTTATATTCTGAGTCAGAAATCTATGCATTTGTGTCATCTTGAATTGTGGGGTGTTATACATAATTATGGTTATAGCTTGTTTCATAACATCTTGGAAAGGCTGCGTGCAAATATTCTAAACAAACCAGCAAGAAAGTCCTCAGTTTCATTTCCAGGTATCTTCACTTTAAAGGATCTCACTTAGCAGGAGATGTCTTACCCCAAGAGCTTGGGAAACTGCTGTCAGTCAAAAAGAAAGGCTCAAGTCAGCAGAACACACCAACAGCATGTTGGAATTAATTACCGTATTTTGCGCCCCATAGGACGCACCTAGTTTTTTGGGGGGGAAATAAAGGGGGGGAAATTTATTTCTCCCCCAGGTGCGAGGCTGGAAGAACCAGGTTGGGGAACAGTGGGAAGGCATGCTCCGCCTCCCCGCTGTCCCCCGAGCTTGTGGGGCTGGCGATGGGGAGAAGTGCGCTGACCCTGGGACTGCAGGCAGCTCTGCGCAGCCATCGGGAGCCGGGCGGGACTTCGCGCCCCGCTCCCGATGGCCGCGCAGAGCTGCACTGAGCCCGGGGCTGCAGGCAGCTCTGCGCAGCCATCGGGAGCCGGGCGGGACTTCGCGCCCAGGTCCCGGTGGCCACGCAGAGCTGCGCTGAGCCCGGGACTGCAGGCAGCTCTGGGCAAGCCTCGGAGCCAGTCTCCCGAGGGTTGCGCAGAGCTTCCTGAAGCCTGGAGAGTGAGAGGGGTCGGTGCACACCGACCCCTCTCGCTCTCCAGGCTTCAGCGAAAGCCTGCATTCGCCCCATAGGACGCGCACACATTTCCCCTTCATTTTTGGAGAGGAAAAAGTGCGTCGTATAGGGCGAAAAATACGGTAGTTCAATGAAAACCTTGAAAGCTGAGGTTGGAGCTCACATGGTTGGTGTTAACTCTCATGGCTCCTCATGCAAGAGGATGGAATAAAAAGAAGCATGAGGAGAAGAAACTATGGGGTCTTGCTGGGAAACTACAAAGTCTGTTTTCCCTGACTGTTAGCCTCAGCTTTGCCTTCTGCTGGCCAGGGGAATGCAAGGTTGCTTATATGCAGCAGGAGATCTGGCCCATGGAGCCAGAACAGTTCCCCACCCCTGTCCTCGAGGGTGGTGAACAGACAGGTACCATAAGGATAAATATTTAGTAGAATATTTGTCTCACGAGGGATCTGCTCAATAGCAGAGTGGATGCAGAAAGCACCAGGAGTGATCCCTGGTATCTCCAGTTGATACGAGCTCAGAAAACAGAGCTAGGACTAACCTCTGCCCAAGGCAACAGAGTGCTACTGCCAATCAGAAGACTAAAGAAAGTCCTAAATCAGGGGGTGAGGAACCTCAGTTCCAGGGGCCAAATGCAGCCTTTCAGTGTATAACTGCAGCCTCTCAGTCAAGAACCTGGACTGGCTCCACTCACTAGAGTAGCCATTGGCTCAGCCCGGGCAGGAAGGACTATAAGATCACTTCCTGTTTCCATGGTGCTTTGCTTGAGCAAGGAAGTCAACCTGAGATCTGGTGTGACTTGTGCTTCTGATCTCGAAGTTTGGTCCTGACTAGCATCTTCCTCTCTGGTCTTGCCTTCCCATCCCTGGCTCCCTCCGGACTTAACCCATCGCTGACAATCCCAAGCATCTTTGTCGATCATCAAACTGCTAATGTGCTGGGCTCATATTCTGCACCAATCTCTCCCCATCAGATCTTACCTGGTATTTCGGTGGGTTTATGAGGAGTGCACTGAGAGCAATTAACATTTGAATTAAGCTCCATGAGGATAACAACAGGCGATTACCCCATTTAGCAGCTGTTATGTGGTGTTAATTGCTGGCTATAGACCACAAACTGAGCCATTTTCTGCTGCCTGTATAAACAGAACAAAACAAACTGGGCGAAGCAGTAGAAGAAGTGGAACAGGAAGCTAGTGCGCACATTTACAGCATTCACACAGCTGGAGATTATATGTGGAGCATGGTGAGCTGTTTTGCAGCAGGCAATTTGTCATATTCAGCCTCGTTCTTTTCTGTAAGGGAAAACTCATAATAATTACAGTACTTCTAATTTGATTGTTGTTGCTGTCAGTTAACAAATGTTTTATGTGAGGATATTTTCCAACTCAGAATGGAAAAAGAACAGAGCTGGCTCAAAATATCCCCAAAGCCTTTCCGAAATGGGGAATGCAGCCATGCTTAACAAAACGTCCAAGTCTATGCAGCTAAAGACAAACCCTGAATAATGTGCATCTTCCTGACCCTAATCAGGATGCTGCTAAAGGACCAACTAGCACAGTGTCAGCGTTAGAACATGGTACCCTGGAGTCTATGTCAGGCCCACTCTAGGGATGGGCTGAGCAGCTAATTCATTGTGGTTTAGGTGGTGCTCAGCCATTGATCCATTCCATCCAACTCCATCTATCCTGTTATCTGCCACTGCATCCAAATGAGTGACATTATATTCTATTGTATGCACTTTATGCATATGCGGGTGGCGCTGTGGGTTAAACCACAGAGCCTAGGACTTGCCAATCAGAAGGATGGCAGTTTGAATCCCCGTGATCGGGTGAGCTCCCGTTGCTCGGTCCCTGCTCCTGCCAACCTAGCAGTTCAAAAGCACGTCAAAAGGCACGTAGATAAATAGGTACCACTCCGGCGGGAAGGTAAACGGCGTTTCCGTGCACTGCTCTGGTTCGCCAGAAGCGGCTTGGTCGTGCTGGCCACATGACCCAGAAGCTGTACGCCAGCTCCCTCGGCCAATGAAGCGAGATGAGCGCCACAACCCCAGAGTTGGCCACGACTGGACCTAATGGTCAGGGGTCCCTTTACATATATATATATATACACACACACACACACATATATATACACACACACACATATATATATACACACACATATATACATATATATATACAGATATATATATATATAGATAGATATATAGATATTTGCTTTCATAGATTTTCACGGGTACAGGAATGCAGGTTTTGGTGTCCTTGGGTGTCTTCCCGTGTAAAAGTTGGGGTGTCTAGGCGACGTTTCGACGAGGTCTCACTGAAGATGACGAGTGAGACCTCGTCGAAACGTCGCCTAGACACCCCAACTTTTACACGGGAAGACACCCGAGGACACCAAAACCTGCATATATAGATATATATATACACACACACACACACACACACATATATATATATATACACACACATACACACACACACACACACACACACACACACACACATATATATATATATATATATATATAGTAAATGGTCACCCTACTTGGCACTGTTTCAATGCAGGGTTTGTTTGTTTGTTTGTTTGTTTGTTTGTTTGTTTGTTTGTTTGTTTGTTTGTTGGAAGGAGGCATCCCCAGGGATGGCATCAGTGATGGGCCCTCCCAGGGGCCCCGGATGCCATCTGCTGATGCCATTTGCCTTTTGAGCAATTTTGTAAAGAATTTTTGATTATTAAAAAATGCCTGTTTCAGCTTTAGTTGTAAATGAACCCTGCTGAATTGAGATACGAGTCCTAATACACTTCACGGTATCTTTGATTGGGTTTTTGCTTTGGACTGATGTTCATTTAAAAATATTAATTGGCCCTGTTTAAAATCAAAAATTCAGCATCAGTGTACTAAAATCCATGAAATTAGCCCTGATGGAAGTGGGGCGGGGGAATGCTGAGAAATGAAAGCGGAGTCTGGAGTCTCTTTTGATTTATAGACAAGTGTCTGCACTTGATTTAAATTCTACCATAACATTGTTATTAATGCTGTTTTTCCAATGGATGCTGGATGGAGCAGCCTGCAGTGGGGGCTTGTCTTCCTCTTGCCAGCATAACTCACGGCTGTAATGAATTGTGTCAGTTTCCCAGGCCTAAGCAATTCCTGTGAACGGCGTAATTAATTTGTATGAAGACCCCAGCCAACTGTAAAGACTGAAGTCAAAAACGGCAAATCAGAAACCGGTTGAAAAATAATCCTCGCCGTAAAAATGATAACAATGGCAACAAAAGTAATCGAAAAGCGGCGTGTAAGTAAATTACTGTTGTGGTATTCGTCTCGCCGTGGTTAATGTTGTGTCAGCACTTTCATTTTAAGCTCCATTCCATTCCTCCCAAGATTTTATAACTTGCTAATAAAGAAAAATAGTTTCGAGGATGAAACCTGTTCAGCGAGGTCTTACACTTAAAAGAATTGTGGGGGGACTGCCATTCAGTAGTGGTTGCCCTCTGGGGTTTTTTCTAGAGTCGTTGAGCTTTTTTGGGGGAGGGAGACATCTCTTCTTCCCCTGTTCGCCCCACAATCACAGCAAAATCATATTAACTGCCACCATTGAGGTGCTGGGTTGGACCAAAGAGGTGCCAGAACTCAGTTTCGGTGAGTTCTGGATTTAAAAAAAGCCCTGGTTGACCTGATTTTTTTGTATTCAAGGACTCAGGTTAAGTTTCTCTAAGGCAGTTCTGTTGAGGAACAGACAGTTCATGCTAAATTATGACCTGTTTCAGTTTCTTTGAGAGAGCCAGTGTGGTATAGTGGTTAAGAGCGATGGATTCGTAATCTGGTGAACCAGGTTTGATTCCCCGCTCCTCCACATGCAGCTGCTGGGTGACCTTGGGCTAGTCACACTTCTCTGAAGTCTCTCAGCCCCACTCACCTCACAGAGTGTTTGTTGTGTGGGAGGAAGGGAAAGGAGATTGTTGTTGTTGTTTTTCATAATATTTGTATTCATTTTCCAATACAAAATTATACAATTCATACATCTTAATTACACCCCATTTCTGTTTTTTTGACTTCCCTCAACCTGTCTGAAATTCCTTCATAACTTTACTTTCTCCACATTTCTAAAATTGTACTTACATTATTATTATATAATTTACCTTATTTTTAATAATATTCTAACATTTCTTTTCACATAGCTTCATGGAAGTGAAAGGAGATTGTTAGCCGCTTTGAGACTCCTTAGGGTAGTAATAAAGCGGGATATCAAATCCAAACTACTCTTCTTCTTCTTCTTCTTCTTCTTCTTCTTCTTCTTCTTCTTCTTCTTCTTCGTCTTCTTCTGTATGCAATCATAGAATCATAGAATGGTAGAGTTGTCCCCCAGGGGTCTTCTAGTCCAACTCCCTGCAATGCAGGAATCTCAGCTAAACAATCCATGACAGATGGCCATCCAACCTCTGCTTAAAAATCTCCAAGGAAGGAGAGTCCACCACCTCCCAAGGGAGTCATTTCCACTATCAAACAGCTCTTACCATCAGAATGTTCTTCCTTATGTTTAGTCAAAATATCTTTTCTTGTAACTTGAAGCCATTGGTTCAAGTCCACCCTCCAGAGCAGGAGAAAACAAGTTTGCTCCATTATAAGTCTTCTGTTTGATGCAGTTTTAAAAAAACAAAAAACAAAGGAATGCATGAGGCCTGCGATTAAATCATCTGATATGCATTTGCCCTAAAATGCTTATTTTTCAATGCTTTTTGATTATTTTATTCTGAAAAATATACTCAGCCCACCACTGCCCTGAAGCCTTGGGAAGGTTACCCACAAAGGGAGTACATCCCTTGATCTGGAAAATACTCCCCCTCCCCTGTCCTATCAGAAGGTGTGATGAATCACACATATGCTTCTTGTTTTGTCAAATCACATCAATGAGTTTTGCCAATGACATGTATGGGGTCTGTGGCCTCTTTATTTGCAAAATACTTCCAGTGATTTCTCCCACTTTCAGATCTGCCCTTTAAAGATTAGGTATCACGCCGGTATGATTACATTAGCATTAAACATGCAGTTAGTTTGTAAAAGCATAAATGCTTATTTTTTAAAGAAACAATGTAAATTATATGAAAATTATGCATGCTAAAAGTAGGCTTGATTGCATAATCATCTGTTTGTATCTCTGACTAATTAAATATTTCAGCAGAGAAGTGTAGGTGCTTTTCAGCTCTGTAACATGGTGGTAGTTTTGAAAAGATTCAATTCTTTCTCCAGACTTCATTTCTGATTTCTTTTGCAAAATGCATCATTCAATAGGCATAAATCCATGCCAACTTTACATGCTTCTGGATCCATCTTTGCCACTAGAGATACGGGTAATCTCACTGGCTAAGAATGCCTTTTTACCAGCTTGAGCTGGTAAGGCAGCTACAGTCATTTCTGGACCAGGATAGCCAGGCCACTGTCATCCAAGCACTGGTAACGTCCAGGTTAGATTACTGCAATGAGCTGCCTTGAGGTTGATCTGGAAACGGCAGCTAGTGTAGAATGTGGCAGTTCTAGTGCTCATTGGTGTATGATCAATCATGTTACATCACTGTGAAAGAATTGCACTGGCTGCCAATTTCTTCATCTTCTTTGGCGGTCACTCGTAGCCGAGTAAGATTGTCTTCCATGAATACGGTCTTAACAGTGAATCCATAGATGACTATGTTGGCCAGTTCTGGATCCACATGTCCTCCCACAGTGGAGACATAGGTTTTTGGGGAGGGGGAGTTGACCATGGTGAGGGTTTGCCAAACGTGCCTTCCTCTTAGCTTGTTTTTCCTTTCCTCCCTGAGTTCATGCTTCTTCAAAGTCCATGACAACTTTGGTAAAGGCTGTTCTCCAATTGGAGCGATTGCAGGCCAGTGTTTCCCAGTTAACAGTGCTTATACTACATTTTTTAGATTTGCCTTGAGAGCATCTTTAAACCTCTTTTGTTGTCCACTGGCATTTCGCTTTCCATTCTTAAATTGGGAATAGTTGCTTTGGAAGACAATAATCAGGCATCCAAACAACATGACCAGTTGATGTTGAAGAATCATTGCTTCGACACTGGTGATCTTTGCTTCTTCCAGTACACAGACTTTGGTTTGCCTGTCTTCCCAAGTGATGTGTAAAAAAAATTGGAAACACCATTGATGGAAGCTTTCAAGGAATTAGAGATGGTGTTTATAACTGGCCCATGTTTCACAAGCATCTGCGAAGATATTTAGGATAGTTTGGACGTCATCCTCTGTGTGTGAACACACCACGTTGTCATCAGCAAACTGAAGCTCTATGCCTGAAGTTATGGTAACCTTACTCTTTGCTTTCAGTCTACTTAGATTAAAGAGCTTTCCATCTGTTCAATATATGATTTCTACCCTGGTGGGGAGTTTCCCTCCAGAAATGTGTAGAATCATGGCAATGAAGATAATAAATAGAGTTGGGGCGATAACACATCCCTGTTTAACACCTGTTCCCATTGTGAATGGTTCACTTTGAGAGTCATTGTTATCCGTGATTGTTGCTATCTTATTATTGTGGAGAAGCCAAAGAATGTTCACAAATTTATCTGGGCAGCCAGTTTTCAGGACAGTCCACAGGGCAGTATGATTTACAGTATCTAAGGCTTTAGTCAGGTCAATAAAACCATATACAGGGGTTGGTTTTGCTCTCTGCATTTTTCTTGAAGCTGTCAAGCAGTGAAAATCATATCCAGTGTCCCCCTAGGTGGTCAAAAACCATTTTGCACTGCCAATTAGCTACTGGGCTAAGTTCAGTGTGCATGTTCTGGTATATAAAGCCCTGTACAACTTGGGGTATACCTAAAACATCATCTCATCCCTAATATACCCAATTGATCACTGTGCTCTGCAGGTGAGGACCTCTTCCAGATACCATCATACCAAGAGGTTCATTCTGCATAATAAAGGAATCTGACCTTTAGTATTGTGCCACCTACCCTTGGATATTTAACAAGTGCCATCTCTGTTGTCTTCTCAGAGCCTGATGAAGACCTTTCCTCTTTCTACTACAGAAAATGCTCTCTTGAGCTGCCACACCCTGAGCTTCTGAGAGCAGTGTTTCAACCAAGAGGCTTCCCTCTGCCGATCTTAGCACCTGAGAAGATCTGTAAGGAAGGAGACAGTCCTTCGGGTATTTGTAGCCTGAGTCATTTACAACCTCTAGTCATCCATGGAAAAGGAATGGTGGGGAAATCAAAACAGACAAAAGAAGTACTTCTTCACACAGCGCATAGTGAAACTATGGAATTCACTCCCGCAATATGTAGTGATGCCCACCAACTTGGATGGGGGATTTAAAGGGGAATGTGATAAATTCATGGAAGATAAGGCTACAAGAGGATAATTGTAGATTGCAACTAAACATTAGGAATAACTTTATGATATTAAGAGCTTTTTGACAGTGGAATGGACTATTTTGGAGGGTTATTACAATGCCAGCTTTCCTGCACATTGATAAAACACCACCCCCAAAGAATGTGGTCTTATTGGACATGGGGTTCGAGACTGTGCTTTATCAGTGTAGTAGTGGTTGGTAATTCAGAACTCCACAATCTAGGGAGAAATTCAAAGGACGAGCATTTTGGGCGCTTCCTTGGCTCCAAGGTCTTTTCTGAGCAGACCTTCTTCTCCTCTGTGGCAACATTCATTCCAAACATCATTAAGAATGGGAGGCTTCTCCCCTTAATTAAGAACTAAAAGCCTTCATTTCCTAAAACAAAAAGCATGTGGCAGGTTGGATCGATCTAGTCTATGTCGCCAGCTGAACACATTAGCAGGAGTTATTGATTATTCTAGCAGTAATGAGCTTTGTTCTTTGTCAGGTATAAGCCCACATTCCTAACAAGAGTATCTTGGAGTTTTCAAAGAGTCCATGATGCATCTCAACTTGAGCCGAGATGCAGCAAGGTTGGTTGGTTTTAAGAAGTCTTTATTGCCTACATATCAATTTGCTTGAGATGTAACTGGAGTAATCAGAAATGTTATTTTCTAGTCATTATGTTCTTATAATTTCTCTGGAATACTAATGATGCACTTAAGAAAGGGAATTAAAGCCAGAAAGGGGGGGGGGGCATATAGGCTTAATGTATACACATGCAATTATTATGATGCTTAATTCTATAAGCAAAGAGAGAACCCAGTGGGTCTTTAAGTAGCTGAACCAGCATCATTCATGCGCAAGAGGAAGGCATCAGCAGGTTTGTGGGGAAGGTGTGTAGCTCAGCAGTTCAATCCCCAGTGTCTCCAGATAGGGCTGTGTGAGTCTCCTGTTCAAAACAATGGAGAGTATAGACAATATTGAGCAATGGGCTGATTCAGTTTAAGATGCCTTCCTGTGTCCCTGTGTTCACCATCAGGTTTGTAGCCCTCACATCTTCCAGTGGCATTTCCCAGCCTCCACTTTACCCTCTAAAGGTGTATTAGGTTGAATTAAAAAAAAAATGCATCCAGAGAAATGGGAGTGAACGGGTGAGGTTGCTGAGCGGAAGGGGTTGGGGATTTGGTTCAGTTTACATTTCAGTTTAGGGGACGCAAGTGGCGCTGTGGTCTAAACCACAGAGCCTAGGGCTTTCTGATCAGAAGGTCGGCGATTCAAATCCCCGTGACGAGGTGAGCTCCCATTGCTCGGTCCCAGCTTCTGCCAACCTGGCAGTTTGAAAGCACATCAAAGTAAAAGTAGATAAATAGGTACCGCTCCGGCGGGAAGGTAAACTGTGTTTCTGTGCGCTGCTCTGGTTCGCCAGAAGTGGCTTAGTCATGCTGGCCACATGACCCGGGAAAACTGTCTGCGGACAAACACCGGCTCCCTCGGCCTGTAAAGCGAGATGAGCGTCGCAACCCCAGAGTCAAAGTTGTTGCCTTTTTTTAGGAAGACACCAAAATTGTTGAGATTGTTTTGGAAACAAAACCAAATTGATGAGCTTTTTGGGGGGGAACCTTAAAAAAAAAGTTGTTTCCACTGCTTTTTCCATCGCGTTTTCTGGTTTTCCCTGATTCATCAAAATTCCCAAAGTGACCTCCCTGGGCGCAACCCTGGGCAGTGTGTATAAAGGTCCTGAGCTGTCCAGACTACAAGACACTTGACCTCACTGATGTGGTCCAAAGGAAAGCAATACATTTGGCACCAGCTTGGTTGCGGGAGTTGCTGGAAAGAGAAGTGCAAAGCACTATCCAACCTTCTTAGGAACTCCACTACGGATTTGTGTAGGCTTTACTCCTTAGCCTTTTCTTCTCCCAAAGATATCCCACAAGGCAGCAGAGGTTTAGGATCAGAGTTTTCCTTCTCCTAGATGGGCTGCCTTCTGAGGTTGATGAGCCTTATGGATCCAGATGGGTCGCTCCAGGGATTTTTCTGGTAGCCATCTGTAAAGTTAAAAATGTTTTAGAACTAAAATAGACATGGCCTTTTTGTTTTCAGCACAAGGGGTAGTATCATGAGAGAGACCAGTGTCAGAGTATTTATGCCCTGTTCAGCCCTGTTCTGAGAAGTGGAGGAATTCCTTCATGACTGACAGAAGGTCTGGCAAGTCTGCACTGTGGAAATCTAGCTTCTGCTCTGATGGAGAAAACAGGCTGGTCCTGAGTCTACATTTGTAGAATAGTGTATATTTGTCAGAAATGTGACAAGTGCACTTCAGTAGTAGTTTCACTGGTGAAGTTATTAATTTCTGAAGGCAATGAGGGAGAATGACTAGCGCAAGGTCACCAGCTGAGCTTTAATTTCAAGCAGGGAACTGAACTTGATCCAAGTCCAACATTTTAGCCAACACCTAAATACCATTTAGGTCTCTAAATACTATTTGCAGCTGACGTTTCTTCTTAAAGACCTGCAGAAACCTGGACACTTAAAAAGAAATATGTTCATTTAATGCTTCCAACCAGCTAATGAAATACAGTGAGGGTACAGAACTGATTCCAATAGACAGATTGTCTCGGGCGCGAATGGGAGGGGGGGTAAAGAAAAGACTGCTTTTCTTTCATGAAAATTCAAATGTTTGTCAGATGGCAATACAAATGCTTCCAGTTTGATATCTCTGAGATTGTTTTCAATATGGATAAGCAGCGGACGCCAGTCGGTTAGACATCATGTCAAGCCTTGTTTCTTCAAATATATAATTAAATTAAAATTAAAAATCCAGGGAAAGGAATTTTAACTGCTAATCAGTCTCATAGCTGTATGCCTTTCAACGCCGTGAACCAGCTACCCAATAAATGATCCATCGATCTCATTTCATAAGTGTCTAAAGGGTCCAGGCCATTACAAAGATATATGTACCCATGGAGCATAAAACATAAAGAACACACTTGCACTGAACTCATTATTTAAATTGCAAAAGAGTCACACGGTTTCCAAGAGAAACAGAAGGGGGGAAACAATATACATAGTTTTTAAACAGAAACCCATATTGTGGGTTGACCTCAGATTGCTTTTTCTCCTTCCCTTCCTTTTCCCTTCCAATTTGGCTTACTTCGTTTTGTAGGTTGACCTGTTTCCCTTTAACTCCTGTGCCTCCCCTCCTGCCTCTTTTGCTTCCTCCTTGTCTCCTCTCGCTTTCTTCATCTTCACTCCTGTCCCCCTCTTCCTTCCGCTTTCAACTGGGACTGAGACAGAATACTCCCTGATGATGCTCTAAAATATGTTAGGAGACTATTTCAGCATCCTCCCCCGACACCTTATTTCACTGCCATCTTTTCCAGCCCCAAAGCCTCAACTGTGCAGCTCTGCCAAGCACAACATTACCCATCAATATCCTTTCACCATGGTCCATCAGCCAGGCATTCTGCAGCCAGGCAAATGCTTGGCAGATACTCCTGCATTGCAATCCCTGCTCAGAGTAGGCTGGTGGGGGGAGCAGGGGTCAGTAGCAGGCCAACAGTTGTGGTTCAGATTCTCTGAACTAGATTTCTCCCAGTTTAAATTAACTGGAGTCTGCAAATCTGGCTTTGTGTTTTGAGAGGAGCATCAGTAGGATGCCCTCAGTGAGCCTATTCCTATCATAGTGTCCTACCATAAGGTTTTCAGGTGGTTCACCTGGTGGGCACAGCAGTGTGCTGAAGGCATTTCCCAAATGGCACTGGTACAGGCAGATTTGGCCTACCCATAAATAGATTTAATGGACATAAAGCTTTCAGCTCTACAGGGAATTTGTCTTCATCAAACTGGAAGCCTGGACTAGACAGATTCTGATCCAACACTCCTCTTCAGCATCCTTCTCATTGCTGCAACTATCGCTTTCCCCAGATCAATAACAGAACATAGCACTGATTGTCAACACTCCAGCTGAAGGTGTTTGTCACTATACTTTGTCACTTCTCATCTGTGCAGAATTGGATCATTAACAGAAACATAAGAAGAGCCCAGCCAGTTCAGACCAAAGATCCGTCTAGCCTGGCATCCAGTTTCTCAGTGGCCAATCAGTTACTCCCTGGGAAGCCCACAAACACAACGTGAGGACAACAGCCCCTCCCCTGTTCTGTTTCACAATAGTTTTAGAATGTATAGATGAATGTACTTCTTCTTTATCACCCTGAAGGAATGGAAAGCATGACTAACCACTTCAATGTATAAATACATAAGCAGCTTGATGGTATGAACGAGCTAGAAATAACATATTTATTTTAGAGGGCTATGTGCATATTAGTGCTGTGCCAAAAAACAAAAAACCTCCCCATTCTCCATCAATTGATGAGAAAAAGATTGCATTCAAAAATTATCAAAAGGGAAGGTTGGTGAAATTCTCATGAGTGAGGTGCATGGGGTTTAATCTGCTTACCTTTCTTTCTAGGTAGCCAAGTGATGTTTGGGATTGTCCCGTCTTTCATTCTGCAAATCATATCTCTAGTGGTTTGCACTCTTCCACCTTTCCTAGTGCACACATTTTCACATCAGCTGGGTTTTCCTGTAAGCGCAGAAAGGTAGCCCACTGTGCAAATGATAGCTTCTTGCTGCTTTTTGTTGTTTGAAGTGAAGCCATTTTACTTTTAAACAAATTAGTATGTAAAGCCTTTTTAAAAAGTGGAGGTAAAATTACTTCCTTTAAAAATGAAACCAGCCAATATGCCAAGCAAACTAAAAACAGAATTTAGCCTGGTTTACTGTAGTTTTCTAGCACATGCAACTTCCAGGGTCATATAAAATTGACACAGAGTAGTACACATTGACTCATACAGTTTTATGTAGTAGTTTTCTACACCAAGCCAATAAAAAGTATCCCAAGGTGGTAAAATATCACAAAACAAAGGCATGTTTGTTGAGTCAGAAGGTATGCACTTATTTGCTTCTCTGCGTTCATTCTTTGCTTGAGAAACCACAAGACAGTTTATTTTTACCTGCTAGTATAACACTTAAGGGGACGCGGGTGGCGCTGTGGGTTAAACCTCAGCGCCTAGGACTTGCCGATCGCATGATCGGCGGTTCGAATCCCCGCGGCGGGGTGCGCTCCCATTGCTCAGTCCCAGCGCCTGCCAACCTAGCAGTTCGAAAGCACCCCTAAAGTGCAAGTAGATAAATAGGTACCGCTTTCTAGCGGGAAGGTAAACGGCATTTCCGTGTGCGGCTCTGGCTCGCCAGAGTAGCTTCGTCACGCTGGCCACATGACCCGGAAGTGTCTGCAGACAGCGCTGGCTCCCGGCCTATAGAGTGAGATGAGCACACAACCCTAGAGTCTGGCAAGACTGGCCCGTACGGGCAGGGGTACCTTTACCTTTTTTTTTAGTATAACACTGACTAAGACAAAAAGACACCCCAATGGCAAAAGTGAATAGAATTTGTAGGATGTTGTTTTGTCCCATGTGTTTTTCATTTACAAAAATGTAATTGATGAGTCAATGAAGCAAAAGTAGATGCTTTTCTGGAAAAAGCAGAGACATCAACTTGCTGACAAAAGTCCATATTTTAAAGCTATGGTTTTCCCAGTAGTGATGTATGGAAGTGAGAGCTGGACCATAAAGAAGGCTGATCGCTGAAGAATTGATGCTTTTGAATTATGGTGCTGGAGGAGACTCCTGAGAGTCCCATGGACTGCAAGAAGATCAAACCTATCCATTCTGAAGGAAATCAGTCCTGAGTGCTCACTGGAAGGACAGATCCTGAAGCATAGGCTCCAATACTTTGGCCACCTCATGAGAAGAGAAGACTCGCTGGAAAAGACCCTAATGTTGGGAAAGATTGAGGGAACAAGGAGAAGGGGACAACAAAGAACAAGATGGTTGGATAGTGTTCTCGAAGCTACGAACTTGATTTTGACCAAGCTGTGGGAGGCAGTGGAAGACAGGAGTGCTGGCATGCTCTGGTCCATGGGGTCACAAAGAGTCAGACACAACTAAATAACTAAACAACAACAAATGATGAGTTTCTGGAATTTGGGGACACTGTTTACTACTGTGCAGGTGATAGGGAGAACTATGTTGTATGTGTAAATTCTAGGTAAATTTTGAACCAGTTTTGGACAATGGGACCATGGTGGATCATTCTCATCTTTTCTTGGAAGAAGGTTGGAAAGAAAAACTCACATGCCATCCTTGGCCACCTCAAAGCAATGGGATAAGTTCAGCACTGCACTCACTGAAAACTTACATTCATACTTAAGTTGCCTGTGATGATACAGGAAAATGGGACGTTCTGTTGCAGGAGCAGACTATTTTCAAGAAATTGAAGAGTAGGCCTCAGCATAGCACTAGTGAATACATATCTTGGTTTGAATCACCCTTGGATGAGGTCCAAATCTTATTCTAAATAGGACCACCTAGGACCGTGTTGCAATTCTTATATTCTGCAAGTGCAATCAGCTGAGCAACGGGGACACATTTTCTTCTTCCAAATTGGCATATAAGCCAGAAACCACGAATGAATGAGCACATTAGGAAAGACCTCAAGCATCTGTAACTCATACTAAATGCTATCTAGTATGAGAGACTGCTTTATATAGCCATCTGTTTCCAAATAGCCATGGCATTTACAGTTCTGTTCTGAAATAGTCTATGAAACTTTTATTGGTTGGTGTGTTTTTTTAATCTATCAAATTATTGATAAAAAATATGCTTTGATGGTGGCAAGAAAGGTTCCTTAAACTCAAAGACTTTGTGGGTGTATATAACTATCATAGGATAAATCCCATCAATGGGATTTATCTCCCAAGTATAATGGATGGAAGTGAGTTTTGGGACAGCCTTAAACCCCACCAATGTCTGTTATATGTCTGATCTTATATATGCTTCCTCATTTTAGAAGTATGTTCATGGTTGAGGGTTCACGTCCCTACCCCCCCCCCAAATTAGCCATTAATTAACTATCCTTGGGTTGGGGCTGCACACATTTTATTCTTTTTTTAAAAAAATGATATTTATTACTTTTCCAACAGTTTAAACACAACACTACAAAGAAAGGGGGGGGGGAAGAACAGAACAATACAATACAAAAACACTACATAACACTGACACATTAAACTAACATAACCAAACAAAAACAGTTTAAAACACATCAAACAATTTCAGTATCTTATCTTTCATTCTCTTATTTCCACGACCTCCTCACACCTCCCTTTTTGTATTCCACTTCTATTAGTTGTTTCAGCAATTCCTTTCCATCTTCCTCTGTTTTCTATCCTATAATTATCTTAACATTTTATTCAGAGCTGAGGTCTTACGAGGCAAGCACTGATTTAACAGAAAGCCAGGGTCAGGCCTGATGCTGTGGCATAGCAGAGCTCTGATGTTGCTTTAGCAAGGAAGAGATTGAGACTTACCCCTGAATAGTAGCAGCAACAGCTTCCTAATTGTATGCAAAAGTTAGTATGGGGTGGCATTTTTTTTTTTTTTTTTGTGCAAATTTCTCCTAATACACACATTTCTGTAATAATAAAAAAAAGCCTAATATACAGAATTCTGCAAAGCAATTTTTCCCCCAACAATGCATTTGTGTAGGTTCTTTTCCACTAATTTATGCATTTTATGCACATTTCGCTCCGGTGCATGTATTTTTGTACACGTTACTTAGCTAGAGAACTTCACTGCAAAATTCAGAGTGGTGCAAAGTTTGAAGTATGGCATTTCGGTTCACATGTTGTTTCAGAAAGTACCAATTAGCCAAGTTCACCTTTAAATGGGAATTGAATTGAATGTCTCCCCCATCCCTACTCTACACATGAGGAAACATGGGCTTTAAATTACAGAACATTTGTGATTCAAGGTCTGGCGTTTTGGACTAGCGAGGACTCGTTTCTCAGTCTGCTCCAGGCAGGCAGCACTGAATAGGCAGCTGTGGAATAATTCACTCAGGAACATGTGATTTGCAGGTAGTGCCAATTTAACAAAGCTGTTGAAAAGATGGGCCATCTGGCTGCGTTTGTGAGAGCAGGATGAAGCCTTCCCTAAGAACTATTAACTGTAATTTAAATGCAATCAAAAGAAAAGAAAGGATTCCTGTGTGTGTAAAAAAAGGTGACGGGTTTTGATCTTAAATCCATGGACAAACGTAAGAACAGTGAGCCATTAATGTAAATGAAAACAACATCCAAATCTGTACTAAAGAGATGCATGCCCAGTTTCAAATCTTTTTTCTCCTGTTTCCAGTGATGTGAAATAAGAGGGAAATGGAAGTCTTTAACAGGTAAGTGTTTTGCAGTTTCATAGAGGGGGTTTACTCAAAGTGGTTCGGTTATTCACAGATGTTGGCGATTATCTCCAATGTTCTTTCTGCACAGGATCTAACAGTGAAATAATAATCAAGGCTGACAGTGTACAAACAGAAATACAAGAAAAAAATCCATATTCAGAAATCAGAGTTAGGCTTTTGTATACTTTTGTGAACTGCTTATGGCTCCATTGGTAAGTTGGTCTTGCCCCTGCACCCAAAATAATGTTCAGACGTGTATTCTCTGAAGCAGGTTTCCTCCAGATGCCCTCTGGTTGTGCAAATATTCAGAAGACAATTGATGTTCTTCTTCAGCCATTGGTAGCATCTGACAGCTAGAATGCAAGAGCCGTAATATTTTCACTGATTTGCAATAATTTGTAGAACAGGGATGGAAGGAAGAAAGCTCCACAGAAGTTGTTGGGCTCCAACTCCCATCATCCCTGACAATTGCTCATACTGAATTTGATAGGAGATGGAGTCCAGCAACATTATGAGGACTGCAGCTTCCCCTGATTTAGAAAATGTTGCATATGATTCATTTAACCAATTAGGAAAGGTGCTTTGAATATATTCACACAAATGTTGACTGCTGGCACCAGAAAGAATTCTGAAAGGCAGATGTGAAATTTTGCAATCCAGATTGATTTAAAAAATTGAACGGTGGAGCCTCTTGCCGACTTGAGCTTTTTTTTGGGGGGGGTGATGAGTTCAGTCTGTGATGGTCTAGGAGTTCTTGGGGGCACACTCCTCCAGCAACTGCAGCTCTAAAGAAGAGTTGGATCCCTGCCCTGTGTGGGCCCATGATCACTGAAGCCCATCTCCCTCTCCTGCTCCCCAAGAAAACAAATCTGCTTCCAGCACTCACATCGCAAAGCCTCCAGTAAATGACTATCTAAGCCTGATATAAAACTCCAGGACCTTGCTGAGGCATCTTGGATGTTGCATCTGAGCTGCAGGTGAACTATCCATGGCCTGAATCCATATACTAATCTCTCTCCATGGTTCTGCTTTTTTTTTTTTGCCCTGTCTAGCCTCAGAGACCATCACCTCTGCTTGGCCTCTCAGTAGATCATGACATAGAGGAGGCATAAGGCATCAGCAATGGGACCTGTCAGGGTAAGGTAAAGGTAAAGGTACCCCGACCATTAGGTCCAGTCATGGCCGACTCTGGGGTTGTGGTGCTCATCTCGCTTTACTGGCCGAGGGAGCCGGCGTACAGCTTCCGGGTCATGTGGCCAGCAAGACTAAGCCGCTTCTGGTGAACCAGAGCAGCGCACGGAAACACCGTTTACCTTCCCGCCGGAGCGGTTCCTATTTATCTACTTGCACTTTGACGTGCTAGGTTGGCAGGAGCAGGGAGCGAGCAACGGGAGCTCACCCCGCCGCGGGGATTCGAACCGCCAACCTTCTGATCAGCAAGTCCTAGACTCTGTGGTTTAACCCACAGTGCCACCCGCGTCCCCCACCTGTCAGGGTATTATATGCCAAAGCATGCCAGGTGCTAATGCTGTTACTGTATGGAAGAAAGACAGAATATAATAAATCAGGATAGGTGCTGTGCATTAATAAAATACACAGATCTGCACACAGGATAAGATACTAGAGGAAGAGGAGGAGGAGGAGGAGGAGGAGGAGGAGGAGGAGGAGGAGGAGGAGGAGGAGGAGAAGGAGAAGAAGGAGAAGGAGAAGGAGAAGGAGAAGGAGAAGGAGAAGAAGAAGAAGATAGACATTAGACCCGAAGTCTGCTTTCTGCAGGAAATGGCAGCAAACAAATTGGGAAGGACTTAGCTCAGCAGCAGAACAGCTGCCTTGCATGCATAAGGTCTCAGGTTCATTCCCTGGTATATCTGAGCAGGGCTGGAAAATTATCCCACCTGAAACCCAGGAATGCCTCTGCCAGTCAATGTTGAGCCAGCTGCACCAGTGGTCTCAGTTGGCATAAGACAGCTTCCTATGTTACTTATGTAGCAGGTGCAAAGAGGTAAGCTCTGTGGATTTGGAGATAAAGTCCAAAAAGCTCAGGTTTCACACCAGAAATGCTCATCCCCAAACACCCAGCGTGAGTCTCATAAAAACATGAGATAAAAGTAGACAGAAAGGTGAGACCACAAGCATTACAGAAAGAAAGAAAGAAAGAAAGAAAGAAAGAAAGAAAGAAAGAAAGAAAGAAAGAAAGAAAGAAAGAAAGAAAGAAAGATGAAGCTTAGAGTAACAGAAAAAGAAACCAACAGAAAAAGAAACCAACATTACCAAGAGGGAAATGCAAGAGATGGTTTTAAAAAAATATTTTGTTCTGAAAGAAGGTTGAAGCTAGCCAAATATGCAAAGGCCAGGAGTTCCACACAGAAAAGGCTGTGAGAGAGAAAACACGCACACAGGACATAGTGGAAGGCAGAGAAGGTTTCATATTTGATTAATGGAATGATGGAGAAGAACAGGAAGAGAGTGACTGAAATAGATGGGAAGGGGCAAGCCCAGAAAGGATTTCAAATAGTATCTCAAGTTTAATCTTAATATGGGGCAATAGAAGAAGCCAATGAGGCAAGTCATAGGAAGTTGATGAACTTCTGATTGGCCGCTGTAGGAGACAGGAACACAGGAAGCTGCTTTATATGGAGTCAATCCAATAATAATAATAATAATAATAATAATAATAATAATAATAATAATAATAAATTTATACCCCACCCATCTGGCTGGGTTTCCCTTGCCACTCTGGGTGGCTCCCAACAGAATATTAAAAACACAATAAAACATCAAACGTTAAAAACTTCCCTAAACAGGGCTGCCTTCAGATGTCTTCTAAAAGTCAGATAGTTGTTTATTTCTTTGACATCTGATGGGAGGGCGTTCCACAGGGCAGGCGCCACTACCGAGAAGGCCCTCTGCCTGGTTCCCTGTAGCCTCACTTCTCACAGTGAGGGAACTGCCAGAAGGCCCTCGGTGCTGGACCTCAGTGGACGATGGGGGTGGAGATGCTCCTTCAGGTATACAAGACCGAGGCCGTTTAGGGCTTTAAAGGTCAGCACCAACACTTTGAATTGTGCTTGGAAACATACTGGGAGCCAATGTGGGTCTTTCAGGACCAGTGTTATATGGTCTGGGTTGCCATTCCCAGTCACCAGTCTAGCTGCCACATTCTGGATTAATTGTAGTTTCTGGTTCACCTTCAAAGGTAGCCCCACGTAGAGCACATTGTGGTAGTCCAATCCTATACCAACCTGTGCCCATTCACCTGCATGCAAGCCCCATTGAATTCATTGGTCCTTACTTCTGAGTAGACACGTACAGGATTGTGATGTTAATTTGTGAAACTGCATTCTCCTCTAACTTAAAGTAACTTTCCTCTTAGTGCTACAGTGTCAATTCCCCCACATTTCCCTTGTCCAGAAAAAGCAGTTATCTTTCAATAAAAGAAAACTGGATTAATCTAGCATGATTGACACACTGTGAACATATTCTGTATTGCGTCTTATTTGCACATACCATTCATATCTTTAATTATCCTTTCCTTTAATATTTGCACGGTCTTAGCAGTCTATTTGTGTTAAGCCAGCAAGTGCATAGTTTCTTGGGCTGCTATAATTTTCCTACCTATAGATATAATGATAGCTGCTGGAGCCAAGGGACAAAAAAATATTTCTATACAGCTGACATTTCCTGTGCCCATCTCTTTTAGTACCCTGTGATGCAGAGATAGGATCCAACTCCACTTCTGATCATGAAGAATCCATTTTAAATGGAACTGTGAATGGAATCTGGTGTGTTCTCACCCAAATAATCATGCTAGGGTCATGAGTGCATGTATCTTCTATCACCAGGAATGAACTAGACTATTGTCCTAGCATGTTGTTCAATGCAGAGCTGAAGCATAACTTGAGACCCACCTTGCTGAATGCACCCCGTTTTTTCTCGTATTAGGCAAACAACAAAGTAGGGGGTGATTTGCCCCAGTGGCTTCCCATTATTTTTGTGTTCGCTCTGATTCTTTGAACAGACCTGAGATACAGACCATTATATTAGAAGGATAGACAAATCCCACTTTTAAGCACTTTTAAATCTCATTGATTTTAGTAGGGGGGATTTAAGCATAATACATAACTGTATTTCTTTCTTTCTTTTCTTTCTTTCTTTTAATTATTAAAGATTTCTCAGTTTACAAAAGTATGTGCAATGTCTCTTTTTTCAAGTTACGTACATTTGCTACAGGTCAGTTTCATTTGTTGAGACTTTAGTGTTACATTAGGAAGAAAAAGGGACGTGGATGGCACTGTGGGTTAAACCACAGAGCCTAGGACTTGCCAATCAGAAGGTCGGTGGTTCGAATCCCCGCGACGGGGTGAGCTCCCATTGCTCAGTCCCTGCTCCTGCCAACCTAACAGTTCAAAAGCAAGTGCAAGTAAATAAATAGGTACCGCTCCGGCAGGAAGATAAATGGCATTTCCGTACGCTGCTCTGGTTCACCAGAAGCGGCTTAGCCATGCTGGCCACATGACCCAGAAGCTGTATGCCAGCTCCCTCGGCCAGTAAAGTGAGATGAGCGCTGCAACCCCAGGGTCGTCCGTGACTGGACCTAATGGTCAGGGGTCCCTTTGCCTTTAGGAAGAAAAAAAGGAGGGGAGAGGTGGAGGGGACCATGGTGGGTGGGGGTGGGGTCTGGTGGTGATGTTTCTATTTTACTTAATGTATGTGTGGGCTTTTGTGTCAGCGTCATTTGTGTAGGTTCTCTTTGCTATTCGCTTGTGTTCCTTCGTTGGTGATTAAGCATGGACCAATGGTACCAAATAGTATGGGAAACAGCCCTACTAGAAAAATTAACCAAAAAACTGAAACTGACATGGGGACAAATAGAAGAAGATGCCTTCACCCCAGTATGGCTCCCCTTTATCACATAGACAGCCCAAGAAGATAACAACAAGAATCCACCAAAAGTGTACGAATCAATATGGCTGACCTGATTCAAAACACCCACCCCATTCATTCATGAAAACAAAGTTCATCACAACCAATCACAAACAAGCACCCACCTAACTGTCTTTCTGAAATGAAGGCAAGCACATGCTGAAATCCCTCTTAAAAGCATAAGAAGAGTACTTCTGGTTCAGGCCAAAGGCAAATTTAGTCCAGCATCTTGATCAATCAAACACCAATGGGAAGCCAGAGAGCATTCCTTGAACACAATAGCAATCACTTCTCCTGCAGTTTCCAGTCACTGGGATTGAGAAGCAGACTGCCTCTGACTTTGGAGGTAGAACAAAACCATCAGGGTAAGCAACCTCCATGAATTTTTCAAACCCTCTTTTAAAGCCATGCAAACTGGTGACCATTATCATGCCTTGCGGGAGCGAATGCCGTGTTGCGTGAAGCTGTACCTCCTTTTGTCTGTCCTAAATCTTCCAACATTTGGCTTTGTTGGATGGCCCAGTTCTACTTGCTCCACACTGTGCATAAACTTATAAGCCATGAATGAATGGCCGTTTGATGGGTCACATGTTGTGCCAGAAAACAAACAAACCAAAGTATGGCTGCTTTTTTTATACAGACATAATGCTTAACAGCTAAAGGAATATCTGTGGGATCCTAGTCCATAATATTTCCTACACTGAGCACAAGATGTACTAAATGACTTACAAGTTGTTCCACAGGGCTTCCAATTCTATAGTACTATGATTTATGTACAGAGAAGTGCATGGTTCTTTGCAATTTACAGACAAGCTGTTTCGCCTTGCCTTGTACCGAATGAATTTGCCAAGCAAATGAATGGTGTCTCAAGGAAAGGGAATTAAAGAAGAATCATAGTGTATTCATTCCCATTCTGCGCAATGCACCCAGGGGATGCTTCATCTTTGATTTTTTTAAAAAAAGGAAATCACCAAGAGATATGAAAAATAAAAAAACAGGTAACTCATGCATAATAAGTACCATTACATCATTATTTTGGACATTGGATGAGTGCATTAAATATGCATCTGGTTCTTTACCATATGCTGCAGGTAAAGCAGATGTTCTGTGGAACACTTGCAGACAAACATGACAATAGCAGCTTACTTGTGTCTACAGTAATTGAGGAACAGAGAGAAAAACATGTCCCTTTCCATGAACAGGGCAAGGGATGCATTTCTGGAAGCCTGAACATATGGCGTTGTATACAGCTAAGGCCCCACCTAGTACAATATATTTTTAAAGCAGTATCATGCCTCTTTGAACGACCAGGGCTTTCCAACAAACAGTTCTGGGAACTTTAGTTTGTTAAGGGAGCTGAGAGTTGTTAGGAGACCACATAACTCTCATAGAGCTACGATTCCCAGACTACACTTAACAAACTACAGTTCCCAGGATCTTGGGGGAGGGAGCCATGATTGTCTAAGTTGTATGGAGTGGATGTGGCCTACAGGAACTCCACCCTGCTCTAGAAATTGAAGACCTACCATTTGTTAAGAGTGCTGAGAGTTGTTAGAAGACCCTGTTCCCCCGCCCAGAGCTATGATTCCCAGAGTTGTTTAACAATCAATCCTTTCCAGAGAACTTGCGGAATTGGAATCTCTTAACAACTCTCAGCACTCTTAAGATTCCATACTATCTATGGATAGTGGTCTCTCCTGAATACAAGATTTATGCTGCTGTTTATGTTGTTGTTGTTGTTGTTGCTGCTGCTGCTGCTGTTGCTTTTTTAAAGGGAGAAATATATTTCAAAGCTGATATGAGGTATGGTTAATGCTGGTGATCTTGAGGAAAAAAAACATTTTTATTGTCTAATAACTAAGATGAATTTGTCACAGATAAGAGTGATCTGATTTGTGATTACTGCACGAAAGCTGAGGGAAATATTTGCCAAGGTTTAATATGGTGAATTGTAGAGATGTTATATTATAATATATGACTTATTGATCACTGTTCGTTTCTTTCATTCTGCAGGGAAAGTATATTTGTAGCTTTTAATTCTATGACTTCCAGAGATAATCCCTCTGTGTATACACAAGGCGTAGTCATTGTGGTTTCCTCCAAGTTTTGCTGGATTGCAACTCCCATCATCCCTGACCATTGGCCATGCTGGCTGGGGCTGATGGGAAATGGAGTCCAACAGCTGGAGAGCACCATGTTGGCACCCCTGCTCTTTAGCTATAGAGTTGTTTTATTTCAGGCATGCCTTCTTGGTGGTGGCACCCGCCCTGTGGAATGCCTTCCCACCAGATATCAAGGAAATAAACAACTATCTGACTTTTAGAAGAGATTTGAAGGCAGCCCTGTTCAGGGAAGTTTTTATAATGTTTGATGTTTTATTGTGTTTTTAATATTCTGTTGGGAGCTGCCCAGAGTGGGCGGGATATATCCAGCCAGATGAGCAGGATATAAATATTATTAAAGCCAGTGTGGTGTAGTGATTAAGAGTGGTAGACTCGTAATCTGATGAACTGGGTTCACGTCTCCATTCCTCCACATGCAGCTGCTGGGTGACCTTGGGCTAGTCACACTTCTTTGAAGTCTCTCAGCCTCACTCACTTCACAGAGTGTTTGTTGTGGGGGAGGAAGGGAAAGGAGAATGTTAGCCGCTTTGAGACTCCTTAAGGGGAGTGAAAGGCAGGCTATCAGGTCCAAACTCTACTGCTTCTGCTTTTGCTTCTGCTTCTGCTTCTTCCCGGACCACCCTATTCCACTCTCAAGCAGCTCTGACCACTATGAAGTTTCTTCTAAGGTGTGCCACCAGCTGAGGATAGAATCATAGAATTGTAGAGTCAGGAGGGACCACAAGTCCAACCTCCTGCAATGTAGGAATCTTTTGCCCATCATGGGGCTCAAACCTACGACCCCGAGATTAAGAGTCTCGTGCTCTACTGACCAAGCTGTGTTGCAGGACGATATTATTTCCATACAGGTTGTGATACTCTAACTTGGGTGGCTGAGAGAGACAGCAAGATTACGCTCTGGAAAGGAATATGGGCTAGGAGCTGTTGCCAGCATGATGCACAGGAAGTGCTAAAGCCTTGCAAATGGGAGAATAATTACACGGGGAGTAATTAGAATGTTTAGATGAAACACAGAAGCCAAATCGTTGCCCTGGGATTAGAACCGGATGTAATTACTTTGGGGGGGAAACCACAGAGGGTGGCAACATCCGCAGCAACATTTCCTTGCAAACTTTCCGAGATGGAGCTTATTTTTAATTCGAGAATGGAGGTTGCAGAGAAAATAATGAGCGACTTTTACTGCCGAGGAAGAATGGTTACGATAAAAATAGGTTGATCTAAGGGAAACAGCTGCAATACGCTCATTGCCATTGCTTAAAGAGAAAAGGGATAATAATGCAAAGCGCTGGCAATGTAACATTCTGCCGCCTGCCACTTTAATCATCACAGCAGGAAATCAAACAAGGAAATTTAATGAACCAGAGTTGGAAGAGAAATTCCTTAATATTTGGGGGAGAGAGAGAGAGAAAGATGGGTGATTGTGTGAAGACGGCTCGTCAGTTACAAAAATGTCTCTTGACTTGAGTGAATCATATAGAAGCGTAGATTAAGGAAATTTATGCAAACAGTAATTATGTAAATACGAGGGCAATTTCAAATATATTACTTCCTTGCACTGTTCAACCTATTGCCGTAGAACTTAAAGTGGATTTATTCAGGGATGGTTCCATTTCACGCCTTCTGTTTTATTTCTGTGTGTTTCAGTTGAGAGAAAACCAACTGACAAGGAAGGAAAGTGAGCACACACTAGAAATATATATCTGTTGCACTGATTTTGCAATATTTTCCGCTCAGGTATCATACATGCAGAAATTGTCCTAATATAACATTGGTATCAATGTCAACCTAAGCGCTACATGACCTGCAATCAGGTTCTTCACTGTCAGAGTATTTTAGGACATACATTACAGGCATTGTCAGAAAGCATAGACATTGTCACAGGTTTCTAGGAACATTAATATGGTTTGAGGAACTGCAGTTACAGCACAATCCTGTGCATCTCATCTCAGATATGCATATAAACTCAACAGTGGGACTTACTCCCTGGAAACTGTTATTTGATTGACTGATATCGCACTGTTCCTTCCAAAAGAGCCCAGGGCTGCAAACAAGGTAAAACAATAACAATAAAATGAAAACATGAAAACAATTCAAAAATATTTAAAACCTTTAAGAATATAAACACCGCCCAAAAACATCCAATGACATTAATAACTGAAAATAAAAATGATTACATAATCTCACAGCTAATAATTTCAAGGTTGCCAGGAACAATATATTTCAACCATAAAATGCCAGGGGAAACAGGAATATAATAATACTGGGTGGAGAGATTGTGACAGGCCCAAGGTCACCTAGAGAGTTTCATGACTGAGTGGGGATTTGAACCCTAGTCTTCCAAGTCCTAGTCCAGCGTTCAAACCAGCACACTGGCTCTCTAAGTTGTCTGTTCAGATGCTAAGTATAACCTCTATGTTCCTAAACTTCCACTATTTTCCCCATTCATTCATTTGTTCATTAACTATCCTTGAAGCCACCATTAAGCTATACCAAACTCTGTGTTGATTGTGCATTGAGGAGGCTTTCGAATCATGCCAAAATAAAGAAGAAAAAAGGAAAACAACCTCTCCAAAAAACAAACAACAGACGAAGTCATTGATATTTTGTTTCCAATTAATTTTTAATTATGGCTGACACCTCGGGCCAAAACAATTTCACCTTCCCCTCCCCACCTTTACGAATACCTTTCGCCTGTGTCATCTTCAGAAGCGCTTCAACACTGGCTGCTTATTTGCATAGACAAATTAGAAGCCAGCAGAGCTCCGGGCAGCTTCAAAATGACACTTGTAAATACCTCTGGGAGATAGTTAGCATTATTCCGAGCTTTCCTTTCCTCAAGAAGAACCAGACATTTCAAAGAATCAAGTGCAAATAGGAGAGCAAGTCTGACAAATAAGGTCACAATACACTACAGAAATGCTCTTTTGTGGGGGGCACACATACACAGATCAGCATGCAAATGAAAAACACAGGAATCTGCATTGGTCTGCACTCCCTGACAGATATATCTCCAGAGTTTCAAGCGGGGAGTCCAAGGATTGAAACTGGCACCTGGTGTGACTTTGCATATCTATTTCACACAGAGATGTTCATCACTTTTTGTCAAGGGGTTACTTGCATGGATGAAGCAGCCATGCCAGATTAATCCCTTCATGTCAGTTGGTACCCAATACTTTTAAATGGAGATACACTTCGCCAAGAGTCATAAATGAAGAAGATGGGGGATAGGCTTGTGTGAATGAGACTGACATTTCTTTTGCTAAACCTTCAGGTTTTAGCCTCGCCATCGTTATTGGTCAGGGAGCTGGGGCAACTCCCCTATGATAAAAGGCAACAGAGGCCACATTTGCACATACATTTAAAGCACTGTGATACCCAGTGCTATTTTTTCTAGAAAAAGAGGCACCATGAATGCCTCCCTTGTTCTCTTAGAATGGCAGTTGAGTTCCGGCAAGTTCCAGCTTAATAAAATCCCTGCTTTAAACAGGCATGGCTTCCCCAAAGGATTCTGGGAGCTGCTATTGGTTAAGGGTACTGAGAATTGTTTGGAGAGCCTTATTCCCCTCATGGAGCTACAATTCCCAGAGTGGTTGAACAATCCATCCCTCTTCACTGGGAACTCTGGAAATTGTAACTATGGGGGAGGAATAGTGTAGTGGTTAAACTGTTGGATGAAGACCTGGGAGACCGAAGTTCTAATCCCCACAAAGCTCACTGGGTGTCCTCAGGCCAGTCACTCACTCTCAGCCCAACCTATTTCACAGCAATATTGTGGGTATAAAATGAGGAGAAAGAGAACCACGTCTACCACCTTTTTGCTCCTCGGAGGAAATGGTGAGAAATAAATGTAATAAAGAACCACGAATGACCTGGGAAAAGAAAAGCATGGACTCATTTCCAAATGAATGCAAATGCTTCCCTATCTTGCTATCTGTAGGGATTCCTTATTTGCCACAGGTGGACAGGCACCCAACTATTTGCAAGCCTACTGTTAGGAGTGAGTGTCCAGAAAGAGCAGCTGCAGCTCTGAGCTGGTGAAGAGGGAGAGAATGTGAGCCAAGAGGAAAGCAGCCCCAGAAATATGTCATCGCTGTTGGCCAAGCCATGTCACTTGTTCATCTCGGCTCACATTTCTTTTCATTGCTTTCCAAGGCCGTTTCATCACTTGACTGGACACCTGAAATTACCTAATGGATTGATTCTCCCCCATTTCTACAGGGTTTTTTGGCTCATCCAAATCCTGGGCACTTCATCATACAGAGCACTTGGAGAAAATTAAAACAGCACCGGGCTGCAATTTTTAATTGCAAGCCTGACGCCGTTGAGCAAATAACGCTGGATTGTCTTGGAATTTATTGGCAAGCAGCTTGTTTGTTGGAGTCTGATCTCTGATTAACAGTTCACTTTGGCTCTGCTCAGCATTCAGATGGGGTCATTCCGCTCAGATGGAAAGTGCCTCGAAAGCTTTTTGAAAACCCTTTGCTTCCTTGGCAAAGGCCATCCTGCTTGCCAAGCTCATTACAGCCTAAACAGAAATAGCATCATGATCACCAGACTAATTTCACCCAGTACATTTTGTGGGGACCTACTCAATGTTATTATTTTTTTTATCACCATTTCTGGATTCAGTCATAGATTGAATGCATTTGTTGAGAAGCCTTTGTTTTAATCATGTTTTGCGGAAATGTTATCTACCGTATTTTTTGCTCTATAAGACACACCTAGTTTTTGGAGGAGGAATCATAGAATCATAGAATCATAGAATCATAGAGTTGGAAGAGACCACAAGGGCCATCGAGTCCAACCCCCTGCCAAGCAGGAAACACCATCAGAGCACTCCTGACATATGGTTGTCAAGCCTCTGCTTAAAGACCTCCAAAGAAGGAGACTCCACCACACTCCTTGGCAGCAAATTCCACTGTCGAACAGCTCTTACTGTCAGGAAGTTCTTCCTAATGTTTAGGTGGAATCTTCTTTCTTGTAGTTTGGATCCATTGCTCCGTGTCCGCTTCTCTGGAGCAGCAGAAAACAGCCTTTCTCCCTCCTCTATGTGACATCCTTTTATATATTTGAACATGGCTATCATATCACCCCTTAACCTCCTCTTCTCCAGGCTAAACATGCCCAGCTCCCTTAGCCGTTCCTCATAAGGCATCATTTCCAGGCCTTTGACCATTTTGGTTGCCCTCCTCTGGACACGTTCCAGTTTGTCAGTGTCCTTCTTGAACTGTGGTGCCCAGAACTGGACACAGTACTCCAGGTGAGGTCTGACCAGAGCAGAATACAGTGGCACTATTACTTCCCTTGATCTAGATGCTATACTCCTATTGATGCAGCCCAGAATTGCATTGGCTTTTTTAGCTGCCGCGTCACACTGTTGGCTCATGTCAAGTTTGTGGTCAACCAAGACTCCTAGATCCTTTTCACATGTACTGCTCTCAAGCCAGGTGTCACCCATCTTGTATTTGTGCCTCTCATTTTTTTTGCCCAAGTGCAATACTTTACATTTCTCCCTGTTAAAATTCATCTTGTTTGTTTTGGCCCAGTTCTCTAATCTGTCAAGGTCGTTTTGAAGTGTGATCCTGTCCTCTGGGGTGTTAGCCACCCCTCCCAGTTTGGTGTCATCTGCAAATTTGATCAGGATGCCCTTGAGTCCATCATCCAAGTCGTTGATAAAGATGTTGAATAAGACCGGGCCCAAGACAGAACCCTGTGGCACCCCACTAGTCACTCTTCTCCAGGATGAAGAGGAACCATTGATGAGCACCCTTTGGGTTCGGTCAGTCAGCCAGTTACAAATCCACTGAGTGGTAGCATAGTCAAGACCGCATTTTACCAGCTTCTTTACAAGAATATCATGGGGCACCTTGTCAAATGCCTTGCTGAAATCAAGGTAGACTACATCCACTGCGTTCCCTTCATCTACCAGGCTTGTAATTCTGTCAAAAAACGAGATCAGGTTAGTCTGACATGACTTATTTTTCAGAAATCCATGCTGACTATTGGTGATCACAGCATTCCTTTCTAGGTGCTCACAGACTGTTTGCTTAATGATCTGCTCCAGAATCTTCCCTGGTATTGATGTCAGACTGACTGGGCGGTAATTATTTGGGTCCTCTCTTTTCCCCTTTTTGAAAATAGGGACAACATTTGCCCTCCTCCAGTCTGCCGGGACTTCGCCTGTTCTCCAGGAATTCTCAAAGATGACTGCCAGTGGTTCTGAAATCACATCTGCCAGTTCTTTTAATACTCTTGGATGCAGTTCATCTGGCCCTGGAGACTTGAATACATCTAGACTAGCCAAGTATTCTTGTACTATCTCCTTAGTTATTCTGGGCTGTGTTTCCTCTGCTGAATCATTTGCTCCAAATTCTTCAGGTCGGGCATTGTTTTCTTTATCGGAGAAGACTGAGGCAAAGAAGGCATTGAGGAGTTCAGCCCTTTCTGTGTCCCCTGTTTGCATTTCACCATCTTCTCCTCTGAGTGACCCCACGGTTTCTTTGTTCTTCCTTTTGCTACGAACATACCCATAAAAGCATTTTTTGTTGCTTTTAACCTCTCTAGCAAGCCTGAGTTCATTTTGTGCTTTAGCTTTTCTGACTTTGTGTCTACACGTGCTGGCTATTTGTTTGAATTCCTCTTTGGTGGTTTCCCCCCTTTTCCATTTTTTGTACACATCCTTTTTTAATCTTAACTCAGTTAAAAGTTCTTTAGATAGCCACCCTGGCTTCTTTAGGCACCTTCCATGTTTCCGTCTCATTGGTATTGCCTGAAGTTGTGCTTTTACTATCTCCCTCTTAACAAACTCCCAGCCATCTTGAACTCCCTTTCCTTTTAGTATTACTGTCCATGGGATCTCACCCAGCACTTCCCTAAGCTTTATGAAGTCGGCTTTCTTAAAGTCGAGAAATTGAGTCCTAGTATGCTTGGCTGCTCCTTTCCGCTGTATAGTAAACTTCAGAAGAGCATGATCACTCGCGCCTAATGATCCTTCCACTTCTACCCCACTAACCAGGTCATCAACATTGGTTAGGACCAGATCTAAAATGGCTGTTCCTCTTGTTGCTTCTCCCACTTTCTGGACAATGAAGTTGTCTGCAAGGGCAGTGAGGAATCTGTTTGACCTTATGCTCTTGGCTGAGTTTGACATCCAACAAATATCCGGGTAATTGAAGTCCCCCATTACTACTATCTCCCTTCCTTTTGCATGCTTGGCCATCTGTTCCAGGAAGGCATCATCTATGTCCTCCGTTTGGCTTGGGGATCTATAGTAAACTCCCACAATGAGGTCACTGTTATTCTTCTCTCCCTTAATTTTGACCCAAATGCTCTCACTTTGGCTTTGAGGTTCTAAATCTTGGATCTCTTCACAGGTATACACATCCCTGACATATAACGCCACTCCTCCTCCTTTCTTGTCTGGTCTGTTTCTTTGAAATAGATTGTATCCCTCCATTATTACATTCCAATCGTGGGATTTATCCCACCAGGTTTCAGTGATTCCTATTATGTCATATTTAGTTTGCTGTACCAGGAGCTCAAGCTCATCTTGTTTATTTCCCATGCTTTGCGCATTAGTGTACAGACATTTAAGTCCATTAATCATTCCCCCGTGTCTCTTATTTAAGGATTTTCTCCTCCCACCACTAGGTCTGCATGCTCTTTGCTCCATTAGGTCTATGACATTTGGATGATCATCTTCATCAATTGATAGACTCCTACCTTCAGGAGCACTGTCTCCCTCCCCCACATTAGTCAGTTTAAAGCCCTCCTGATGAGGTTTCTGAGATTTTTTGCAAAAACATTCCTCCCAACCGTTGTGAGGTGCAGCCCATCGCTTGCCAGAAGTCCATCTTCAAGAAACTGCATTCCGTTATCTAAGAATCCAAAACGTTCCTGTTTGCACCATTTGCGAAGCCAGTTGTTCACTTCCACTATTTTTCCCTCTCTCCCTGGGCCACGTCGTTCAACTGGGAGGACAGATGAGATGACAATTTGTGCATTTAATTGCTTCAATTTCCTGCCCAGAGCCTCGTAATCTCTTTTGATCTTCTGGAGGCTATTGCTTGCAGTGTCATTGGTTCCCACATGAACCAAGAGGAAGGGGTATTTGTCAGTGGGTTTTATGATTCCTTGCAGTCGTTCAGTTACATCTTGGATCTTAGCCCCGGGGAGACAGCACACTTCCCGAGACATCTTGTCAGGCCCACAGATCACTGCTTCTGTTCCCCTCAGTAGGGAATCCCCTATCACCACTACACGCCTCCTCTTAGGTCTGGTCGGGGTTCTTCTGTGAGCTGTCGGTTCCAAGGTCGCCTGGACATTCCCAGAGGACTGCCTTTGCTCCTCGTCTTCATATACCTGATCGACTGTAATGAGGGAGAGATCCTCAAATGGAGTCTGCTCTTCGTCTTCCATGCTAGGGGAAAGGACCTCAAAGCGATTGCGTATTTCTAAACAATCAGAGCGAACCCTGGGCCTCCTACTTCTTTGAGTCACGTTTCTCCATATATCTGACTCCTGTGTTGGTGAACTAGCCACCTTCTCAGGGGAGTCCCCTGTCTCTTCCTTGGTGGAGACGGTGTGCTCTGTTGCTTCCAAGAAGAGTTCCAGCTCTCTAATTCTTTGGAGCGTAGCTACACGTTCCTCCAGTTGCTGGACTTTGTCTTTTAAGAGGGCAATCAACATGCAATTGCTGCAGGTAAAGCTGCCTGCAACCTTTGGCAAGATGGCAAACATTGCGCAGGAACCACAGGCGACTGCAGCTGTTCCCTCACCCTCCATCTTGGGAACGTGTCGTTGGGGGTGACTACAGTGGTCCTCTATCATAAAAAGTGTGGAGACAGGACAAATAAATCCCTCCCAAAAAAACCTAGGTCTCCCCCAACAAATGTTTGAGACTAGCTCCCCTAAATCTAAAATATGGATCAAACTGTGCGCGCCGCTAGGCGCGCGCCGCTGCCCTAAAGCTCTGATAAGCTCCTCCCACAGCTAATCACCTACCTCAACAGAAGCCCTGCCCCCTCTGACCTTTGCCCAGAGAGAGCAGCTAAACAGCCACAAGAAACTCACACAGGAAAACCCTTTTTTGCACCTTCTTCAGCTGCTGCCCTAAAGCTCTGATAAGCTCCTCCCACAGCTAATCACCTACCTCAACAGAAGCCCTGCCCCCTCTGACCTTTGCCCAGAGAGAGCAGCTAAACAGCCACAAGAAACTCACACAGGAAAACCCTTTTTGTTCCTTCTTCAGCTGCTGCCCTAAAGCTCTGATAAGCTCCTCCCACAGCTAATCACCTACCTCAACAGAAGCCCTGCCCCCTCTGACCTTTGCCCAGAGAGAGCAGCTAAACAGCCACAAGAAACTCACACAGGAAAACCCTTTTTGTTCCTTCTTCAGCTGCTGCCCTAAAGCTCTGATAAGCTCCTCCCACAGCTAATCACCTACCTCAACAGAAGCCCTGCCCCCTCTGACCTTTGCCCAGAGAGAGCAGCTAAACAGCCACAAGAAACTCACACAGGAAAACCCTTTTTGTTCCTTCTTCAGCTGCTGCCCTGAAAACAAGAAAAAAACATTCTGAGTCTCAGAAGCCAGAACAACAAGAGGGATCGCTGCGCAGCGAAAGCAGTGATCCCTCTTGCTGTTCTGGCTTCTGGGATAGCTGTGCAGCCTGCATTCGCTCCATAAGACGCACACACATTTCCCCTTACTTTTTAAGAGGGAAAAAGTGAGTCTTATAGAGCAAAAAATACGGTATATTGGATCATTGCTTTTAAAAACTTTTCTTTTTACTTTGAAGAGAGGGAGAGGGAGAGAGAGAGAGAGGTCTAAGATTAGTGAATGCTGCTCTAATGTATACTGGGCCCAGTTAAGTTAAAGCCATCATCTTGAATTGGGCTTCCAAAAGAGAACAACATGTCTATGTACACACATGAATCATGTTCTACCAATGACAAATTCCTGGTAGAAAGCAGGTCAAAATATTCTGCACCAGCTGAAGCTGACAAACAGTTTTCAGGGGCAGCCTCACATACAATGTATTGCACTAATCCAGTCTTGTGCTAACAGAGTCACAAGTAACAGACTACACATTTAGAACAAGGTAGCTGTTTCCTACTTTAACACTTGCGCTTTCTCACTTTTCACAGTTATTCATGAAACAAAAGGCATGGGGTGTTGCTGGCTGCCAAACCCTGAGAAATGGAACTAGAAAAGCCACCAAGAGATTTCACAGCGAAACCAGAGCCTTGAAAGAAAGTTATTTTACACTTGGACATTTCTCCAGAGAAAGCTAGCGAAGCTCTCGTGGTGGACAACTGCACTTTATTTGCTGAAATGTCACAAAGCATTGCTGCGGTGATTCTCTCTTCTCCGCTAAAACATTGCAAAAGGCCACAGCCCTGTAGGTTTTGATATGTCTGCAGCTGAAGACTATTATCTGAAAAACATGCCTTCTGGAACAAGGGGTCGTAGTCTCCTGCCGTGTGGGAATGCACTCTGGCTCTGAGCAGTGAAGATAAAGGAGGCTTCTTCTTTTCAAGCAAAGTAGCCTTGGGATTCATAAACCTGTAAGGAAGGTCAGGAAGTGGCTGGTGTATTTGCTTTGTTTGTTTGCTTGCTTTTGTTTTAAGCCCATCGCTTCTTAGAACAATCCTATGTGCTTCCAATATTCTGTTCTGATTGACAGCAAAGTGGGGGCTGGGGAGAAAGGTAAACTGTGATGATGTCTTTGGGTGACTCCCACGTTAGACCAGCTCAGAAACTCAGAACCTACTAAAAGCAGCCCTCCTGAACCTAGAACTCTCCAGATATTTAGGAATACAATTCCTCTGGGAGCTGTGGTCCAAAATGTCTGGAGGGACGACACCAGGTTGGGATAGGCTGCACTCAGAGCACAAGGAAGCATATTGTTAAATTGTGTAACTCATTCCCACGGAACACAGTGATGACCAACAACTTGGGTGGCTTCAAAAGATGACTGGACAGAATCATGGAGAATAAAGCTGTCAATGGCTACTGGACATGATGGCTTTGGTCTCCCTTCACTGTTGAATAACAGTTGCTGGAAACAGCAGAAAAGGCAACTGCTATTGTACCCAGGACCTGCTTGTAGGCTTCTTGTGGGCTTCTGGTTGGCCATTGTGTGGTCAGGATGTTGGACTTGCTGCATTGGCCTGATCCAGCAGACTCTTCTTCTGTTCTTGTTGTCATACCATTCGTTCATCTAACTCCATATTGTCTAAATTGTCTGGCATCAAGTTCTTTGGGGTTTCAGCTAAAGGTATTTTGCAGCCCTACCTGAGACTGTCTGCATATAAAACATGTCCACTAGCCCTGAAGGGGTTACAGATGCTTCAGGTTACAGACGCTTCAGGTTACAGACTCTGCTAACCCAGAAATAGTACCTCGGGTTAAGAACTTTGCTTCAGGATGAGAACAGAAATTGTGCAGTGGCGGCGTGGCGGCAGTGGGAGGCCCCATTAGCTAAAGTGGTACCTCAGGTTAAGAACAGTTTCAGGTTAAGAATGGACCTCCAGAATGAACTAAGTTCTTAACCCGAGGTACCACTGTACCACTGTTTGTTTTTTGTTTTTGTTTTGTAATAAAATGTCTCATCTGTGGTACCCATTTCTCCCCCAACTGTCTGCAAATAGTGGCCAGACTGAGGTTCCCCAATGTGTTTGAAGACTAAGAAAGAAGACAGATTGACATAGGATGAAAATCATAATAACAACGCGAACAACAATGACATTTTTATTATAATTACTGTTAATATATTGATTGCCTTCTAAACCACTGTCTCAAGACGATTTAAATATGTGAGAAGTAAAAACAGTTAAAAACAGAAAAATAATGAGCCTGGTGGTGTAATGAAGGGGTGGAAGAGAATGAATTTAGGGGGTTAATTGAATGAAAAAATTAATGAAGTATCCAAGGAAAAGAATGGAGTTTTTAAAAAGGAAAAAAAAAAAAGGAAATGGAACTGTGCCAGTGTTTTGTTATGGGAAATGTATTTCAAAGGTATTAACTTTCCTCTTCAGTCGCTCCCACTTTCCCATCTTGGCCAGAGGCATGTTACCATGTGGCCCTCGGGTGATTGGCCACAGGTCAATGTGGCCCTCAACCACAAAAAGGTTAGCCACCTAAGAGATTATTTGAATTTAGATCCCAGCCCTTGGACTTTCCTGCATAAGGGCAGCCTCATCTCTTCCATTTGAATTGTTCACACAGTTCCTTGAATGCCATACGCGAGATAGGCATTTTACACTCCTCTACACCAGCATGTTTATTGATGCGATAAGCCTGCGCACTCTGCTGATAAGTAAATAGACCCGATTAAGTGCTTCAGCAGAGCACAAGAAAGCGCATTTACAACTGAATGAGAAATCCGTGTTCCCTGAACAAATATTTAAGATTCAAGTATACACTGGAAAGCTATTACCGGGAGCCAAACAAACAGCATACAGCACGCCTTTTAAAAACAACAAAAACACTTCGTTATCATTCAGCAGGTAGCAAATTGGACAATTGTTTTCCATCGATTCTCCTGCCTTATTGGTTCCTCTAGCCCAGTAATGTCTGTTCTGACTGGCAGTGGCAGCTTCCCAGGGTCTCAGACTGGAGGTGTTTCTTACTGCAGGGTAACAAAAATATCCCAGGTACCTTGTTCTTCAAAAGTTCTCTTTATGAGGGTAAGATTTGCCACCTTCACAGTTATGACTTGACTTTTTGGACTCTCAATGGATTGCTCTAGCTTAGGCCAGGACAGTCTCTTTGTCCATCTAGTCCAACTTTGTCTACTCTGACTGGCAGCAGCTCACCAAATTCTCTGGCAGAGGCTTTTCCCATAGTGTGTTACCCAAACCCCCTTTTAAAAAACTGGAGGTTGCCAGGGACAGGACCTGGGACCTTCTGCATGCAAATCATGTGTTCTGCTCTTGCAGAGCATGCAATAATCACAAAACGTTGAGTTAACTCTTTATTAGCAAGAATACAATCTTCACTTGGCTGAGTGTTAAGCCTAAAAAGAACAGCAGCTCATTCTCAGTGAGTCTTCCTCCATGAAATTAGTTCCTGGGACTAAAGGTCCCTGCCTCTCCACAGATGTCTATGTCTCCTCCTCTCCAGGGCTTTCCCCAAGCAATCAGAGACTGCACCTGTGTGCAGCCAATCTCTCCTCTGCCCTTTTCATGCCTCTCCTGGTTCTGGGAGATGGGAAGAGAGGAAGAGGTCACAACAGGAAGAAGAGACACCCGTGACTCTTCATCAGCCTAACGCATCTCAGCCTCTTGACCTTCCTCCTCCCATTCGCCAGCTTCAGCTTCTGGTTCCTGACTTCTCTCTGCAACAGACTAAGCCCTATTACCCCTTCAGCTTCCAACACCTCCTCCTCCTCCCAGTGTTCCCCCTCAGACCACTCATTGTCATCCCACCACTGCTGCCCAGCTGGTTCCTCCCACCATTCCTCTGCACCCAACCAGTCCAGGACATCTGCTACTGAGCAACAGTCCTTCCCCAAGATGCCTTCACCAATCTGGTGCCCTCCTGATGTTTTGGACTATGACCTCCCCCCAGCAGACCTGGTCAGCTGCACCAATGGTTATGGGTAATGGGAGTTGTAGTCCTAAAGATCTGGAGGGCATCAGTTTGGGAAAGGCTGCTCTAGAGAATCCACTACAGACAAACATTAAGAGAGAGATGTTAACTGAACATGTTAACACTCACAGACCAACCTATTTTCCTGTTTCTCCTTGTTTCCTTCTATTTTTCCATCCTGAAATTTCCTTGCGTGCTTTTGTGACAATTGCCTTATTTGCATCCTGACAAAGGATTAGAGTCGTTATTAGCTGTGTTACGAAGAACCGCAACATGCAGCTCTTCCACAGAGACGTACAAGCTTTAATTAGGCAAATAATAGTCAAGTGAGATGACATTTTTTCAAGAACACAGCAATAATGTTCAGTTGCTACACTGTAAGCTAAGCAAACAGGCAACAAGTTATTTATTTGGTTCCTTTAAAGAATTGAACCCCAGACTGTCAGTCTGAACTAGCAAGGATTTTTATATTATTATTATTATTATTATTATTATTATTATTATTATTATTATTATTATTTGAAGGAAGGGATTTACAGTGGTACCTCGGGTTACGGACGCTTCAGGTTACAGACACTTCAGGTTACAGACTCCGCTAACCCATAAATAGTACCTCGGGTTAAGAACTTTGCTTCAGGATAAGAACAGAATTCGTGCGGTGGCAGCACAGCAGCAGCGGGAGGCCCCATTAGCTAAAGTGGTGCTTCAGGTTAAGAACAGTTTCAGGTTAAGAATGGACCTCCAGAACGAATTAAGTTCTTAACCCGAGGTACCACTGTACACAGAGAAAAGTTCAAGGAATTACCCCTTCACTAAAATGCGCAACAAAGCCCTTGATGATGCAAAATCTCTGTGTGTACATGTGCAGGCATGCTCACTGATAAAATAATTTTATGCATGCACATGGCTTTAGCATGGCTGAAATGTAGCCTACCGTCCAAAAGTAAGAGCCAGTTCTGCTACTCTGCCCACTCTTTGCCTATGGCAACATTCACCATTGCCTTGTGGCCCCTAGAAAGTTGTCCAGAATGTCGGCAGGCTCCCCCTGGATGCAGAACCGGTGTTGCCGCTGCAGAGGCGATGGCTCACAACCATCCTCTGCTACATTGTTGCAGTCCATGCTGTCCGAGCATCCTCCAGTATGTGCAGCTCTGGAAAAGGCATTTCCCTTCTCCAGTGCGCTCAGTGACATATACCAGATGGTGTAGGCACACTAATCTTCTAGCATTACACAGCAAGAAGCGTGAGACATCATAGAGCTAATCTACGTATTTATTTACACACTATGTACAGACAAAGAATTATGGCGTCCTCTCTCATCAGCTAGGGACACAAGTGGCGCTGAGAGTTAAACCACAGAGCCTAGGCCTTGCTGATCAGAAGGTCAGTGGTTCAAATCCCCACGACGGGGTGAGCTCCCGTTGCTCGGTCCCTGCTCCTGCTAACCTAGCAGTTCAAAAGCATGTCAAAATGCAAGTAGATAAATAGGTACCGCTCCGGTGGGAAGGTAAATGGCGTTTCCGTGCGCTGCTCTGGTTCGCCAGAAGCGACTTAGTCATGCTGGCCACATGACCCGGAAGCTGTATGCCAGCTCCCTCGGCTAATAAAGTGAGATGAGCGCCACAACCCCAGAGTCTGTCACAACTGGACCTAATGGCTGGGGTCCCTTTACCTTTACCTTTTACTCTCATCAGCTCTGAGAGAGAACCGAAATGGAATGTGGCCCTCAAGTTGGGGGAGGGGGGAGGCTTGCCCTATTTCCCATTCTAACTACATAGTCCTTACCTGGGTTACCTCATCTGTTGGCCGTGCACGATCACAACCACAAACATTTGTATCTACGGCTTACACAGAAAATATGGCAGAGATGGAAAGAAGCAGAAGTCGCAGCAAAGGAAGAATGGATACAAAAGCTTATGGAATATGCAGAAATGGCAAAACTTACCGGAAGAATAAGAAATCAAGATAACAAAGTTTTTATAAAAGAATGGAAATGGTTTATTGAATATTTACAGATAAATTGTAAACAGATAAGAACATTGGCAGGATTGTTGTAACAACCTGCAGTATTAAAGGAGTATATATTCAAAGAAGATGAATAAATGAACAAATTAAAGTGCTTTGGACATTCAGAAGATATTAAAAATAAATTTAAGGAACCGTGGAAAGAGGGGGAAGGAAGTCAAGTTTTGAAATGTTAAGATGATTGTAAAATTGGTGAAATGTATAAATTTGAAAAATAAATTTAAAAAAGAAGGGGTAAAGATTTCTCAATGTCCCAGTTTTTCTCATTTGACAGAACGAAAATGAGTGCACTTGAAGACTTAATGAAACCACATTTTCATCAGAGCTCTTTCTAACGTTGGCCTAAACTTAAACAGTGAGAAGAATGAGGGGTTGGAAGTTGGTATCCCAACAGACTAGTGTAATTACTTGTCAATGGGTATATCCAATCCTTGGCACCAGTGCTGTTAAATATGTTTCTTGATAGAAAATCAGATCTTAATCATAAAGAGCTGTTGAGTCATTTGCTCTCGGCCAAACAAGCAGTGGTAGCTCATAATTGGAAGCCATTTCAGAGTGTGAATATTGACCGATGGTACCAAAGAGTTTGGCAATTTGCTCTTTTGGGGAAATTAACGCCAAAAAAAATGAAGGATAATAAGGGGCACAAGACAAAGGATTCCTTTGAGACAACACGAAAAATGTTTAATTATACAAATGTGACAGATAATGCCCACCTTCTGCCCCCAATGTAGCTCAATGATTGACTTAGTTATTTTTCTCTTTGTTTCAAAACGCTGCAAAGAAAACATAAAGAAAAAAGGAAGTGTTAACATTACCAGCATGTATGTCTACTGAGCTGTCTTATGCTTGTTATATAATCCTTACATTTCTATGCTTTCTGGGGTGAATTTGTTTTGTTTTTCATTTCTATTTTTGAAAAGTTTAGTAAAGAAAAGGGGAGGGGATGAGAGCTTGAACAAAAAAATTTTTTCAAGAGTTAAGAAACCAGGGTAAGAGAAGTGTTGTCATGAGACAATAAGGCATAACTTAAATTGTACAATTCACCCACCATCGTAGCTGCTCAAATATCCCACTGGAGAGCTGTAGGAATGTGTGTGGTTTTTTTAAAAGAAATATATAAAAGTGATGTCAGTGGCAATGACATTGCCGGGGAAGGACAAGGGGTCATTAGTTTCTTCCGTCTCTGATTTCTACAGTTTACTTTGCAGGTTCCAATTTCTCCCGCAGGAATTGGCAAAGGCTAGGTTGTTTTGAGTGGACCAAAACCCAAAAGGAAAAAAATAATCAGGGATGCCAATGAGGTGAAGGAGTTGGACAAAATGCCTTGATGATGAAATCCCAACTCCTTATTCTGTATTTAAAGAAAAAATAGTGTGATAAGTCTTATTTAGATAACCAACATTTTCCAGATCCACACAGTTTGCCTCTACAAGGTGACTAGCAGACAATTTCCAGAACCTTCACCAAACTATAATTCTCAGTATTGTTAATATGTATCATGACTTATCAAATTTGTGAGTCGCTTTTTCTTGCCCAAGGCAAACTGACTTGCAACCAACAAAACAAGGAAAAAACCCCACATAGATACATTAAAGGGTAGTGGGGAGAAATACATTAAAATATATACATATTAAAGATTTCTTACTTTACAAAAATATGTGCATTGTCTCTTTTTTCAAGTTGCGTTATCTACAAATCAGTTTCATTTGTTGTGAGACATCAGTGTTACATACAATGTTAGGTTGGGAAGAAAAGGGGGAAGGGGTGAGTGGTGAGTGGGTTGGGGTCGGGTGGCAATGCGTCTATTCTTCTAAGTGTATGTGTGGGGTTTTGTGTCAGCGTCCCTTGTGTGGGTTCTCTTTATTATTCTCTTGTTGTATTTCTTTGGTGGTGAGAGAGGTTGGAGTTGGGCTAGGGTGTGGTTGGTTGCATTTGATTGGCTGTAGTGAAGTGTGTGTGTGTGTGTGTGTGTGTGTGTGTGTGTGTGTGGATCAGGTTAGCTAGATAATAATAATAATAATTTATTATTTATACCCCGCCCATCTGGCTGGATTTGTATGCTGTTCGCGGGTTCTTGTTGTGTCTTGTTGGGCTATGTATGTGATAAAGGGGAGCCATACTGGGGTGAAGGCGTCTTCTTCTATATGTCCCCGTGTCAGTTTCAGTTTATGGTTAGTTTTTCTAGTAAGGCTGTTTCCCATACAATTTGATACCATTGGTCCATGCTTACTCCTGACAGGTCTCTCCAGTGTCTGGCTATGATGCTTCTGGCTGCTGAGAGTAGGTGGGTTATAAGCTCTGTATAATGTGAGTGGTCATTTTGTTCTTGGAAGATGTTCAGGAGAGCCAGTTCTGGGGTGACTTCTAATACTTGCTTCGTTCTTTTGCATACTTCTTGTATGATTGATGTCCAGAAGATTTGGATGGGAAAAATACATTTAAATCACCCCATCATTCGAATTCTTTGGGGATTCTTTGGGGAAAGCTGAGACACTGGAACTGTTATAAGTATAGGTTTTTGATATGCATATACCCTTGATCTGGTGCACTATCCAAATGACAGAGAGGAAAACGTACTGGCATCAGGCATGTCAGGGCACAAACCAGGATCCCTGCCAATCAGACCTGGCTTCCCTTCTTTCTGCATCACCTACTGGCTAAGGAAGAGAACCTGGAGGTCCCCAAGGTGGAAGGAATTAGAGAAGGCATCTGGTTGGCCTCTGTAAGATTAGGACGCTGGAGTGGATGAGCCTTTGTCTTGATCCAGCGAGACATGTTCCTATGAAGGAGTGAGGAACAGGATCTGGGATTCTTAAGTCCCTCACCCACCACGGGCCAATGGAAAGTATCTCCATCCAGATCTTTGTGTCCAAACCGACCCACCAGACCACACTGACTCTCATTCATCTTAACATAGCAATCATATCTGGAGTCCCTGGTTCATCATGATCATGTTAAAAAAAAGAGTATATACCCCTTTATCAGATTTAAATATTTCATGCAAAGACACAAGATGTTCCTTTCTGCATTCTACCACAAAGGCACAGATTTGGGATTCACCGTCTCTCACTGATACTGGGTACTCAGCCAGCTATAGTTTAAAAATAATAGTGTAAGTAATGGATAGCTAACCAACTTCCACTGCATGATCATTGAACAGTTCATCACACTTAAGTCATCTATATCGCTCCTCTGTCTCTTGGCAGGTTCTGGGAACAATGTCCTTCCCTTTCCCATTTTTTATGAAAAGATTATTTTTATAGATTTATCAGTGTCGGAGAGAAATTGTAGGAGGAAAATGAATTCATTAAAAAGGTGTGAAGATTAACTTTCAATTAGGTCAAAGCGGCTGATACAGAGCTATATTTAAAAACAGCTTCAAGAACCTACGTAGATAAAAAGGAGAAGATAGAAGCATCATTTCTTTACAGGGTCAGATAATCAGAAGGCACTGCAGGTCTCCTTACTAGGGGTTTGTCGTGACCACAAGTTTTGACTCGTATCTGCAGCACTTGGAAGCAGTTTGATCTGTTTCAGATCTGCTGCGTGGACTTTCTGATTCAATTTGTTATTCAAGTCCAGATCTGACCTGCTAAATCCAAAGTCCTGTTTCACTCCCATAAACAATAATGGGGAATCTTCTCCTAGCCCAAGAATGGAAAGAGGACAAGGTACCAACGAAAGAAGAATGGCAGGTCAAACTTAGGGAATATGCAGAAATGACGAAACTTACAGAAAGAATCAGAAACAATGACAATGAAGATTTTTAAAAAAAGACTGGGAACCTTTTATGTTGTATTTACAGAAATACTGTAAAGAAATGGACTTACTAGCAGGGTTTGATTAAACACTTACAAGTAAGAAAACAAGTTTAAAGGTCAAGGAATAATAATATGGAATGTAATTGAGTTTGAGATGTAATTATGAAAGAAAATTTGGTATTAAAATGAGAAGAATTTAAGAGTATTCAGATATAAGATCATAAAAACAAGATAACAATTAAGCAGAAGTAGTAAAAATTTAAAGATCTAGAAGGGAAGTCATGGGGAGATGGGTTCTTTTTTCTTTTATATGATAAATTTATATGTTATATTGTGTTATTGGACTGAATATTAAATTGTAAAACCATATATATATATAAAATCTGGTCCATGGGGTCACGAAGAGTTGGACACGACTAAACGACTAAACAACAACAACATATATATATATATAATGGGGAATCTTAAAATGACTATAATGTGGGTTTTTTCACATCAGTGGCTCAGATTTGCTGGCAAAGTGGAGAGCTTCAAAGTGGGTTAGGCCTGCCAAATGTCAGAAGAATCCATCAATGAGGTTTTCCACCAGGGAACCTTTAATTTTTTGTGTGTTTTTTTTAAGAAAGATCTCTTTTATTTTCTGCTGAACTGAAAGCAAATTTCAGGCATGGTTTCCCCTTCTGAGAGGATGAAGCCTACCAAATTTGAGAAAGATGAGTCAATCGGTTCTCCAGCAACGCCAGGCTTTGGGGTGTGAAAACAGAAATCATGTGCCCCCCCCCCCCATTTTTTGTACGCGATCAGTTTGAAACTGGGTACATATGCTAGGGCTGCCATACGTCTGGGTTTTCCCAGACATATACAGGATTTGTCCATCATAAATACGGTCCAGGCGGAATTTCCAAAAATCACTTAAAGTGTCCAGGAAAACCTGGTCATATGGCAACCCATGTTGGAAGTGTTGATTTTTTGGTGAATAGCTCAACAACTGTGAGATCACAGCCCACATCACCTCTTTGTTCAGAGTATGCCCAGAATCAATGTACACCCATGCTGTTTCCTCATTTTAACGGATCAGCCTAACATTGAAGTAGCCATATATTCTCCTATATTATGTTAGCTTTAGTATATCTGAGGAACGCCTCCTTTTGCACACCGAGATGAAGGAGGAATGTCATACTTCTCCTTTGATTCTCTTTCAGGCTGAATGGGAGGTCCTTTTCAAAAGCACTTGCTTACAAACTGAACATGAATTAGCATGTAATTACAGAGAGGTTGGATGCGCCAGTGAATAGGCTGATACAGCCCCTGTTATATCATTCTAGTAACAAAATCTCATTCATCCGAGGCATTCAGATCTTCCTTTCTGTGAGTATAGCTGGGCAATTCACCTCTGATCTCTGTGAATCATTGGAAGATAGACTGAATAGGGCAAGGAGGACAATTCCACTTACGTCTAAACCAGGTAGCAATCAAATCTCCAGGTTGTTAAAACAACCGCAGTGATGTGCTGCGGAATATATGGCACACCCAAGAGCTCTTCTTTCACCTTCATGGTCTCTTACTCCAGCTCTATAGTAGGCGTTTAAAGTTTATTCCAATTCATGTGCAGGTCACTTGACCAACTATGTCAATTCCCAATTATTTAATTCTTGAACATCTACCAACCTACCTGTTTTCCTCCTGCTGCTGCTGCTTGCTTTTGCCAGATGTTCTCCTAGGAAAGTATTCTTCTTCTCTGGCAATCACTTGTAGCCGAGGAAGATTGTCCTCCATGAACATGGTCTTAGCAGTGAGTCTGTAAGTGACTGTGGAAGCCAATTCTGGATCCTCACGTCCCTCCACAATGACACCTCACCCAGTGGGCTAATATTTATATACTGATTTACAGTGCATTTTACCAAATAACAAATGGATGGGCCTCTCCCCTTAGGACAGTGGTTCTCAACCTGTGGGTCCCCAGATGTTGTTGGACTACAACTCCCATCATCCCTGAGCTCTGGCCTTGCTAGCTAGGGGTAATGGGAGTTGTAGTTCAACAACATCTGGGGACTCACAGGTTGAGAAAGGCTGCCTTAGAACTTTCCTTCTATCCAGGGAGAGGAAATAGAAGGAGGTGGGAGAAGATGAGGGTCCCAGGGGAAGAACTAGTGTTCATTTCAGGGACAGTATAGTCAGAAACTGAATAGTGAACTGGGATGGCTAATGGTGGCTGCAACCTAGTAGACTGGTCGCCAACACACTTCCATCATAAGCAAAACGCTCCGGTGTAAATTGAGATCATCGCAAAGGTAATTGGTAACAAGTGACCCAGCAGTGAGTTTGTTATGTGGCTTAGACATCGCAAGGAGAGTTGCATATTGATCTGGAGCTTCTGTTTATGGACTCCTGATGAACTCTCATTTGTAAGAGTCCTTCAAGTAAATTTCAATTTGAAGAAAATACACAAAGGGAAGGGAAGTGCTTCAAACCCGCTTTGCAACCAAGGACGTTTATTGTGCTAAAATGTAGGATCCCCCCCCCCCAATTAGGCAATGCCAGTACACTATGAAGCATAATCACGGCTGTATCTAAATAGCAGCAGGAGGCCCAGTTACCCTTCTTCTTGCATATTCTAGGATGGCATATGTGAAACTGCCTTTATGCAGCTGCTATTAAGGATGGAGCAAAGAGGTATCAGGAACCTTTAGCTCTGGAAACTACTATTTTAAATAAATGATGAATAACAGATTGCAAATGAAACAAGTAAACAAAATATGTTATGGTTGGTAGTTGTGGTTTTGCGCCATTCTCTCCAGAGAACGGTGACCTCTTCCTTCAAACCCTGCTTAGAGAGGGTATGTTTCCATCTTACGAAGCCCAAAAAGATTATAGGTTATTGTACACCTTTAAAATTAGCATTTGGCTAGCAGCTGATCTGCTGATAGGCATGAAGAGTCTGCTTCCACCATGAACTATAAGGCGACACGCACTTTGTCTCCATCAGCTGTTCAGTGCTGAGAGGAGCAAGTGGGTAGAGAAAAGTTTTTTCTTCTTCTTTCGTAGCACAAGAACTCATGAACACTCAGTGAAGCTGAGCATTAGAAGATTCCAGGCAGGTAAAAGAAAGTACTTCTCCACACAGCACATAGTTAAACAGTAGAACTTGCTCCCAAAGGAAGCAGTGGTGGCCACCAACCTAGATGGCTTTAAAATAAAATTAGAACAAAATCATGGCTATGCTCTACGTCCACAGTTGGAGGCAGACGTTTTGGCTCTGGAGCAAAAGCCCTTTCATTCTAAGCCAGGGGTAGGCAAACTAAGGCCCAGGGGCTGGATGCGGCCCAATCGCCTTCTCAATCCGGCCCGCGGACAGTCCGGGAATCAGCGTGTCTTTACATGAGTAGAATGCGTCCTTTTATTTAAAATGCATCTCTGGGTTATTTGTGGGGCACAGGAACTCATTTATTTATTTTTCCAAAATATAGTCCGGCCCACCACATGGTCTGAGGGACGGTGGACGGCTGAAAAAGGTTGCTGACCCCTGTTCTTTTTTTAAAAAAAAATCATTTTTGTTGATTTTCCAATAAAAAACATCCAATTAAATATCCAATCATAATACTACAATTAAAATAAAAAACTTAAATTAAAAAAAGATCAAATTATAGTCCAAATTGTATTTATTAATTTCTTGGGGCTCCCCATGGTCTGGATCTCTGGGGCATATCTTAGTCCTGCTTCTCCTTGTTGTTAACACTTCATAATTCTTTGTCCCTTGGTCTGGGATTCTCATTCATGTCAAACATCATGTACTTTCATCCGCCGAATACAGCTTTGTTAATATATATTTGTCCAACTGCCTTTTATCAGCTGACCCCTGTTCTAAGCCCTAGAGAGAGAACCAAACTGCAGGATCAGATCTCTCTGCACCTCTCTCAAAACAGGAGCCAAGCATGAAACATCCTCTACACACGCAGGTGGTGGCGGCGGTTCAGTGACACTTCAGGTTCCCAGATGAAAATGGCAATGAAAGGCTTGCGGTGGAGAATTCGGGACTCTGGCTGACCAAGTGAGAAGCCGTGATGGCTGAAAGGTCCTCATGAAGCTCCCGGCACTTCCGAGCCAATCGGAGACTATGGTAGAAGTCCCTGACCCATCTCCATGAGAAGCGCGTGCTTTGGTCCTGTCTGTTCAAATTAAAATACCATTCAGTTTAGCCAGATTGTGTCCTTCGTCAAAGGTCGGTTTCTGCAGCCTTTCGCTACGGCTGCAGAATGATGAGCCATTTTGCTGCTTCATTTGGACACATGGGCAAAGGTAGAATTGTGCCCTGTGGCTGAGAAAAGTCAAGGGTAGCTGTTCACCAGCACACCAGAGGCGCATATCACAGCCATGCAAGGAGCTTTGAAGGCAGCAGCTTGTACCAGTTTCCCGTTACAGCAGCAGCAGAAACCACACAAGGTCTAATGATCAAAAACATTGATTTATTCCTCTCACAGGCCTTCAGCCTCTCCCTGGCTTCTAATTAAATCCCACTTACATTCAGCTCTGGTATATAACCCTTCTGCTCTGCATGAGATAAAACCCATTGCTATACCTAATGCCCCCATCCATGTCGTTCCTTTCACAAAGCTCCTTTTCCTCAAACAAAGGAAGGGGCCAAGATTAGCCTCTGTGAAGACGAGCAAAAGTTGAATTTTAAGATTCCCCAAGTATGTAACATATGTAGGACTAGACTCACTTCACTTCGATTAAAAATATATATAAAAATTCAAAGGGTGTAATGATATGAGAGATTACTGTTTTTGTAGTTTTGTCATGAAGAGTAGCATATGGGGATTTCTTCATAAAACATCAGCTTTGGGAAGTCCTAGAAGTCAGCTTTTTTTATCATTTAGAAAAGAATTTTTTCTAGCACGATGGAAAGGAAACGAAAAGCCTTAGGCTTCCAAATCTAGGGATGTAAATTCAGGTCTTGCTGGGGATCCGCTTTATTTCCTGAATATTTCAAACTGTGCATTAATGCTTGCCAACTGGGGGCTAATCTTCTGCATGATACTGTAGCCTAGTGGCCAAGGCCAGAAGTGCATGTTATGTTCCAAAATGGCTTCTCAATGACAGACGCTTATCTCGGGGATGGGGAAACCTATGCCCCACCCCCAAGGTGTGGTTGAACTCTGATTCCCATTGGGCAGGGATGCTGGGTGTTGTGATCCATCAACATCTTGCGGGCCACAGGTTCCCCATCCCTGACTTAACCCTTTGCCGTGGCATCGCCACATGTTATAATCCTCTGGCTCTTTTTCAAACCATCGATTATCACTGGTGGGGCTGGGGGAAAGCATCCATAACAATGACCAGAGGACAAATGGCCACTTGGAGGAAGGCAGAGAGTAGACACGCCATGGTGCATCTGCAGCAGCGCAACCAGACGCCTTCATCTGCCCCAGCTGCAACAAAACATGTCTCTCCTGTATGGGTCTCTACAGCAACAGCAAGTGCTGCAACCTTCCAACAATTTGACTTCACCCCTAAAGGTGTACTCCTCCGTTGTCTCCCAAGGCAGACAGATGCCAACCATAACATGGGGTGGCTGGTTTGACATAGTAAGAATCAGCCACTGCATGGGGCACTGATTTGACTCAACAGAGGAACACTCTTGTCCTGTGTCAAATGTGACGTGTAATTAGACTATGAGCTATAAAGTGTTTAGCTCAGGGTTCCCCTGACTACATTTCCCATCACCCCTGACCACTGGTCCTGCTAGCTAGGGATGATGGGAATTGTCATCCAAAAACAGTTGGAGACCCAAGTTTGGGAAACCCTGCTCTAGTTCAATAAATGTCAATGGAGTCTCAGCTGACTTCAGTGGCTAAGAGTGCTTATGCCCAGCTGAGGCTGGTTGGCAGCTATGGCTGTCCCTAGACTAGGACAGCTTGGCCTCAGTTGTCCATGACCTCTTGCATGGACTACTGCAATGTGCTCTTCATAGGGCTGCCCTTGAGGTTTGTTCGGAGGCTGCAACCTCTGGAGGGTACCATTCTGGTTCTTCCTGTCCTAGTCCGTCACCTTCCTTAACCTCACTTCCTCTTCCTCTGTCACTTTCCCTGCTTGTCAGCATTTACATAATTGAGAAGGGAAAGGGGCAAAAGCAGGGGCTGCCTTTTGTGCTTGAGAAGCTCTGCAAAACATTCCAAACTTGGACAGCACCATATAAATAGTGATAACATATACCTTAGAGCATGGGTAGGCAAACTAAGGCCTGGAGGTTGGATCCGGCCCAATTGCCTTCTAAATCCGGCCCAGGAATCAGCGTGTTTTTACATGAGTAGAATGTGCCCTTTTATTTAAAATGCATCTCTGGGTTATTTGTGGGGCATAGGAATTTGTTCATTTTTTTCTCTCCAAAATATAGTCCGGCCCCCCCACAAGATCTGAGGGACAGGGGAACGGCTCCCTGCTGAAAAGGTTTGCTGACCCCTGCCTTAGAGAGTATTGATTCTGCTGCAAAACATGCTGATCGCTTGGTTTAATACAGGGAAGCCTTGGTGCTACCTCCGTAGCAGAAAGCACACAGAGACCACACAGGCGGTTTGGAGCTGGTTTCTGGTTTCAAGCCTTTGTTCTAACTGCTTTGCTTTTATCAGCTCTCTGCAGGCTTCTGTAATAACCAGAAAGTCTTTGTCAACAGTCAGTTGTGGATCAAACAGGGTCCCGTGTCAGAGTCGTGACTGCAACATTTTCTTCTGCACAGTTGCCTTGATTGAAATTGTTCCCAGGGAGTGAAACACATCCCGACTTCCACACACACAAATCCACTGCGCTTCCCAAACACATTCATGCTTTGCTTGCCAAAGCCGCATCTCCCATAATAACCTGGCACCATTTATCATTTTTAAGGCTTGACTACCAGAATTATATCGCAAACATCTACAGAGTATTTTGTTTTGCTGATTAGAGATGGCACGGGAACTGGGGATCTGTCAGATACTCTGGCTTCGATTGCTGGCCAAAATCTGAGCGGCGTTCTCTCCAGAATATTGATGAAATATGTGTCACTTGCAAGTTCTGACTGTGGCGTGTCCTCTGGAATTTTCCCTGTCATATTCTCAGTCCAGTCCTTGCGCTGTATGAAGCTAGTTCTGTTAGGTAGGTGAGAGAAACAGGAAGCTGCCTTAAAGTGAGTCAGCTCATCAATCTGCCCAGCTCAGTATCAGAAGGGTGTCTGGCAGAGTCCTTTGCCAGTCCTACCTAGAGACACCTGGGACTGAACTTGGGAACTTCTGAATGTAAAGCACATGCTCTACAACAGCCCTTCCCCCCACAGGCAGATTTGGGGATGTGCAAGTTGTTCTGCCACACTGGGTGTCTAGCCTAGGGGGCGCTGCAGGGCAGACAGGTGAACTAATGCCAGTGTATTGGAAGAACAAAGATCACCAGTATTGAAGCGATGATTCTTCAACATCAATTTCATTGGAATGGTCATGACCTGATTATCGTCTTCCTAAGCAACTACTCTATTCTGAACATAAAAATGGAAAGCGTAATGCTGGTGGTCCACAAAAGAGATTTAAAGATTCTCTCAAGGCAAATCTTTAAAAAAATGTAGTATAGACACCAACAGTTGGAGAACAGCCTTTACCAAAGGTGTCATGGGCTTTGAAGACCCTTGAACTCAAGATGAAAGGGAGAAAAGAGCTAAGAGGAAGGCACGTTTGGCAAACCCTCACCATGATCAATTCCCGCTCAGAAACCTATGTTCCCAATGTGGGAGGACATGTGGATCCAGAATTGGCCTCCATAGTCACAGACTCACTGTTAAGACCGTGTTCATGGAAGACAATCTTACTTGGCTACGAGTGTTCGCCAAAGAAGAAGCAGCAGCACAAAGCAAAACAAGTGTTAACCAACAACAAAGGACTCAGCTACATTAATCAAAAAACAGTGTTTTAAATGTGATATAAACTTGCAATACCAGATGGTGCAGTAGAGCACAATCTTTTCTATGCGATTTTATATCAGGTTTTTTCTCTTTTGTTATAATGATTTATTTTATGACTTATTTATAGTGGTTTTCCCCCTGTGTGTAGATCCATGCAAAGTTTCTGGTGGTGGTTGTTCTGCACTCCAAGGCTCCAAGGCAAAACACAGTTCAGAGGGCACAGGCTCCTCTCCCAAGGCTAGATGACATGCAGCTGGCTCCTATCTCCTTACTCCAGAGGAGGCTGACAGCAGCAAATGACAACTGTTGGAGTGGACAATGATGGCCAGTCTCTTCTCTAACCTCCTGGAAGTGCAAGCTGTTGGTGCAGGCTTCTTGCTCTTCCATTTTTATATTGTTGCAAGATATTGGTTGCTTTAGCTGATTGCCAGCCTCTGCCTTCAGAATTACAGTGGTACCTCGGGCTACATATGCTTCAGGTTACAGACTCCGCTAACCCAGAAATAGTACTGCGGGTTAAGAACTTTGCTTCAGGATGAGAACAGTAATTGTGCTCCGGCAGCACAGCAGCAGCAGGAGGCCCCATTAGCTAAAGTGGTGCTTCAGGTTAAGAACAGTTTCAGGTTAAGAACGGACCTCCGGAACGAATTAAGTACTTAACCCGAGGTACCACTGTAAATGAATTTGCTTTAAACATAAAGCTGTTAAAAACTGAACTTATTTCCTCTGAAGGGGCAAAACAAACTATGTTTTATATTTGGTAATATCTGCAAATGGTCAAATTTTCAAATGTCCCGCACTAAGATGTACATTTTGAATGTGAAAAGAAACAAACCTCAACATTCAAAAGGTGAGTTCAAAAGAACTTTGTCCCATTTATGCTGTATAGGAGTGGAGCCTTAGACTTGTTAGCATCTCCTGACTCTTTGCGCAGGCATCAAATATCAAATCATAAGCTATTGACTCTCAAGTATTAAACAGCGTGGCCTGGCATCTGTCAAATGCTGTCAGATACTAAATGCCGTTACATGTCAACTATCAAATCAGATCCAGTAGACGAGCTGGTTTATTGAAGCACTTACTTTCATAGGCAGCAGCCTATATATTATCTGGATTTATTTCCTTTTCCTGCGCGTTAATATTATATCTGATATTAAAGACCAATCGCTAGGGATGGACTAAGCAGCTAATTCCATTTCCTTTTGGTTTCTTCTTGCACTAAGACATAAGCCTGCTCCATCCCATTCTACCCCTCGTACGCCATTCCAGCACCTAGGGTGCTATCCCATTGCAAGCACTTTCTACAAAAAATGCTTTTCAGTGTCTTTCAATGCATTCAGCAATAGGGACAGGTGAACCTATCAATTCTGGTTTCTCATTTCGTCGGTTTCAAGTTCATTTCTCTGCACAAGTTTGAGGTGTTCTTAAACCCCCCAAAAAAGACATCTCATGGAAAGTCATCAGTATCTTATTCTGAATTTCTCTGAATTTCTGCAAAGCAATTTTCTGTAATGCATTTTAACATATTTTTATATGCTTTAAAAAGCTTTATTTATCATTGTCATAATAAACATACAAATAATCACCTCCCCCAGCACAGTCCTAGACCCATTCAAAAGCGCACAAATGTTTCTCAAATAAAAATATGTTTCCACAGATTCCTATGAGTTTCTAGTGGTCTATAGCCCTGCTCTTTTGATATTGCATAGGAAATAAAGCTGTGCTGTGCTTTATGAAATTTGTATGCATTGTTTCTTTGATCTCAAATTTCGTTAGTCAGTTTTTACATTAATATTGGGTCCTAAACTTGTGCAAGCCATATTTTTATTAGATCAGTGTTTAGAATTCTCCAAATATCCATGTGAATTTTTGTATATTTTTACTAGTGAATGCATTTTCATGCACAGTTTACCACAATATATATGCAGTGTTGGAACACATTATTTGGCTGGAGAACTGAATTGCAAAATTTAGAGAAATGTGGATTTTGAAGGATGGCTGTGTCTTGGTTCTCATTTTGTTCCAGAAACTGGGAATTTGCTAAGTTCTGTTGTGTTCTGATCTGAAAGCAAGACAGGGAGTGTTGGAACAAATCATTACACTTTGTAAATAGGACCCAATAAATTCCTCCCCCATCTCTACCTGAGAGCTTCTGATGGCTTTCCTGATTCTTAACTTAACTCAGAAGTTTCTAATTTTCTCTGTCACAAAAGGGTCCCAGATGGCGTGAGCTGACATTGAGCTTGTATTAAACAAACAAAATACTATTGTCCGAACCATCAAGAGTTTAAAATAGCCAAGGGTGGCAAAAGAATATATCCTAGATGTTCTTGCGGAATATATTGTTGTGGGAAATCCAAAAGTTTGGCCAGGCACTCATCAAAGGTATTTTTGGGGGTGAAGCAAAATGAAATTAGACTATTGCCTTAAAATTAGTTGCTCAACTAGTTAAAGACTCTCCTAAGTACCTCATTGTGTTAATGTAGAAATATACTGGTTATTATAAAGAGTTTTTCAGGATTCTTCCTTTTCAGGATTCTTCCTTCCTAAGGTTAGCCTTAGCTAACCTGGGATCTTCAGCTGTTGTTGTAAGAAGTTAAAGGTAAAGGTAAAGGTAATGGAACCCAGTCAAAGATGTCTTTGGGGTTGCGGTGCTCATCTCGCTTTCATGCTGAAGGAGCTGGCATTAGTCCACAGACAGCTTTCCGGGTCATGTCGCCAGCATGACTAAACTGCTTCTGGCGCAACAGGACACCATGACAGAAACCAGAGCACACGGAAATGCCGTTTACCTTCCCGCCACAGCGGTACCTATTTATCTACTCGCACTGGTGTGCTTTTGAACTGCTAGTTTGGCAGGAGCTGGGACAGAGCAACAGGAGCTCATCCCGCCATGGGGATTCGAAACCGGTGACTTTCTGATCGGCAAGCCCAAGAGGTTCAGTGGTTTAGACCACAATGCCACGCTTGTCCCATATTGTTGTACTACATCCTTCATCCTTGACATTCACCCTGTCTGGTGGAGTTTGCAGCCCAGCAGCATGAGGGCACCCAAGACTGGGAAAGGCTGCCTTGGAAATATTATTCTGATACAATTTACTTGAGGTAGTATTTTGTTTTTAAATAAATACTAAATGCTGATGCTTATTTTGAGTCAATTGTTTCTTCTCTGCAAACTCAGGTACTTAATTTTAGTAGGCAGCCAGAAGGCTGACTGCAAACACTTTGTGCTCTCTTGCTACTTATATGACTGCAAACCAGATAATTGTTGACTCATCTCAATTCTTTGAGATGAAGTCCTGTGAGTGAGGTGACCAGGTAGATGCCGACACCTCCGTCTGCATGTCTGTCACATCTTTCGGAAAGATGGAACAAGGTACACGTCTTTTGGCAGTCCAAGAACTTCAAATGGTAATAATATGCCTACTCATATTGAAATACTGCCCCTCAATGAAGCTAAACTTAGATTCACAAAATATTTAGGGGTATGCGTACCCTCAGAAAAAAGCACTTGATATTGCCCCAAATCGGTGTGTCACCTTGAGGGGCCTCTTCCGCCTGAGGTAGTGGCCTCATCCTGCCTAACGGGTTTGCCGGCTCTGGCGACACTTCCTCAAAACTCTCAGGTGTGACTCTTCCTTCCTATTTGGGGCTCAAGATTCACTGATTGGGAATCTGATTATCACTCCCTCACTCTCTTAATTCTGATTTCACTTGTTCATAAATAATTAATTTCATCAGGCCCAAGTACAAATACATGAATATGCAGCTCCATGTCAAAAATACACAACAATTGTGGGAGGGGGAGGGTTTGGGGGGGAAGTTTGGAGAAGGAGTGATGGAGGTGTCTTTTTTAAAAAAGAGAGAGAGAAATTGGCTTCAATATAATTATATGCATATTGCACCAAAGAACGTTCTCGTTTCCTCTGCCGGAGCAAACGGAAAGCACAATTGCCTCCGACTCTCTTAAACAGACGTAATTTTTGCTAAATACACGAGCGTATTTATCTGGTGTGAGCTTTGGGAAATGAGTGATCGTTATGCTAATCAACGGTAATGATTCCTCCCAATCAGCTTTATCTTAATGTAGTTCTTTGCCATTACTGGTGATGGAATTCATACCGGTTGACCCGCAATAAAAAGCAATTACATTAGCCACCTAATCACAGCCTTTGCAGAACAGAGAAGCACATTTAGAAATGAAAAACCTTTCGAGAGAGAGAGCCCGTATAACTTAAGCAAACACCATAAAGCATATTTATGACTTAGCAGGGAGAAAGCATAACACAGGACGAGAATGGTAAACAATGGAATGGAACTGTAAATTTCGGGACAAAAAGTGTGGCGGTTGTCGCCTAGCAATGGGATGCGTTTGGCTAAATTGGAAATTGCGTTTTATCGAAGCAGTGTGTGTGTGTGTGTGTGTGTGTGTGTGTGAGAGAGAGAGAGAGAGAGAGAGAGAGAGAGAGAGGAGAGAGAGAGAGAGATGGTGAACACTGTTCCCCTCTGATACAACAACTAACAGATCAACATGATTAGAAAGGTCTGTGAGGCAGCTGTTGTTGTATGACTTTTATATAACAGTTCCCTCCAGGCGATGCTGTCAAGGGTAATCTGAGGTTAAGTACATTGCCTCCTTGAGTAAGCGAGCTTCATGTAGTACTTAGCTCTCTCGTAGGCAAAAAAGAAAAAGAAGAAAAATCCTGTTAGCATCTTCTCTGAGTTTCGGGGGTCAGCATGAAGAGTGGCAGCAGCCAAAGTTAGGATTTGATTCACGCGCCCCCCCCCCCAATCTCTCTCTCTCTATCTCCTTCAGCTCAAGGACAATGTAGATGAGCGCCGGGCAGCTGAAAGCTCGTTGATAAATGAAAGTAAATACTCTATCCTTCACAAGACCGTAACTAAATAGAGGGCAGAGGGGAGCTGGCTGCCCTCTTCATAAATATCAAATCATTCGCTATAAGTGTTCAAGGACTGCGCCCACCACGAATGCCTGGTGAGGAATTGTGAAACTGAACGCACCCCCACAATATAAATAAATTGCACCTAGAAAATGAAATAGTGCAAGGAGCGGATTCTAGCTAATTCATCTCCTCATTGATGATAACCCAATACACCCAATTTTGCCTCAAATAGTAGGCATTAGACACAAAAACAAATCTCACTACAGCCAACCAAAGACAACCTACCACACCCTAGGCCACCCCCAACATCTCCTTTGTTTTGTTGTCTGGGGAGATGGAAGTCCTTCAGGATACTCATCCCCTGAGTCAGAAGTTGGTAACAGTGTCTTCTGCTCAGGACAGCCCTGAATACGGTACTCTCCCAGAAGGAACAGCCTTAACCTCAGCTTCATTAGAGTCCTTCACGACATACGGCAAGGGCCCTGGCTTGTGAGTCATGACACCTTTGCCACAAACAGAAGATATTTTATTACTAATTGTATTGATAACACGCTCTTCACCCTGAAGGTTTCCAAGGTCATACATAAAGAATTCATTAAAACATAACACAGCAATTTCACATGCAAACCACAAAACCAATAAGCATCATAAAGCTGAAACCCAACAGAGGAAAACAATTCTTAAATCAACCTTCATAGGCCTGGAGGAAGAAATGTGTTTTAATTGGATAGCTAAAAGCAGAAATATGCCTAATAGAATGTCTAATGTGGTGAAATCATTGGTACATTGAGCTCGGCCTTCTGCACTTGGTGCTCTCAAGAAATTTTGGACAATAACTCCCATGATCCAAAGCATCTGGAGGGCACCAGGTCGGGGTAGGGCTGTTATAGGCATATGGGAAGTTGCCTTGTACTGAGTCAGAGCACTGGTCCTGCCAGCTGAAAATGGTCTACACAGACAAGCTCAGCAGGAATTTGGACAAGGATCTATCCCAGCTGGAGATCCCAGGATGGAACTCGATTAGGGAAACTGCCTTAGTCTCTCACCAGCTTTATTTGATGTGGTTTATAAATTGAGAAGGCCAGTGTGCAAAGCAGCAGCGTCCCACCAACCTCAGTCTAGTCTCAGCCAGTTCCCACCTGTCTTCTTAAATCCAGGCATCCACCACATTCCATCCCCCCCCCCCCCCGTTATTTGGAAAGGAAGGAAGAGGAGTGAGGGAGGAGCGCACCGCCCCCGGCAGCGCGATCCCAGTAGGGTGCCATTGCGGCTGCCCCCACCCGCCTGCACTGGGCGCCACGCCCCCAGGACACGTGCCAGCCTCGCCCCTACCTGCTCTCCATCCCCTGGTGCTGGAGCCTGGTGCTCCTCCACTGGGAACATACCAAGCTGTCTTACACTGAGTCAGACTACTGGTCAGGATGCTCTACACGGATGGGCAGGGATTTTGCTGGATTCCAGGAAGAGCTCTCTCAGTTCTACCTGGAGATATTGGGGAGTGAACCTGGTACCTTTTGCATGCAGGTGTTTCAAGGTACCTTTTGCATGCAGGTGGGGGGGCTATTTTTTCTGTTATGCTTGATTTTAACCTGTAAATCGCCTTGGGGGATTATTTTCATTATTATTATTCAGAAAGGTGGCATATAAACTTGACAATTTGCTGTCCTTTTGTGACACATAAAACCACCTGCCTCACACTATCTGAGGAAAATTATTTGGATTGTGAAACAAAAACTTATTTCTTGCACACCTCAGATAATCTGCGGGTGGACCCCTGCCCCCAGAAATCTATTCTGGGGCTAAACTTTTCCTCAAATTGAGCATTGAGTACAGCGAGATAAAATGCTGTTGAAATTCCATCTCCATGTAGATAGTTCCGTCCTTTGACCTTGTAGATAGAAGAGTGTGATGTTGATGTGGTTCGTCTCTCTGCCCTCAAGTATAGATGTAATTAATTGTTTTCTTGGGCACACGTTATATTATTTAAAAGTTCAGCTACATCCTCTCTCCATCACCACATTTCTGTCTGGTCCTAGGCGTAACAGGTGACCAAAGCTCTCCAGCATAGAAGTGAACGTTCTTGAAAGAAGTGTTGCTTCAGAATGATAGCATATTCCTCTCCCAGGCATATTCAGATCAAGGTCAGCAAAAACACTTTGGAGGTTCACAGTTCATTGGGGAAATCAGCAGCTCGGCTGGTTGCAGCTGGAGCTTATGTTAAATCACGCTGGCATCTGTGCACATTTGACGGCACCAAAAAATTATTGTTCTCAACAATGCCGCCCTGGTCGATGTGGTCACCTTCCAGGGAACATATTCAGGAGAAGAGGCCAGCTCTGCGAGGGAGCCTGACTGCAAGCGCTGAGTTATAGGGCACATTTTGTGTCCTGAAAAGTAAAATGAAAATAAAAAATAAAAAGGATAGCCGTGGGATTTATGGCTGGCAAAAAAAATTATTTTGCTGGATTTAGATCAATAGAATGAGGTTATAAACCCATGTAGGTTATCATCAATCACAGCACCCCAAACCTTCCTGAATTGTCCAGCCACTGTATCTCAAGAAGACCGTTATCACAATTGCCATAGAGATCTTCACAGAATTGTAAATTTCCATGGGTTGGCAAAGGCTTGGCTGAGGCACAGATGGGAGAAACAGCTTCTTCTTCTTTGGTGATCACTCATAGCCAAGTAAGATTGTCTTCCATAAACACGGTTTTAACAATGAGTGACTGTGGAGGCCAATTCTGGATCCACACATCCTTCCACAGTGGGGACATTGGTTTCCAAGCAGGAGTTGATCATGGTTTTGGAAGACACCTGTGTGTGAATTTGTTTTATGTGTCTAGCTGACCAATGCACAGTCTTCACAGTAAGGCTGTGTTCTGATGGCATGAGTAGTTACGACGAACCAGTAGATCCTATCTGCTGCAGCCTTCATCCGCCTTAAAAGCCATTATAACATACAGTGGTACCTCAGGTTAAGAACTTAATTTGTTCTGGAGGTCCATTCTTAACCTGAAACTGTTCTTAACCTGAGGTACCACTTTAGCTAATGGGGCCTCCCGCTGCCACCATACTGCTGCTGCCCAATTTCTGTCCTCATTCTGAAGCAAAGTTCTTAACCTGAGGTACTATTTCTGGGTTAGTAGAGTCTGTAACCTGAAGCGTCTGTAACCTGAGGTACCACTGTATTGCTTTTTATCATCCGCCTGTTCTGCCGTTGAGGACTTCTTGGGTCATTCTTTGTCTAGCTCTTCCCATTTGACCTTACCGCCTTGGAGTATGAGATTCCCGACGGCTTCACTCACAAGGGTCACAGGGACATGACAAGGTGATGATCCAGCAAGTGAGGGGAGAAACAGCAAGAGAGTTCCTGCTGATGATGGTGTGTCAGAGAAACAGGAGTCGAACCAGTATTTGTTTTATTTTTCAAAGCCTTGCTGCTCTCCTGCAGGTTTGCTGCTCTCATACACAGCAAGCCTATTTGCCGAGGCCGCCCAGAGAGAGGTGATACCTAAAGGAAGAGGAGAAGCCGCTGCCTTGCTGCTGCTGCTGCTGCTGCTGCTGCTGCCACTGCCGCCACCATTTCATAGAGTGACTATGGCTACCGCACCATGGAAAGCAGCAGTGGGGAAGAGGCTTCCTGTTCCTGTTGCTCCTCGGTGCCACTTCTCTCAAGAGCTGTGTGAGGCAGCTGCCTCGCCCAGTATCATTGGTGGGCTGGCTCTGGTTGTGTCACTCTGAGCAATAATAATAATAATTTATTATTTATACCCCACCCATCTGGCTGGGCTTCCCCAGCCACTCTGGGCAGCTTTCAACAAAATATTAAAATACAGTAATGCATCAAATATTGAAAGCTTCCCTAAACTGGGCTGTCTTCAGATGTCTTCTAAAAGTCTGGTAGTTGGTGACATCTGGTGGGAGGGCGTTCCACAGGGCGGGTGCCACTACCGAGAAGGCCCTCTGCCTGGTTCCCTGTAACTTGGCTTCTCGCAGTGAGGGAACTGCCAGGAGGCCCTCGGTGCTGAACCTCAGTGTCCGGGTAGAACGATGGAGGTGGAGACGCTCATTCAGATATACTGGACCGAGGCCGTTTAGGGCTTTAAAGTTCAGCACCAACACTTTGAATTGTTCCCGGAAATGTACTGGGAGCCAATGGAGCAAGGAATCATGAGGTAATTCCTTCCATGGGCTTTTTTTTTTTTTTTTTTTGGATCAGGAAGTGTGGGCAGCTAATCGTAGAATCGTAGAATCATAGAATCATAGAGTTGGAATAGACCACAAGGGCCATCGAGTCCAACCCCCTGCCAAGCAGGAAACACTATCAGAGCACTCCTGACATATGGTTGTCAAGCCTCTGCTTAAATGAGTCTCAAGGAATGGCTGCATTCACATGGAAGCTTCTTTTGATTTCCCAACATTTCCCAGCTGTCTGTTTCCACATTGGATTTGAGCTTTCACACAATTCTGGAAATAGAGTGGGATATAGCACAAGTTCAGCACTCATTTCTGTGCTATTTCCTCCCGGCGGTGGGGGGAGAGAGAGAAATCTGTTTGCAAATAGCATGGTAATATGCACTGCACTTGTGCTGTATTCTGCTGCGTTTCCATAAGTGGTTTTTACGTCATGCGAAAGATCAAATATAATGTGGAAATTAACAGTTAGGGGAACGTCGGGGGAATGGAATAAACTACTGTTTGAATGTAGTAAGTGCCACACTCCGCAGCCAACAAAATTCAAAAGTAATTCAAACGAAATGAGGCAGTGATATGGAAGCCTCCTTGACAGAGAAAGATATTGGAGGGGAGATTTTGACACAGCACTAGTTTGAAACATCTAATACAGTGGTACCTCGGGTTAAGTACTTAATTCGTTCCAGAGGTCCGTTCTTAACCTGAAACTGTTCTTAACCTGAAGCACCACTTTAGCTAATGGGCCTCCCACTGCTGCCACGCGATTTCTGTACTCTTCCTGAAGCTAAGTTCTTAACCCGAGATACTATTTCTGGGTTAGCGGAGTCTGTAACCTGAAGCGTCTGTAACCTGAAGCTGTGCTGGTCCCGGGGGGAAAGGTTACCGTTGATGGAGTCGAAGTCCGGTCCTGGGTCAGTAGCCTGGAAATAGTTTGCAAGGAGCAGGGCGAGGCCCGAAGCAGGAAGTCGAGCGGGGACAGGAACACTGGAGGGTCAGGTCTGGGTCTGGACAGGAGCAGGTACTCAACGACAACGTTGCTCCCGCAACCTGGGACCAGGCTGACTGGCCTTTATCTTCTCTGAGGCCAGGGGCGGTCCCGGCCCCCAGGAGACCCGCCTCTCCTGGCCTTAAGGCAAGCACTCCTCCTGGGAGAAACCAGTTCCCTTCGCCTCTCTGCCCTGAGCCTCTGCAGTTCAGGAGAGGCTGAAGGGTTACTGGGCCCCGGGGGAGACTCACCTGTAGGCACTGAGTCCTCAACCACCTCTGGAGCCAGAATGGATTCACCTGGTGCCTGCTCCTGAGGATCCGGCACAGGTGCAGGCGCCTCAAAATCAAGGCCCTGCCCCAGTTCAGCCGGCCCTGGAGGCGGGGACTCCTGTGCAGGCTGGGATTCCTCTGGTTCACCCTCTGAATCGGATTCCCAGGCCATCACAGAAGCGTATGTAACCCAAGGTACCACTATATTACAATCACCACACACACACACACACACACACACCCAACACCTCTCTTCCCCCTTGTCTTGACTGAATTCCAGCTTGCGTCTTTATAGCACGTCAGGTGTTGGGTATTGAAATGTGAACCTTAGAAAGGTTGTTTTGTGGGCTGCTGCAATTATATATCTCAGCTCCTACACGCAACACCAGCTATTTCATGGAGTGTCTTTGGGTCATCCAAGTAGGTGGTTTTCCTTCCCCACTTCAGTCCTTTGCCTTCATTCTCAGAGATGTGTTTCTTTAAACTGCTGGATTGTTGGCTTGATCACAGTGGGTGTTCTGCGAAAAAGAAAAGAGTCTGCTACTCTTTTCATCTGAATTTGTAAATATGTTTTTCCTATCCTCCCCTTCAACTTTCTGTAAATTTCTGCAGGGCTTTTTCTTTTATTTATGTCCTCTTCTTTTTACTAAACTAAACACAATCATCCTGCCATTGCGGGTGCCCAGATCTTTTCTAGCCCCGGAATGCATATAAAGAAAAGCGATGAGAGTTCTTGGAGCTCAAATGTCCCTGAACTCACATCCCTTTGACCTGAAACTCCTGATCTCATTTACGTGGAGAAGACTTGTGACGGCAAATTGGTAAGGAAAGTGCACTGTGTCCACTGTGTGTGTGTGTGTGTGTTTTATACCTTCCCTAGCTGAAGGCTGAGTCCTGATAGTAAAAGACTGGGAAGAAGTAGTGATTGTTAAACCAGTCTGGAAAATGTGGCTTTGGGAGGGAAATAGGGATCTCCTGACAACTTTCAGCACCCTTAACAAACTACAGCCCCCAGAATTCTTTGGGGGAGGCTTCATAGGGGGAGGAATGATAGTGCTTTAAATAAAGGGTGTGAATGTGATCTGTGTTGGGACCCTTGGCCCTAGGAGCAAATCAGTGTTGTTGTTGTTTAGTTGTGTCCGACTCTTCGCGACCCCATGGACCAGAGCACACCAGGCACTCCTGTCTTCCACTGCCTCCCGCAGTTTGGTCAGACTCATGCTGGTAGCTTCGCGAACACTGTCCAACCATCTTGTCCTCTGTCGTCCCCTTCTCCTTGTGCCCTCAGTCTTTCCCAACATCAGGGTCTTTTCCAGGGAGTCTTCTCTTCTCATGAGGTGGCCAAAGTATTCGAGCCTCAGCTTCAGGATCTGTCCTTCCAGGGAGCACTCAGGGCTGATTTCCTTCAGAATGGATCGGTTTGCAGTCCATGGGACTCTCAAGAGTCTCCTCCAGCACCATAATTCAAAAGCATCAATTCTTTGGTGATCAGCCTTCTTTACGGTCCAGCTCTCACTTGAGCAAATCACTGAGAAGGCAGCAATGTGCCACTCAGCAGAGATGGAGAAAGGGGATCTTGAAGACATCCGGTCACCTGTTAGGGGAGACACAACTGTGTTCAGTCCTGCATTTGCTCCTTTCTGACTTTCTACTGAGCAGTGCCATCAAAACCCATAACACAACATGCTTCATAAAGCCATATCCACTGCAGGCATAAAACGTATCTAGGCTGCAAGATGTCATTTCCCAACACATTTATCATCTATCATGTTGATTCCACTCGCTGCATTTCCCATCCGTTGTAGCCCTTTTAGCCGGCTCTTATTTGCATTTCATACATTTCTGTTTGGGTTTTCCTCCATCATTGATTTTGATTGATCATCAGAGAATGTAATCAATGTTGCTCTTCCCGGGGGATGTGTCATCAGTAGGAAACAGATGCAATATCCAGCATCCTTCCCCTTTTCCAAATCTACCTCACCAGGGAAGGGAGAATCAGGGATAATAATAAAAAACGCATGAAGGAAATGTTGAATGAGAGCCTAGGGGAGCAAATTATTAAGCATCAATCTGCATATGCAAGAGCACCTGGTGGAACAGACTTTCCATATGAGGCTTCAGGTATGTTGGAATGCCCCCCCTCCCTCATTTTTCCTCCAAGGAGCTGGAGGTGATCACATGGCTCTCCTCCACTGCTTTTATCACAACAACCCTGTGAGGTAGGTTAGGCTGAGAGACAGTGACTGGCCCAAGGTCACCCAGTGAAGATTTGAGGTTCATCATCCCACCCTGTTCCGTCCCGTTGCATTTTGTTCCCTCCTGCTTCCTTGTACACATTTTTTGCATACTTCTACATAAAACACACACATTTCTAACATAAAAGTGCACCCTTTTCAGTGGTCTTTCAATGCAGTCGTCAGCAAAAGGCGCGTTTTGTGCACACACCGAAACAAAATATGCGTTTCTGCGTGAATTTTGCATTTCAAATCTTGAGAAGTGTGCGATCTGACTGGGAGTTGCATTTTGATCTGCAAGTAAGTTTGGGAGCATAAGCTCAGATTTGACTGCTGTGAAAAATGAGCCAAACGAATGCCTCCCCACCCTCCACCCTTAGGCCATTTAAACTGGTTGGATTCAGTGGCTATGAAATGCCTGGATAATATTGGATCCACCTCTATAATGGAGCCGGAATGCTAGAGTCAGCAGGACACTGGTGTTTTCCCATTAGTCCTCCACACCACTGCTGCAATGGCATTTCAGTAAATCACCTCCCTCTGCCTTTTCCTCCCCACCTTCATCCATCTTGTCTGCTTAAATTGGAAGGTCCTTTTGGATAGAGGCTATAACTTAACTTACAGGCACTGCCTAGATCTGTGGAAGTCTCATCTTCAGCTCAGGCTTCCAGGGAGCTGCAGCGATACAAAATAATTGTGAACTTTAGGACTCAAATGAGGCAAGCTGAGGAAGAAAGAAGAAATCAGTATCGTGTTCCAAAATGTCCCCTTTGAGCTGCATGAGGAGGGGGAGAGAGAGCAGGGGGTCCTCATCTGAAAGATGCCTCAAACAATACATGTTCGACCCTGAGTGTAGACTGAGTTGGAAACATTGGCCTGTTCTAGCACATAAGCCATGCTCATTTCACATACGTATATATGCTGACATGTTTTTTAGGCACACCTTTGAAAAATTGGACACTAATCCCGCTTGGTAATCATTCAAGTTCCGTTGAAACCAATGGAACAGTTCATAATTAACTTGCATCCTGCCATTTCCAGTGGGCCTTTCCGTGCAGTCCTGTTCATGTCTACTTCAGAAGTAAGCCTCGTTGAGGTTCATGGGAAATATCCACAGGTGAGTGAGTGTTTCAGGAGCGTGCCGTTCTGCAATTACACAGTTCGAAGATGGAGTTAACTTTTCATTCACTAAAACATGATCTCCACAAATTTGATTGAGTGTCGGGTAAGCACAGCAACTCATTCCCAGTGCACTTCCTCCGTGAAAATCAGTTGCTGAGACTAAAAGTCCCTGCCTCCTCACAGCTGTCAGTCCCCTCTTCTCCAAGGCTTTCCCCCAAGCAATTGGAGACTGTGCCTGCATGTAGACAACCTCTCTTCCTCCCTTTTTATCCCTCTTCTGGTTCTGGGAGACAAGGGGGAGGGGAGCTTGTCACAACAGGAGGGGGAGACTCACATGATTCTTCATCAGCCTGACTCATCTCTGCCTCTTGACCTCCCTCCTCCCACCCTCCGGCTTCAGCTTCTACCTCCGACTTGTCTCTGCCACAGACTCTCCCAGCTCACTAAGTCCTGTTACCTCTTCATTTTCCGACACCTCTTCTCCCCAGACTTCTCCGTCTGACCACTCATCACTGTCTCACCACTGCTCCCTGGGTTCTGAGCCTTCTTCCTTTGGAGATACCCCAGCTGGTCCCTCCCACCATTCCTTTGCATCCAACCCATTCATAACCATAAGAATAGGGTTGCAGTGGTAGTCACTCACAACCAATGGTAGCTGGATTTTGGCCAAAGTGTGTGAAATTACCCTGAGGGAATAGCATTGTGAAAGTGGATCTGGAATGTGCGCAAAACTCTTCTGTGAGGTGAGTCCTTCATCTGGATGTTTATTTAAACTACAGACCTGAATGGATGTCATAGCCAGAGAGCTTCTCAGGAAACTGCTTTCTTGGAAACTCTAGGCCAGTGGGAGCAAACATGGTACCCTCCAGATGTTTAGGGATCACAGCTCCAAACTGCCTAGCATTGTTGGTAACTGTTGTTGTTGTTTAGTCATTTAGTTGTGTCCGACTCTTTGTGACCCCATGGACCAGAGCACGCCAGGCACTCCTGTCTTCCACTGCCTCCCACAGTTTGGTCAAACTCATGCTGGTAGCTTCGAGAACACTATCCAACCATCTCGTCCTCTGTCTTTTCCAGGGAGTCTTCTCTTCTCATGAGGTGGCCAAAGTATTGGAGTCTCAGCTTCAGGATCTGTCCTTCCAGTGAGCACTCAAGGTTAATTTCCTTAAGAATGGATAGGTTTCATCTTCTTGCAGTCCATGGGACTCTCAAGAGTCTCCTCAAGCACCATAATTCAAAAGCATCAATTCTTCGGCAATCAGCCTTCTTTATGGTCCAGCTCTCACTTCCATACATCACTACTGGGAAACCACAGCTTTAACTATACGGACTTTTGTTGACCCTTCATGGATCATTGCCATGGTGAAGGGGCTTGAATAACTCAGAGAAGCTATGAACTATGCTGAGCAGGGCACCCAAGATGGACAGGTCATAGTGGAGAGTTTTGACCAAATGTGATCCACCTGGAGCAGGAACTGGCAAGCCACTCCAGTATCCTTGCCAAGAAAATTCCATGGACAAAGTGTGGTAACTACTCTATTCCAAACTTAAAAATGGGAAGCGTAATGCTGGTGGTCAAGTAAAGAGGTTTAAAAACTCTCTCAAGGCAAACCTTTAAAAATGTAGTATAAACATCAACAATTGGGAAACACTGGCCTGCGAGTGCTCCTATTAGAGAACAGCCTTTACCAAAGGTGTCGTAGACTCTGAAGATGCTCAAAGTCAGGATGAAAGGGAGAAATGCGCTAAGAGGAAGGCACGTTTGGCAAACCCTCACCATGATCAACTCCTGCCCGGAAACCTATGTCCCCACTGTGGAAGGACGTGTGGATCCAGAATTGGCCTCCACAGTCACTTACGGACTCACTGTTAAGACCGTGTTCATGGAAGACAATCTGACTCGCCTACAAGTGATCACCAAAGAAGAAAGAAGAGCAGCGTGAGGGGTGAAAGGAGCTGTAGTCCAACACCATTTGGACTTATTAGGAGAAATTTGTGCTAAAACACTGGTGATTCTTTGTGTTTTTATGTGGCAAACTGCCCTGTGATCCTCAGATGAAGAGCGGTATGGAAATTTAATAAATGATACTGATAATAATTTTCATTAGGTCTTCTTTTTTCAAAATCACACTGCTATAGAAATGTGAAGAACTGAAGTTAAGAGTGCAGAAATGAGAAACTGAGAGAAAACGAAATGGACACCATCACCCAACCCTAATGGAGACATGTGAGTGTCTCCACAGTGAGTGGCTGAAAAATATGACAGGAACATGTTAAGTGTGCTCAGCTCTTTTCTGTGCTGAGCTGTAGGAGGACTTGCTATTTGCATAAACATGACAGATCTTCTGTCAAAAAAGCTGCTGTGTAACATTCGAGAAACGGACCCATTCATGCCTCTGGACTCCAGCAGGGGACCACAAGAAACTATGCCAATCATTTCATCCTCTAGGGGAAGAAATCAAAAACCTGTGTCAGCGCATGTGTAGTTGGTTTGGGGTTTGTTTGTTTTTCCTTAAAAAAAAGAAGCTTGGCTTCTTTACACACATCTTCATTTAGATCGTATAAAACCCAGCCAATGTGCCATCTGCTGCTGATGACTGCCAGTGACTCAGAACAGAAATATTTAATTAAAGTAACAAGGAGGAAAACGAGAATGGCTGGGAATTGTGGGTGGCTTTCTTCACTCGTGGTGCGATGTGGGAGCTTAGGGTCATGGACCTCAGCTGTTTCACCTCCACGAACTCTGAAGCACAGTATCAAAGCACGCACATGATAGAAGGTGCATAGTTGGAGAACACGTTCGGCACAATTCATGATCGAAACACTGCTTTCTCTTTTAACAGTATGGAATCCACATTTACTTTGAAAACCTATTTCTTGTATGTCCCGAGAGGTAAGTGAGCCGGACAGTAGGCTCTATCCAGCATGGATAGTATTCAGTCATGAAATTAAAAGACGGCTGCTTCTTGGGAGAAAAGCAATGACAAACCTAGACAGCATCTTAAAAAGCAGAGACATCACCTTGCCAACAAAGGTCCGTATAGTTAAAGCTATGGTTTTCCCAGTAGTGATGTATAGAAGTGAGAGCTGGACCATAAAGAAGGCTGATCGCTGAAGAATTGATGCTTTTGGATTATGGTGTTGGAGGAGACTCTTGAGAGTCCCATAGACTGCAAGAAGATCAAACCTCTCCATTCTTAAGGAAATCAGCCCTGAGTGCTCACTGGAAGGACAGATCCTGAAGCTGAGGCTCCAGTACTTTGGCCACCTCATGAGAAGAGAAGACACTCTGGAAAAGACCCTGATGTTGGGAAAGATGGAGGGCACAAGGAGAAGGGGGCGACAGAGGACGAGATGTTTGGATAGTGTTCTCGAAGCTACCAGAATGAGTTTGACCAAACTGCGGGAGGCAGTGGAAGACAGGAGTGCCTGGTGTGCTCTGGTCCATGGGGTCACGAAGAGTCGGACACAACTAAACGACTAAACAACAACAAACATGTATTGTAGTGCATGTATACCTGACCAAAAAAAGGAGAGAAAGAAATATATCAATTTGCCTGATTCACAGCTTTTCCTTGCGCACGATAGGTATTTAGGCCACACTGCAGCATAAAGATTCCCGACGTATCAGTAGAGATGCTATCAGCAGTATAATCCACTACAGAGAATTGGATTATTCCAGAAGTCACCTCCTTGATGTAGTGCTTTTGCTGCTTTGAAATTGGCAGGAGTGACAGCATCTGCATCTGGAAATTTGCAGATTTGGAGAGATCCTAAGTGGAAGGCTGAAGGTATAGGAAAACGTGTAGCTTACAACGAGATGAAATAGAGAGGGCACTGCACCATCAATAAAACATTTCAGCAGGAAGGGGGATCAATACTATAATTATCATTTATTACCATGTATTATTTACATTATAATATCAGCGCAGTGTGCTCCATTAGAGCCAGTTTGTTCTGCCATTGATTTCAGAAAATAAATCCTGACGGGCTGGATTCATATGGTTTATATCATTCTTCCAGTGTGGTTTCTCTGTCTCTTCTCTTCCTTTTCATTTGGGCTCCTTTTGCTCAATTGAATCTGCTTCTTTTTACTTTTGATGTTTCATAGTAAGAAAAATGAAAGCCATACGTAGAGAGACGCTGGAGGAATTTTTACCTTTGTGGACTCTGATCCGAGCTGACCTGATCTTCCTCCCTGCCTGGTGTAATGTGCAAATCGGAACTCAAGTTATTCAGCAGATTTCACACAAAGTTCCAAAGCAGCTAAAAGTAAAACAAAAAAACCAACAATTTATTTATTTATTTACGAATACCTTTCTAAGGGTATGTGGCAAGATCTGCTGGGATGAGCAGCTTAGAATGCAGTGGATCACGGGCTCAGCTGGCTGCTTCCTGGCTCAGTCTGTGTTAAGTCCCTAACCCTGAATCAGCCAAAGATTTGCTGGGGATCAGCTAGCTGAGCCAGTCACCCACCCACAGCAAAAAGGTTGGTGCCGGATGGGACCAGAGAAGGGAGAATTAGGCTGGGTCCTAAGCCCTCTCAGCTCAGTAACATGAGCTGACAACCCAAAACAGCAGTTTAGAATAGCTGTTAAGTAAATAAAATCTATTCCCTGCCTTTGAACGTTTTAAAACAGGTAATGCAGTCTGAAATGGGTTGTGTACAGAGCTCCTTGCTGCTCTGTGCTTTGAATCTGATACTGTAAGTCTCCCTGAGAAACATCAGGATCTGATGTTGTGTTGCTCTCAAGTGGAATTGTATGGGGGGGGGGAGCATGGCTGTTCTCAGCTTTTACATGGGGGTAGCCATGTGCGTGTGTGGTTTCTGTACAGATCCCCCCCAGAGTTTGCAACAACAACAAATTAAAAGTTACAAGAATGCACCAGCACTTTTACTGCACATATACACAATTTGGTAGGGAAGTTGGCCAAGTATATGTTGGTTGGCAAGGGAAAATGTAAGTATATAAAAGAATTCTCTGGATGCCAGCATCCTGGTTTGAGGCAAGTACTCTTTGGCGTGAGAACCCCAGCAGAGATTTAATACATGTAGCAAATTCATGTGTGGAAATATAGGCTGTTAGACCTTTAAAATATGTCTTTCTAAGTGAGTTCCAAAATAGTCTCCTTTTCCCTCAGCATAGGAAAAAACGACATGTTTAGTAAGTTTAAAATGGATTACTTACAAACTCTCCAAAGGTCAAGTTCATGTGTTTTTCCATATGTCAGTCAGTAAACACAGGCAGTAAAAGTTAGCTTAGTTAAAGTGGTGAATGTTTCTGAATTATTGGCTTGTAAAAGCCATATGGTCTGAAATTGGCACAACCAGCTTAGCCCACACGACAGTGAGCTTCTTAGGTATACATATATAATAATTAACGAATCATCTATAAAGCAATTACAATTCATAAAATACTATTAACAAAACAGCAACTAAAATAAGCTAAACATCACAATTACAGGAAAAGTCGTATTACATGGTTAACAAAGCATTTATAATCTATCAAACGATATGAAAAACATTAACAAAATAGCAACTAAAAAAATAAGCTTTCACTAATAGATGCATTTTTATGGTCACTTTCACTGACAATAGCATTTTTTTAATTTTTATTGTTAAATAGCTCATCACAAAAACTGAAGAAGAGTTAATTTTGAAGGATACCCGCATTTCACTTTCTGGAAGTGTGCGTTAGGTCGGTTCCCTTTGAAATGTGAATTAAACTAAATTTCTCCTCCATCCCTCAATACAGTGGTACCTCGGGTTAAGAACTTAATTCATTCTGGAGGTCTGTTCCTAACCTGAAACTGTTCTTAACCTGAAGCACCACTTTAGCTAATGGGTCCTGCTGCTGCGCCACTGGCACATGATTTCTGTTCTCATCCTGAAGCAAAGTTCTTAACCTGAGGTACTATTTCTGGGTTAGCGGAGTCTGTAACCTGAAGCGTCTGTAACCTGAGGTACCACTGTATAGATGTGGGTTTGCATCCAAAGAAGTCATCCCATTAATGCAAGGACTTCTGCCTGTGCAATGTGACTTCCCCTCCTGCACCTCCCAAATCTGCTCTGGAGTGCTGAGCAGAGGGTGCCCCAAAACAGATTGGGGGGGGCAAGAGGCATAGGGGGAGAGGAAGCCCTGCTGCACATGCAAAACTACGAATACTAACGGGATGGCTTTGCTGGAAATAGCCCATATATAGTCCTTTCTGTTTTATGGATTGCTTTGCCTGCCTTGTGCCGAAGAGTAGAGAAGCAAAACCAGGCACTCTGGGAATTTTGCTGAAGGGCAGAGCATGAATCCCTAAAATAAAGAAAGCACCAGGTTTAAAAACAAATAACAATATGAAATAAATCACCACCATGTGTGTTTGACAACCAATCTATCACTGCTCCCATGCTGCCTCTTGGCTTAATAGCATGCCCTTCAGTCCTGGGGTCACATAGGCTTGAAATGCAGTCTGGAGAGCCTCTTGTTATTTAAATGTCAAGAAGCAAATATTTAGCAGCCTGCAATGTGATAAGTGCCCTGCTTTTCATCTCACCAGCTTCACATCTTCCTCCTTCCCTCCCTTCCTCTCTCCAACTGGTATCTTCATTTGTTTATCTGTTTCTTCTCCACCACACTGCCTCCAACGTCCATTTCCACAGGATTCCTCCCTCCAGGTCTTGGTCCTCGCTACTGTCTGAAGCTACTTGCTGTCACTTCAAGAGTTAACTGAAATGCATGTCTGTTTGCCTGGAGACCTATGGGGTGGCTTCTTGTGGTTCCTGGTGCGCAGGCAGAAGGAAAACATTCTTGCCTCCACCCCCATGCCTTCGAAGACACAGCACCTTTGTGATTATAGCTGGGGTACTCTAGGATTTCCATGGAGGTCAGTCTTCGGTTTAATCAATTTATCATCACTTGAAGCCTTCCTTTCCCAGTTTCTAGCAGCTATGCCCAGAGTTCATGTATTATTGTTATCATGATTTTCTTTTTAAAGATATTTCTGGGGTTTTGTTGCCTTAAACGTCTGCAAGTTGGATTTCACAGCTCAAATTTTGCACATTTCTTGTGAGCACCTTGACAGACTTTGTGGCCACATTGAAATAAGCTCAGCTAACTAACTGAAACCGCCGTCCTATGTATCTGCAGAACTAAGTCCTACTGAATTCAATGAGATTTACATCCAGATAAGTGGGCTTAGAATTGCTGCCTGGCTAACATTTTCCCTTGGAGTGAGGGAAAATCAGCCTGGACTGTCTGCCCCTTACCCTGACCATTGGCCTTGCTGGAGGAGGAACCCAATAACTTCTGGAGGGCCTTGTATTAGGCCAGGGGTCTGCAACCTTTAAGACAAAAAGAGCCACTTGGACCCGTTTCCGAAGGAAAAAAAAACTGGGAGCCGCAAAACTATTGCGACATTTAAAACAAATATATCTCCGGAGCTGCGATCTGACAGCGGGCAGGAAGGTGACGTCGGGAAGGTGCGTAACTAACGCACGCACCGCCCCCATGCGACGTCACAGCAAGTAGAGCGCCTGCCACAGTGGGGAGTGTTGGGGTGCACAATGCGCCTCCTCCCCTCACTAGTATCCGCCCCGGAGCCGCGGCAAAGGTGTAAAAGAGCCACATGCGGCTCCGGAGCCGCGGGTTGCAGACCCCTGTATTAGGCTGTCCTTGCCTTCCTCAGTCCCACACCTGTAACATGAAAAAAGCAACTTTTTTCCTTACTCACACAATTGCTGTAAAGATCACTGAGGTTATTTATCTGAAGGACTTTGAATATTCAAAAAGGCACAATTGGTGTCCTGTTCATTTCAACAGCAGAAAAGTGCACTTGACTCTTACTTATTATTTATTTTATTTATTATATCTGTAGACCACTCTATACCCGCTGTTCTCAGAGCAGTTACAACATAAAATCACAATATAAGGACACAAAATACATAATAAAAAAACAAAAACAACCCAGTAAGCCCCCCCCCAACACACTTTAAAAGGGCATTGGATGTCAATCAGCCAAAGGCCTGGTAAAAGAGGAATGTTTTTACCTGGCACCTAAAGGTGTATTGGGACACCGGTGGTGCTGTGGTCTAAACCACTGAGCCTTGGGCTTGCCAATCGGAAGGTCGGCGGTTTGAATCCCCATGACGGGGTGAGCTCCCGTTGCTCGGTCCCAGCTCCTGCCAACCTAGCAGTTCAAAAGCACATCAAAGTGCAAGTAGATAAATAGGTACCGCTCCAGCAGGAAGGTAATTGGCATTTCCGTGCGCTGCTCTGGTTTCCAGAAGCGGCTTAGTCATGCTGGCCACATGACCCAGAAAAACTGTCTGCTGACAAACGCCGGCTCCCTCGGCCAGTAAAGCAAGATGAGCGCTGCAACCCCAGAGTTGCAACCCCAGAGTTGCAACCCTTTTTAAAGGTGGATAATGAAGGGGCCAGCTGAACCTCCTTGGGGAGAGCATTACACAAAACGGGAGCCACTGCAAAAAAAAAGGCCTGTTCTAGTGGAGGAGGCACACAAAGAAGGGCTGTGTGGAACTCAAAGCTGCATGTCTCTGGCCAGATCGTGCTCCCTGTGGATGCTGAATTTCCCTGGCCCTCAAGTTCTACATTGTCGCTATTCTGGTGTGACTCCTATGAGCTCCAAAAATAACGATTTTCCATTAGACAACAGCCATGACTACACAACAAAAAGCTTTATGCACCTTTGCATAGATGCTTTTGCATCTTAGAGTATGGCCAAAGGTTATGGTGGATTGTTTTAATGATCAATAACAATATAGAGTTGGACATCTTGTTTATCAAATCAGTTTGCATGCGCATACAGTTCCGTCATGACCTTTGCACCAAACAAATCTGTATACGGTGTACCTGTGCAAGGGCTGCTTTTGGGTTGTGTTTTGCATCGATCTTCCAAGTGTTGCTGTTACGGCTCATGGCCAAACACTTTTACTTACATACAAACTACATCTTGCCCCAGTTTTACTTACTGCTTGAACTGTGTGGATTTTTCTTCAAGAAAATTTCAGCACATGGCATGACGACTTCTATTCTGCACGGCTGTCTCCTTCTTTGAATTTTGGAATGGAAAAGTCTTGTTTTCTGACAGACAGACAGACAGACAGACAGACAGACAGACAGAAAGAAAATGAGACTCTTGATCACATTGGGCAAAAGATTCCTATATTGCAGGGGGTTGGACTAGATGAAACTTGGGGTCCCTTTTAACTCTTCCATTCTATGATTCTATTCTAGGAAGGAAGGAGGAAGGATATATATAATTTTTAAGGAGGATTTAAAAAAAATAAAATAATCTGCAGATATGTTTTCTAATTAGCTGTTCCTGGCAGCCAGCAATAAACATTTTATTTTCCAACCTCAGCTGACAATGGTGCCGAAAGAAACGCTTTCACCTTTACCTCCAGACTCATGTCACTCCCTGTGGTGCAGTGCATTATTTGTTTTGCTGACAACAAACACTCAGGCATCTGACATTAGATCACTTTGATAGAATGGCAGGCCGGGAACCACAAGGGAAGAGACATTTTGACTTAATGCCTGTTAAGTACAGACGGTCCTTTAGCCTGAATCTGCTGGAGGCCCATCAGGAGGCTGTTTAACTAAGTGTGCGTCCTTTGAAAGACACTGAAAGAGGGAGGCAGGAAACCAATACCCATGGATCTTTGGCTCCCAACTGACTCATCTCCAATCCCCAGCTTCTGGGTTGCGTCTCTGAAGGGCAGGGATGGGGAACCTGTGGCCTATCCAGATGTTGTTGGACTTCAAGTCCCATTAGTTCCAGCCTGCATGGTCAGTGGTCGGGGATGATATGAGGTGTAGTCAAACAGCACCAGGAGACTCCCCCATCTCTGTCTTAAGGACACAAAAACTGACTTGCTAAGCGAAATCAAGGGGGTGGGATGTGGGAGGCTTTCCACATTGTATCATTAGGGAGCAACCCAAGTCTAAGATCTACCAGGATGAATGAGTTTGCATCCAGCATAGAAAATGGTCACAGGTGATGATAGTTGGTGGTCCATCAATATCTGGAACGTCACAAGTTCCCCACCCTGGTCTAGGCCTTCAAATTTCTGCAGTCATCAGCATCTAACGGTGTTGATAGAGAATATAGAAAAGAAGGCAGCCAATGTCGAAGGAACCCCAAACCAATGAAAATCTTGAACCCCATCTGTCTTTTGAATAACTGACTCCTTTTTTGTTTTGATAGAGAATATGGGCTGCATTTAAGAGAGCGTTATTGAACAAAGTACTACTGCAAATTTTTACATACTTTTTTAAAATGCACACACAGAGAAAAGCCAAATTTGAATTCTCTGCAAACAGTTTAAACCCAGGCTGTTAATGCCTGATCGACGCTGAGTTTCTTTTCCCCTCACGCTCTTCAGAGATTTAAAAAATGGGCCATTGCTGATCTACATGACATCGATACAACCACCCGAAGAGTCATGAAAGAGCTTAATATTCACAACACATTGGCTTCAACTGGAAAATTATATATCCCAGGGCCCAAAGGAGGCACCAGGGTGCTGACATTTATCAGCTACATTTCACTCAAATATTAAAAACGGAGAAAAATATTTCCACTCATCTGACAGTGCCATAGTTCAGGGGTTCTCAAATTATGAGTGCCAGGTGCTATCCTTATCCCTTTGGTGCCATGTCATGCTACTCGTGGCATCGTTCCAGCACCACGAGGAGGCCTTCGCTGAAGAATGATGCCCTGGTGAGGTCCCTTTGGTTCCCAGTGCAATGGAAAGGTGCCGTATCAGTGACCTGGTATGGAGATTTCTTTATGGCTGTGGGGACCTCTTGGAACCACCGATTCTGTTGACTGTAGGCAAAGAGAGCAATGGAAGCGAGGAGGGGTGTTGGGGGGGGGCAAGAGAAAGGAGGGGGAAATTGTGTGATTTGAGAGGCATGTATATTTACTATTATGTGAAGGAAGAAATAGATATTATTGTACATTCTACAAGAGGACTGGAGGAAGTTTTATGAAGAGTAGAACCCAAGCCTACAATAATGTAAAAATAATAGTTTTATTATGTACCGTATACCCCGTCCATCTGGCTGGGTTGCCCCAGTCACTCTGGGCGGCTTCCAACACATATAAAAACATAATAAAACGCCCAGCATTAAAAACTTTCCTATACAGGGCTGCCTTCAGGTGTCTTCTAAAAGTTGTGTAGCTCTTTATCTCCTTGACATCTGATGGGAGGGCATTCCACAGGGCGGGTGCCACTACCAAGAAGGCCCTCTGCCTGGTTCCCTTAACTTCACTTCTAGCAGTGAGAGAACCGCAAGAAGGCCCTCAGAGCTGGAGCTCAGTGTCTGGGTTGAACAATAGAGGTGGAGACGCTCCTTCACAAGTGTGTGTGTGTAGATATATGAGATAGATTTCTTGATTCACAAAGGAAGAAAAAGAAGGAGTGTGAGACTTGAGAACTATAGCAATTAAAGCGACATGGTTACTCCTAGGCCACACTGATGCACCATTCACTGCAAGTTAGGAGGCCCCTCTGTGCGCACTGAACTCCCCAAACTTCACTCTTTCCACTGTGCCACCTTCCCCTTGTCTGAAGGTCTTCAGCTCCTCACCCCCTGGGGTGGGGAACACTTTTCCTTTCTCCTTCACATGCTTGGAACTGCCTCTGAGAACAAGATCACTGGGTGACCTTGGGCCAGCCACCATCTCTGAGCCTAACTAAACACACAGGACTTTTGTGAGGATGAAGTGTGGAGGAGGACAGCCACATACAGTAGACCACCTTGAGATCTTTGAATATCAAGGGGGTACACAGTGCTTTTTTCTATTTAAAAAAATGTTTAGGGGTACTCTCATTTTCCTACTCATATTGAAATACTCAATGAGGCCAAACTTAGATTCACAAAATATTTAGGGGTATGCATACCCCTGCGTACCCCCAGAAAAAAAAGCACTGGTGGTATATAAATGTAAAAATAAATAGTACAGTGGTACCTCTGGATACGAACGGGTTTCGTTCCAGAGCCCCGTTCGCATCCAGAAGCAAACGTAACTAGCGACGGCACATCTGCGCACGCGCGTGTCGCTTTTCACTGATTCTGCGCATGTGCATGACGTCATTTTGAGCGTCTGCGCATGCGCAAGCGGCAAAACCCGGAAGTAATGCGCAACATGAACGCGCTCAACCTGAAGCGCGTTCAGCCCGAGGTATGACTGTATATAAAACCTTGTGTAGCTTTCTCTGCGCAAAAAACTCAGGATGAATGCTCAATAAACAGGTTTTCTGGAAGGGGTGTTTTCTGACACTGTTGAGCATACATGCCAGGCACAAAGAGTATCCCCTGCAAGTCCCTCCAGGTGTAAAGCCCTGGCACCTAACCCAATAATGCCTCAGTTTCCCTCCTACTTTCCTCCTACCTCCTCACCTGCCCATACTCAATGTAAACCATAGGCCATGTAACCACAGGCCACTCCCAGAGGACCAATCAAATTAATCCCAGGAGGAAAAGGCAAAAAGAAATAGGCCAATCAATGAATCACCCCACAAAGATTCCTTTTTAGACCCTTACAACAGGAAACCGGCCAAGCTCAAACTGCATATGGAGATTTGCAAACAAATGCCTTTGTCACATGATCAAAGGCACACGCCCAGAGCAGAGAACATTCACAGTTAATTATCATCCAGTTAAAGCTCAGAGAACACGAACACACACACACACACAATTTTTATTAAATTTTCTGTTTTGCAATTTAAAATACTCATTTTACATCCTTAAAATATCAATGACTTCCCTTCTTCTCTTTCCATGGTTCATTTTACATATCATAAATCCCTGCATATTTTACAAAAACTATACCATTCAGTAATCCATCATTGCATACATCAAAACTTATTTACACTGTTGAATTTATCTTAATGCTGCCAGCGTTTTCAGCTGTACACAGTTATTTCCCCATATATTCAATAACTTTTTCCAATCTTCTTTAAATGTATGTTGTTCTTGTTCTCTTATTCTGTATGTTAAGTCTGCACTTCTTTAGCTTCCATGGAATTTCCCCAGAGTTAGCAACACACGTTTAGCCATTCTCCACTTCAGTGTGAATCAAACAATTATACTTAACGGGAGCATAACTGGTCATACCCTGCATTGGCGGAGCTCATTTGTCAGCAACAAGAAACCGAGCCATTAGCATCATCAGACCAGCCCTGTGGAATGCTCTGCCAATAGAGATTCAGCAGGCGCCTTCTGTTTTTCCATGCTGCCAAGTTTATGCTGGCAATTTTTCATCCAAGTGGATAGCTCAGTTGGTTAGATAACACCAAGTCATGGTGCTGATAACACCAAGGTTGAAGGTTCAATCCCTGTATGGGACAGCTGCATATTCCTGCATCACAGGGGGTTAGACTAGATGATCATCAGGGTCCCTTCTAACTCTACGATTCTATAAACTAAGAAAACATATTTCCATAATAATTAGTTGATGGCCTCCGATTTTACAATTTAACTTTTTTTATTGCACACAGGCATTCTTGTGGTAAATTGCTTTTATTTTATTGTTTTTGATGCAGCGATATATTTTTTTAAAAAATAAATAAGTATCATTATCTTCCGTTAGCATAACAAGGAACTGGAGAAACAACTAAAATTACGAGCGGCATCTTCACCTGATGCCCTCAAGCTTCGTTCAAGAGCCACGTGTTCCTGACTGTATAGCCTGTGGTAACTGGACATTTTCGTCTGCATTTTATAAACGGAGAACCTTGAGCTAAACTTTGTCACAAATATTAATTTCACAGTCTCTGAATTTGGAAAGTCAGCATGGATATGCACCTGTCTTCTCTCCCTTGAAGGATTGGATCTTAAATTATACATACTGTTTGCCTGGTGGGAGATCAGTGATGGCAACTGGTGAACACAGAGGCTGGAAAACAGGACGTCGTCTTTTGCTTAGGGCCAGTGTGCATCTGTGTGCAGGTGTGTGTGAGGGGTGAAGGTGGATATTTGTTTCACTCCAAAACACAATATATTGGAGAAAAGATTTTTGAAAGAATGGTGAGGAGGCCTTGCTCTAATTGCATGCAATTTAACAACCCACAGTACTGATGAATTATTTGGAAGAGCCTGAATGAATCCCTCCACAAAGCACTGAGGAACAAGATTGTGACCCTGAAATCACCTTCTAGGTCTCAGTCCATTTAGGCTACCACCAACCTCTTAACTTCAATCGCAAACAAGGTTGCAGGAGATAGAAAAAGGTGCTCTCAAAGGCCTCCCCACCCCAGCAAACCCTGTTATCTGTGAAAAGAGATTTCTAAGGAGGATAAACTGGTTAGACAAGCTTAGCCTGGCAGATTTCCTTTAGCTAAGACAGGGGTGTCCAAACTTTTTTTCAAAGAGGGCCAGATTTGATGAAGTGAACATGCATGAGGGCTGACCAAAGTTGTTGTTATGTACTGAGTTGAATAGGATCCAAAATGCAGCAGTCTGATTGGTCCTAGAACAATAGGATCCAAAATGCAGCAGTCTGACTGGTCCGAGAACAATGCAGCAGTATGATTGGTCTGCAGGAACCACCCAATCCAGCTCCATATGGAAGTGAATCCACAACCTGATTGGCTTACAGGAGAATTCCAGAATTAGCCAATCATGTGCAGCCCATTGTGTAATTAATGTATATAAAGCGGATACTGTGGGGAAACAATTTATTCCTCCTCACCACTATGAGCTGAATAAAGAGCATGAAATCCACTCTAGACTCTGAGTATATTTCAGTTGTTGACCATTTTTTAGGATTGAAGTTGTTGACTTTTAGGATTTTACCCCAAACTTGTTGACCTTTTTTTTAGGATTTTACCCCAAAGTTGAACCACAGGAAGGAACTGCCTGTGGAACATAACTAAAGAGATGACAGCCAAGTGCAGGTGATTTGTTGCCAAAGGAGGGAGCAGCTGGAGAACCTTCTTGAAGTAGATATGCATTTATTTATTTCCTCCCCAGGTGATGCCATCAAAGTCTCTGTGTCTATTAAAGAAGACAATAGACTGGGAGCTCCTGGCACTTTAAAAGATCCTAAGAGACCTGACATCCCCTCTGTGGCAGGAGCACCATCTATGGGGGGGTGGGCCAAGCCCCCCCTCCAATTTTAAATGAGGGGGCCATGTCTCCTCAATATTCTGCAGTCAGACAGGGCCCGATTGTCCCTCCCCCCTTTCAGAGGGTGCACTGGGCCCTGTTCAGCTTCCTCCCAACATGTGATGTCATATGCACTATGCGTGTGACGTCACATGCGCCAAGCCCCCCCCCAAAAAAAAAAGTTGGGTGGAACCTGGCGTGCCTGCTCTGTGGGAATCTACTGCTACAAAGGTTCCCCTAGAAAACTGGTGGAGAGCAATGTCTGTTGGGAGTTCATGCTATTACACCTCATTGTATGTTCAGCATATATGTGTGCTGAGCACGTTTTTCCAGCTGGAACTCAGTTATAAGAGAATAAGAGAACAATGGTGAGTTCTGGCACCTCTTTTTCTAGAAAAACAGCACTGTATGTGTGTGTAAAGAAAACCTTAATCAAATGAAATGTGAATATTTTCACACACAAAATGGCCCCCAAAAATCCTCTTTAAAGCAAAAACCAAAAAGGTGTGTTTCAATATTGCTAAAAATGTCCGCACACATACACACGAGACATCATGAGCAGTTTCAGCTCAGCCCCAGTGTTCTCCCAGAGCCCAGCTTGGAAGCACAGAGCGCGGACATCCAGTCAAGTATATGCCAACATGGCGGGGAGACCCGTTCACAAATATCCTTCCTTCACTGTGTGCTTATTTTGAACCGGCAGTGCAGGCCACTGCTTGAACTTCCAGAAACACAGCTGCAAGAGGGGGAAAGTGTTAACTATCTGCCTTTAAGGAGAGATCTCCACAATAAATCCAGGAAAATGTAATGTTTGTGTAAGCAGTTTGTATACTCCAAGATAAAAAAATCCCAATACTTCCCCACTGATTCCTGTCGGAGCATATTTTGATTAAAGCCATCATTTTTCTAATCCGATGGTATTCCTCCTTTCATATTATTCTGTGCATATCTTCTGAGTGTAGTTTAAGTGCCATTCAGTACAGGAATCTGTCAAGTCCATCTTATGTAGGACAATAATTGCTCATCTCATTATTATAATGAGTGTTCTGGTGATGTTAGATCTGACGGGTGTAGCAAGGAGAGGAAGAGAGGAAGAGAGAATAAAAAGCAATGTGTTGTATTTCATAATCTATCTTATAAATGTTTCAACTCCTTACATTCACATAAGTGAAACTTGACAGGCTTTCAACATAGTTAGTGTAGAAACAATTTATTTCTTGTTTTACACCTGCTCTTTTCCCAAACTACACCCTTATGATAAGGCTTCCCCTAACATGTACTTTTAAGGAACAACATCTGAAGGGGAAGCAAAAACCAAAGATGATTTAAAGGCAAAGACAAGAGCTCATCTCTTAGTGAGCTTCACTTTATAGCGGAAGGGCACTGAAAATGTGTAACCAGAAAGGTGTCAGATATGTAAAGGCAACAGAATGTGCACCAATAATTAGATAACTTTGAGAGTAGGGGCCATTACAGACATCACAACATGGGTTGCCAACATGGTGCCCTTCATATTAGGGATGGAGGAGAAATTTGATTCAGTGAACATTTCAAGTCAAATCTATCAAATCTGCACTTTCTGAAGCCAAATGTGAACTGAAGCGCAGCCACACTGCAACCTCGCCTGAATTTTTGTGATGCTCTTCTGCAACCGACCAATGTTGACAATATTGCATACATTAGATTAGAGGAGTGCATTTGGGGAAAGTGAGCATGAAAATGAAGCTATTAGTGCTTCTGAAATCAACTGTGCAAAACTGGATGGGAGCTGGACTTGCTCACTTGCTGGCAAGACCTAAAACATTATGTCCTCCTAGTGGTGCAGCAATAAAACTGCTAGCACATTTGCAAAGCTAAGCAGGGTCTGGTGCGGTTTCAGTTTGGATGGGGAACCATGTGTTGACATAAACTTCATTGTAGGGGTTTGGACTATATCAAGGTCCCTTCCCTTCTACGATTCTATGATTTCATGAATGCTGTGGGATGCACCACAGATAACCAGCTCCCATATTTTATGTAAACAGCAGCATCTTCTTAACCAATCAGGGAGCACACAATGCAAGGTATTATAATTCTACACAGCCAATCAGATTGAGCAGAGTGATTATTTCACTGAGGGCAAATGAAACCAGGTGCAGGCGAGTAGTGGTGCCACTGAATGAGGATGCTTCTTCTCCCGAAATAACTGGGAAGTTTTGAGAGAAGTCCAAAGAGCTTCCGTTCACAAGGTGGTGGGTATGGTCTGAAGGTACAAGTGACTGGAACTAAGCAGGTCGGGGTCTGGTCATTGACTAGGTGGGTGACTTATCCTACCTTGAGTGCTTTGAAGGAAGGAAGATGTGATACAAACGTAAGAAACATTAAGTCAGTTTGTTGGCATCCATCTGTCTCATAGAATCAAGGAATCATAGAGTTGGAAGGGACCTTGATAATGATCTAGTCCAAACCCCTGCAATGCAGGCATCTCAGCTAAGGCATCCATGACAGATGGCCTCAGGAGACAATAAAGGAGTGCGCTTTAGGGGGTGAAGTCAAACTGCTGGATGGTTGCCTGCTGTGGCTGTAGAGACTGATATGGGAGAGACATGTTTTGTTGCATCTGGGGCCAATGAAGGTGTCCGGTTTTGCTGCTGCAGATGCACCATGGCGTTTCTTCTCTCTGCACGTATCCCAGCGCAATAGGTATGCATAATATACATGGTGCAAATGGATTAGGGGACGTGGGTGGCGCTGTGGTCTAAATCACTGAGCCTCTTGGGTTTGCTGATTGGAAGGTTAGTGGTTCAAATCCCCACGATGGGATGAGCTCCCATTGCTCTGTCCCAGCTCCTGCCAACCTAGCAGTTTGAAAGCACACCAGTGCAAGTAGATAAATAGGCACCACTGCGGCGGGAAGGTAAACAGCATTTCTGTGCACTCTGGCACTCGTCACGGTCCTCTGTGCACCAGAATCGGTTTAGTCCTTCTGGCCACATGACCCAGAAAGCTGTCTGTGGACAAATGCCAGTTCCCTCTGCCTGAAAGCAAGATGAGCGCCACAACCCCATAGTCACCTTTGCCTGGACTTAACTGTCCAGGGGTCCTTTACCTATAGATGGATTATGGAGAAAGACTTTGACCCAGTGAGCTGTGTGCAATGCTGCTGTTACACTTGCACAACAGGTCTCCACTTGTGCAGCAGAGCTTCCTCAAAATCCGATCCAGTGGGCTCTGGAGCCAGTTTTGTGGCTGTGCAGGTAGAGGAGTGGAAAGGGATGCCCCACTGCAAAACCAGAACGCAGCTCATGCAGCATTGGATCCAACCCAGCGGAAAAATGTGGAGTCAGTGTATCCAACTCTACGGCATGTAAAACGAAAATAGATGTTGCCTTCTGTTCTTTAGATAAGAGCGCAGCCCTCTGCCTTCTTGAGGTTCTGCCGTGCAAAACGCCATGCAAAACAATGCACGTCAAAAGCCAACTTCGTGAGGCCATTTTGTTAAAACACAAAAGCTTATAGCCTAAGACACCTTTGTCACAGGCCAGCGCTGAGCCTGTTCTCTCTAAAGTTTAGCCCTATTGAATTCAAGAGAAGGACGTCTGAGCTAACAGATCAAAAGTTTGCAAAACGCTGTGCTAATTTGCCTGGGGAGGAGCGGAGGGTTGTGCCAATGTCAGCGGAGTTGCAGAGCATGTCAACCACGCAAATTAAAATCTGCTGAACTTCTGGTCGAGCGTTCCCAAGCATACGGTTTTCATAGTCTTCCCCTAAGGGCATGTCTAGATGAGGAAATAGGACTAATTTTGCAACATCTGTATGAGCTAAGTTGACATAAGGAACAACACATGCTCCCAAAGCAAAGGAGCCGATGAAAGGGAACTTTCATGAGTTCACTGCCTCCGCTTAGAGACCAGACTGTCAAATTGTTTCTAGAAGAATTGTTCCTTATATCAATGTAGCAGAAGAAATAAGCCAACCTTGCATGAGGACACGTGCTAAAGGCAGAAAATTCCCTGCAACTCAAATTCTGAATACGTCAGAGTAGAAAGAAGAGCTGTTCCCAAAATCCAGTTTTATTATTTTCTCATCATCCGGTTCTTGAACATAAACTAAAGAGCTGCCTTAGACTATTGGTCCATCTAGCTCAGTATTAGGGGAAAGTGTGCATAAAAATTACAAATTACAAATCATAGAATCGTAGAATTGGAATAGCATTGTAGAGTTGGAAGGGACACCGAGGGTCATCTAGTCCAATGCAGGAATCCCAACTAAAGCATCCATGACAGGTGACCATTCAGCATTTGCTTAAAAACCTCCAAGGATGGAGAGTCCACAACCTCCAGAGGGAGACAGTTCCACTGTTGAACAGCTCTTCCTGTCAGAAAGTTTTTCCATATATGTAGTCGGAATCTCCTTTCTTGTAACCTGAATCCATTGGTAAAAGCAGATGGAAATCTGCTTCCTCCAGGCATACCCTCTCAATCACCTTGCCCAGGTGACCAGGAGCTCCTCATCTGGCAGAAGAAGACAGCGGGCTAACTATTGACATTGACTACAGACAGGAAATTACACAAGGCCGAAGGAATCAAACAATTCCCATGTTCCTTTAGTCACAGACCCCAGTGGATCTTAATTGATCGATATAGTGCACTCAATCAGTTCCACTTACTGCAACTCAACAAACAGCAGGCAACACAAATCACAACTGTCTTTGCAACGTGAACCTTTCAGGGAAGAGGAGGTCAGAAAGAAGCCTTGAAATGGACTTTTCTGCGCGCTCTGTTTTCGGCAGCGCCTCTTTGATGCTATTTTCTCCCACCCGAGGCCTCTTACTGTGGCCTTGAAGGGTCTTAATTGGTACTCTCCAGACTGGCACACAACATGGGAATGTTGTGATCCTCAAACCAAGCTTTTACGGAAAGGCACTAGCAGAGTTTCAAAAGAAGGGGGGGGGGACAAGTCTTTTTTTGGTGTCAGATTTTTTTTTTTAAAAAAAAAGTTTGAAGAAAGGGGGAAAGATCAATAGGCCACAGGTCTTGCTTGCCCACCTATAGTGCCCAGAGATGAAACAAGCCCCAAAAGAATCAGCAGAGATGTTGGATGGAGCAGAGGGGAGCAGCTACAATGTAATAATAATAATAATAATGTAATAATGTAATACAATGTAGTAATAATAATAATAATAATAATAATAATAATAATAATAATAATAATTTTTATTTATACCCCCGCCCTCACCAGCCACGGCCGGGCTCAGGGCGGCTAATGTAATCACTAAGATTATTAGACCACACCAAGGTCCTAGGAGTATCACAGATATTTGAAATACATTACAACAGTTTTTTTTAAAATAGTCACAACGATAGGGTTCTACCGTTGTTGTTGTTGTTGTTGCTGTTGTTGTTGTTGTTGTTGTTGTTAAAATTTGTATACCACCATATACCCGCAGGTCTCAGGGCAGCTCACAACACAAAATTACAATATCAAAACACAAAGTACACACCAAAAATAAGAACAAGAACAACCCAATTATTCTCTCCCCCAGCACATTTTAAAAGGGCATAGGATGTCAATCAGCCCAAGGGCTGGTTAAAGAGGAATGTTTTTGCCTGCAGCCTAAAGGTGTATAAAGAAGACACCAGCTGAACCTCCCTGGGGAGAGCATTCCACAGAGGGGGAGCCACTGCAGAGAAGGCCCATTCTCGTGTTGCCACCATCCAAACCTCTTGTGGAGGAGGCACACGAAGAAGGGCCTCAGAAGATGACCTCAGGGACTGGGTAGGCTCATATGGAGAGAGGCGGACCTTGAGGTATTGCAGTGGTACCTCGGGTTACAGACGCTTCAGGTTACAGACGCTTCAGGTTACAGACTCCGCTAACCCAGAAATATTACCTCGGGTTAAGAACTTTGCTTCAGGATGAGAACAGAAGTTGTGCAGTTGTGCGGCGGCAACAACAGGAGGCCCCATTAGCTAAAGTGGTACCTCAGGTTAAGAACAGTTTCAGGTTAAGAACGGACCTCCAGAACGAATTAAGTTCTTAACCCGAGGTACCACTGTATTATTTTTTTAAAAAATGATGGTATTAAGAACATAAGAAGAGCCTACTGGATCAGGTCAAATATCAGTCCAACATTTTGTTATCACAGTGGCCAACCAGACACCTGTGGTAAATCCACAAGCAGGACCTGAGCACAAGAGCACTCTCTCCTCCTGTGGCTTTTGTTATTGGCAAGCTTGCCTTGCCTGTCGAATCTCTCCTACCTTTTTGCCAGTTTGTTTGTTTACTCCCATGGCCTGCAAAACCTGTGCAGCTTTTCACAGACTTGGCTTACTTATGTGGTGCCTTGTCTCGAGGTCTGTGGCCCATGCGCTGGGGCTGAGTTAATTGCCTTTTCTAAAACAAATGCCAGAAATGTGCACAGGCAGCTGCACACCCTACAGACACCAATAATTTTACTGGAGTGTACAAAAAGAAGAAGACGGCGGGAGTGATTTTGGGAAATGTCTCTCAAGAGTTATGAAGGAGCTTGGACTTGCACTTTTCTTTTTCTCAGTGGGGAATGGTGAATAGTTGGACATGTGCACAACTAGATTTCTTAAAGCAAAAAATTTCTAATAAAAACATCACTGTGAAATGTAATAGTAATAATAATAATTTATACCCCGCCCATCTGGCTGGGTTTCCCCAGTCACTCTGGGTGGCTTCCAATAGAATATTAAAATACAATAATCTATTAAACATTAAAAGCTTCCCTAAACATGTTAACCCTAAATGTTAATCCAAATGGTCAGCATTAACCATGGTAAGCTTCCATCTGCACTATGCATTTAAAGCAATACTCTGCACCTTTAAACAGACTCCCCATGTGTCTCTATTTTCCAGGGAAAGTCCTGGATTTACGTAAGCTGTCCCAGTTTCTGATTTGATCCCTGAATGTCCCGCTTTTCCATAGGACGCCCCTATTTTCGTCAGAGAAATGTTGGAGGGTATGGAGTTATCTGACCTCCAAGCCATCTGAAGACAGCCCTGTATAGGACATTTTTAAATGTTTTAATATTTTATTATGTGTTTATCTATGTTGGAAGCCTCCCAGAGTGGCTGGGGTCCCCCTAGCTCAGTATTATTGACACTGTCTGGCAGACTCTCTCCGGAATTTCAGACAGAATTTCAAAATTTCTCTCAGCTTGACCAGGAGATGCTCAGGATCAAACCAGGAGCCTTCTGAGTGCAGAACAGATGCTCTGCCACTGAACTACAGCCTTCCCTCCATTGAACCAATGGGGCTCCCTTCCCAGGTATGTATCAACAAGATTGAAGCCAGTGGCATGTCGTTTATATATTGATATGCTGTGGAGATATTACATAATTCTGTCCATCGTCTCAGATTCAGACACACCACTGAAAATGCAAACAAGTAGGTTGGGTCGACTGCCAAACCAATTCCCAAAACAGATCAATTTTCAGCCGTGGCAAAAATGAATTCAAATGTGAGTTTGCCGTTTCAGCTCAGATCTAGCTAAAAATCAAACAGTGTGCATGTATGCTTTCTTCACAGACACCCTTTGACTTGCCTTGAACACATTGTATAAATCCACTTCTGAACGGAAATCAATAAATATGCAATAAGATAAGGAGCCGCAATTATATCCTTGTAACTCCGTTATTGGGGCCGCTGTCCTTTAATCGTTTGCTCCAGAAGACTCCTAGTGAAGTCAACTACATCTCACTTAGTAGCCATTAGGGGTATAAAATGATGACTTATTTGGCTATCCGTAGCCATCTTTCAGACAATTAGCTTATCGCAAACACGAGCAACAGAGCAAAGCTGATCCCATTGACTTTAATGCTACCAGGATTTGATTCAGCGTCCTAGAAAGGTCAAATGGGATAGCTTAAGAGAGCCAGATCAAGCCGTCAGACACTTCTGAAAAATGTCAGAGTCGCTTTGAACATTAGTGGGTTTTTTGCTTGAGATGCGAGGCGATCAATTGCAGCTGAAGCCTGTTAGACATTTATAAGTTTCTTTTGTCATCGCTGGATTTCTCCCAAGTATGAATTTCTCAGCCTATTGCAAGTATCTCCCCAGTAAAGGGAATTTTCTACCACCTGCAGTGCAGCAGACTCCTTAAATCCAAGCTATCACACAGCCATGGATTGTATACACTGTCTTTACAATGGTATCACGCTGGTCAGACATACCGACCTGCCGTTGCAATTGAGATCTTAGAAACTCCCCTACTGAGAAGGCTTAAAGAGCTGTATATAGCAAAATCTTTTTAAGAGTTTGGGGGGGGGAGAGGTTGGTCTTTATGGAAGCGGGTGAATTATTTATGCGATTAAAAGTGTGTGTTTGCAAAGAGAATATAAATTGCCTCAAAATGTCTCAAAGGGAAAACACCGTTCGTTTTGCTGAGCGCAACGGCGTGTCACTTCAGAAAGGGAAAACACCAAACGATATGAATGTGGCCCAGAAACAGTCACGAGCAGAATTGATCTCTACGGGAGGTCGAAGGATCTTACAGGTGTCCACAGTGAGGCAACCAGCGCAGCCCGTGCCAAGCAGTTTTCCACCTTTTAAATATGTTTTCCCTTCTGATGGCTCCCTGAGATAGCAAATGGCTGCTCAGCTTCCTAGCTTTGAAAGAAGTGGTGTCATGTTCTAATAATTCAGCTGAAAAACATAGGGCTGCAGCCAAGGAAGTTTGTTCCGTGACTGGAATGAATTGCACTTGTCCTACAGAACTTTGGGTATTCTGGAATAGATTGGGGGGAGTGGACTGGGGGGACGAAAGGGAGAGGAAGTTCCATTGCCCCACAGAAGCCATTTCCACTTGTGCAGTGACATTGCTGGAATCATCAACAAAGGACTACCTCGCTGGTATGGATGGGTGAATCCTGCCCCCCCCCCCTTTCCCTCTCAGATTCTCATTTTTCCAGCTTTAAGTTCAGTTCTCCACATTCTCTGCATCCATTTGCCATTAAGGAAAAATAATTCCTTGTGGAAATTTGTTGGCATTTCAGTGGAAATTTCTGCTCAGTTTGCAAGTTTGCCTAACATACATGTTTTGCAAGCAGCTTCCCCTAGCATAATGCATTTTGCGTGCCGTTTTCGCTAATATTGCATACTTCAAAAATGTGTACTTTTTTTACACAAAAAAGCCACATTACAAAATTCGGTGAAGTGCAGATTTCAGTACACAGAAAGGGAGAGCGAGGTAGATTCCCATTAGAATCCTAACCAAACCAAATTTTCATCCCATCTCTACTTGCATGATAAGACCATGAGGTGCCTCTCCAGGATTCTGTTTCTAACATTGACCAGCCAGACATTTGGGACAATTTGTCTCACCTTAAGTTCAGTTCTCTGCATTTCCTCACCAGTTTGTAGATTTGTTTTTAAGTCTGTATGAAAATTCATGCTCATCACAGGGCAATGTCTTCCTAGTATGCGTGCAATTTTGCAAAGCACATACCTATTAGCTTGGTATTCCTGGTCCGAGTCCAACACTCATATTGACTAAATGCACCAGCTCATTGTGAAGCAGCTCTCATGGCTAATACCTATTGGCAGATTCTTTTCCATATGAATATGTCTAATCCTTTGAAAGTAGGACTGTGCAGTGCCCACAAGCTTCACCTTGCAGCTGTAGCATTTGGAAAGTTTTCCAGATCTGCTTTGTGCCATTCTGATTCATTTCATTGTTCATGTAGGAAATGGACCTGTTACATCCAAAGTTCACTCCCACTGATTATAATGGGGAATCTAAAAATGTCTGTATATATATATATATTTCCTTATCAAAGGCATAGCAAACACTCCAGAGTGGATTAAGCCTGCCAAATTCCAGACAGGTTTATCTGGGGGGATCTGTGCAGGGAATCTTTTCTTTATTGTTGTTTTAAGGGGAGGGGATCTTTTTTTATTTTATGTCAGCACTGCAGGCAAACGTCAGGCATGGTCACAAAGGGATGAGTGATTGTGGTGGCAAGGAAGGTGCCTAGGGGAGAGTCATCCCCACGTGCCTTTCTCCTCATGAAAATTGTGCACCTCCCAGCTCTTCAGACAGCTCTTTGACAGACCAGAGGAAGCCTGACCTCTCCCTGCTGGTCTGGAAAAGTGTCTGCCCTTCCAGTGATGGACCTTGGTGTCTCAAATTTCAGTGGTGCCCTGTGCAACACCAAAACCTGTGTGCCCCGCCCTGCCTCTCACCTTCTGTTGGATGTCATAGTTGTGGGGCCTTCTGTGGTGCCACAGATGCTCCTCACCAGTCGCATTCTCCTATATCCACCTTTGCCCCTTCTCTGTCCTGGCAGTCATAGCCTTGGAAAGTGAGGATTGGATCACAGAAGCATAGAGTTGGAAGAGCAGCCCACCACCTCCCATGAGAGTCCATTCCACCGTCAAACAGCTCTTACTTTCAGAACATTCTTCCTGGTGTTTAGTCGGAATCTCCTTTCTTTTAACTTGAAGCCATTGGTTCTTGACCTACCCTCCAGAGCAGGAGAAAACAAGCTTTCTCCATCCTCCATGAAGCCTCGGCCCAGTATACCTGAAGGAGCGTCTCCACCCGCATCATTCTGCCCGGATGCTGAGGTCCAGCGCCGAGGGCCTTCTGGCGGTTCCCTCATTGCGAGAAGCAAAGCTACAGAGAACCAGGCAGAGGGCCTTCTCAGTAGTGGCGCCCGCCCTGTGGAACGCCCTCCCATGAGATGTCAAAGAGATAAACAACTACCTGACATTCGGAAGACATCTAAAGGCAGCCCTGTTCAGGGAAGTTTTTAATGTGTGACATCTTAGTGTATTTTTGGTCTTTGTTAGAAGCCGCCCAGAGTGGCTGGGGAAACCCAGCCAGATGGGCGGGGTACAAATAAATTATTATTATTATTATTATTATTATTATTATTATCCATGTGACAACCCTTTATATCTTGGAAGATGGCTATCATATCTCCTCTCAGTCTCCTCTTCACAACATACACAACTCCCTCAACTGTTCCTCATAAGGCTTGGCTTCGAGACCCTTGATCATCTTGGTCTCCCTCCTCTGCACACATTCCACCTTGTCACCTTAAACTGTGGTGCCCAGAGCTGTCAATGAAGTGATTCCCATTATCAAAGTGTTTTTCTCTCTCTGCTGGGGGCGGGGTGAATGGAGAGAGGTAGAGAATGAGTGTGTGTCCCCACAGGCCACAGCTTTAGCCTCACAACTTGCATGCGGCCCTCAAGTGCCCATCCACCACTACATTTGGCCCCTAGGGGCAAAAATGTTGCCCATCGTTGATATGCACACATGGGAGTGGACAAAGAGGAGGGAGGTCAAGGAGAAATGGACTGCGCAGAAATGCACTGTGGATGAATGGCAATTACATGAAAGCAAAATAGCTTCCGTGATCATTAACAAAGCCGTGTGGGCGATAACACAAACATCCTGCTGCTGGCAAGCTAGCTAAAGCAAGCCGGTGTGGGATAAAACACCTAATCTTGATTCGAGACGATAGGATTGGATTTTCTGGTCAATGGTAATTCAGCAGTTTCATGCTGAAGTTCCTCTTTGAAGTTCCTTTGTTCCACAATGGCTAGTTTAAAGTCAGCAGCAGGGTGCCCTGTGAGGTTGAAATGTTTTTTTCCGCTTTCTGAATACCACCCTTTGTAGTGTCTTTTTTGTTTCCATTTATTCTTTTGCATAGAGATTGGCCTGTTTTGCCATACGCAGACTGCAGAAGGGCATTGCTTGCCGACGGTGGCATTTATCTGTTGGAAAGCAAGCCTCTTTCGGGAGATGATGGCCCCTCTCCCTGCTCCCTGAGCTTGTTTACCGGTGACCTCCCTGGCTGGCTTCCCCGCAAGTCCAGGGCAGATCTTGATAGGCGACTTTTCCCAGCATGGAAAATGCACACTCACTTCTCCCCCTTCGCAGGGGAAAGAAGAGTAGTCAGAAACAATACACTGGTCATAAAACATCTGGTGTTTGTTCATACTTGCATTGTTAATTGCTACTGAGAATCTTAGCTATCGATACTGTAATGGTTGATGATTTGAGCAAAGTTTCCTTCAATATAAAATGTGATTTCTTGAAGCTACTGGGAGAAAAACAAACGTAATTTCAGTTGCAGGTTTCTCTTTTTTCAGCAAAAGTTCCCTATTGTAGTGGGTCCTTTTTCAGACATTCTGAGGTAGAAAACAGTATTTATACATCTTTTAAGATGACAGAGAGTTACCGAAAAATTATACCATGCAAGCTTTAGAACTATTTCTTCATATAATGTTGGCTTTCAACGACTGACCCTTAAATATTGCACCTTTTCAGTAATACCCTCTGACAAAACATAAATTCTTCCATATTATTATTCAAAAGTGTCTCAACAAGTCAACAAACATTAGCTCCTCTTTTTCTTCTTTCACACTTTTATAATTTTTGTCACATAGCAACAGTGAATATTGGTAGAAGTAAATCGTTGTTTACATCTCCCTCTGTTTATTTATTTACTTCAAAATTACAGTCCTGTAATTACAAAATTCAAAATGCTTTCAGGTGCCGCTGATTTCAGGGGGAAGAGTTAAAACACATACAGTGGTACCTCAGGTTACATACGCTTCAGGTTACATACTCTTCAGGTTACAGACTCCGCTAACCCAGAAATATTACCTCAGGTGAAGAACTTTGCTTCAGGATGAGAACAGAAATCGTGCTCCGGCGGCGCAGCAGCAGCAGGAGGCCCCATTAGCTAAAGTGGTGCTTCAGGTTAAGAACAGTTTCAGGTTAAGAACGGACCTCCAGAACGAATTAAGTACTTAACCCGAGGTACCACTGTACTGAAAATTCTTCAGTGGAAATCAATGGGACTTCAGACTGGGTTCACGCAGCCAGCAGAATCAGGATGCAAAAAGCTTTTCCAGGGCTGTACCACTTCAGGATACAGATGGGGCGGGGACTACAAGTCTCAATACTCTCCCCATCAACCATGTTTACTCTTTGCAAATAGAAAGAAAGCATGCCAGGCATTGTGGGCATCATGCCAGAATCCACCACTTTAACAGTCCTGGTTTTTGAAGTGGGTTTTTTGTTAGTGAGGCCTGATCACAGACTGTGACCTCACCACAAGACCAGTGTTGTTGTTTAGTCGTTTAGTCATGTCCGACTCTTCGTGACCCCATGGACCAGAGCACGCCAGGCACTTCTGTCCTCCACTGCCTCCCGTAGTTTGGTCAAACTCATGTTGGTAGCTTTGAGAACACTGTCCAACCATCTCGTCTTCTGTCGTCCCCTTCTCCTTGTGCCCTCAATCTTTCCCAACATCAGGGTCTTTTCCAGGGGGTCTTCTCTTCTCATGAGGTGGCCAAAGTATTGGAGCCTCAGCTTCACGATGAGCACTCAGGGCTGATTTCCTTAAGAATGGATAGGTTTGATCTTCTTGCAGTCCATGGGACTCTCAAGAGTCTCCTCCAGCACCATAATTCAAAAGCATTAATTCTTCGGTGATCAGCCTTCTTTATGGTCCAGCTCTCACTTCCATACATCACTACAAGACCAGTAAGAACCAGTTAAAGAGGAACCTAATGGCTAAATGCTAAGGTGAAAAAACAGCTCCATATAAGCAGTGCCAGATTTACGTATAAACTAAACAAGCTATAGCTTAGGGCCTCACTCTCTTGGGGGCCCCAAAAAAATGGAAGAAAAACTGGATGTACATTTCCAAAATATAAGATAAAAAACAAATAAAAATAAAACCTACATACAGCAACAGAGTTTCGTGTTGTGTAGGCTCCTCTGATGTAAATAATAATAATAATGATAATGATAATAATAATAATAATAATAATAATAATAATAAAATTTATTTGTAAGCTTGCTCCCTAAAATATCACTGTTCATTTCTATATATAGGGTGCCTACATTCTGCATGTACAAATGCACACAATATAGCAAATAAATGCCATCTTAGCTGTTCGTCCTCTACCTAACCCAGCACTTGTCAATTTCTCATCCAACCACAGTCCATGCAATGTAACTTACTCAATCCTTTTTTTACGGCATGTGTCAGAACCCTCCTTGTACCTTATATGTACCCCTCCTTGTACCTAAAGCTTGGGGGTGGCAACAGGACAGGGCCATCTTGCACAGAAGCTGCCATGGGGCACAGCTGGCACACATGGTGAAATGTGCCCTTGCCCGCTTTAACTCCCACATTTTCTTTGAACACCCAACTAGGCTTTCGACTGACTGCCAATGAAATCAAAGGCATGGCACCGAGAGAACCCAAGCACTTTATGCAAGCATTTACTTAAGCATCCTAACATATAAAGTATGAATTATTTACCTGATGGACTGTGAGAGCCTCAAAGGAACTCTATTCTCTGTCATAGCCATGCCTTTCAAACACATCCAGAGAAAGAAAACAAAGTCTTTTGATTCGATAATCCTGTGTGTGCATACTCAAGTTAACACTTCAAAGGGAGCATTTCCAGATATTTTACATTTCCTCCCCCCTCAAAATACAGAAACCCATTAGGCATGTCAAGTATATTCTGAAGCTCAGCTCGGGTGCGAAGCTTGTTTCAAATTCCCACATCCAGGCAGAGTATTTATTGATGTATTAAACCATTGTGTGCCTGGACGATGAGCAACTGGGGAAAAAAAATCTTTAGGCGAGTTTCCCAGCAAAGAAAATAGGCAATTTTGGTTTGTCCCAGGCGTATAAGAAACAGAATAACATTTTGCATGTTTCAAATGCCTAGTCCAGGGTTGGGTAGGGGGCCTCCCCACATCCCCACAGGGCTAATCTGTTGGGGGCTACATGCTGGGGGTGGGTCAGGCAGGACCAAAGCCAGTGGAGAGTGGGGCTAGATTCAAAACTGGTTGGGTTCCCTCTTTTCTTTCCCTCTCTTTGTGGAATGGCTGTATCTCAGCGGTCGAACATCTGCTTTGCATGCTAAAGCTCCCAAGTTCAACCCAGGTAAAAAGGTAAAGGGACCCCTGACCATTAGGTACAGTCGTGGCTGACTCTGGGGTAGTGGCGCTCATCTCGCTTTATTGGCTGAGGGAGCCGGCATACAGCTTCCGGGTCATGTGGCCAGCATGACTAAGCCGCTTCTGGCGAACCCAGAGCAGCGCACGGAAACAGCGTTTACCTTCCCACCGGAGTGGTACATACTTATCTACTTGCACTTTGACGTGCTTTCGAACTGCTAGGTTGGCAGGAGCAGGGACCGAGCAACGGGAGCTCATCCCGTCGCGGGGATTTGAACCGCCTACCTTCTGATTGGCAAGTCCTAGGCTCTGTGGTTTAACCCACAGCGCCACCCAGGTAGAGCCTTGGAAATAATGTTGTTACAGTGTTGGACTTAGGACCTAGAAGACTAGGGATGCTTTAGTGGAGATAACCTACCTCACAGGGTTATTGCAAGGATAAAGTGGGAAGGGGGATCATGCCTGCTACTGCCTTCTTGAAGGAAAGGTGGGATAGAAATCTATTCTATAAATCAATGCCCCTTTTTGAGGCCCTAGACAGTCACCCCCATTGTGTGTTGATGATACGGAGATAGAGAGACCACAGACTGACTTGCTATATATGTTCATCTTCTCAGTAGTGGCGCCTGCCCTGTGGAACGCCCTCCCATCTGATGTCAAGGAAACAAACAACTATCTGACTTTTAGAAGACAACTGAAGGCGGCCCTGTTTAGGGAAGTTTTTAATGTTTAATGCTGTATTGTGTTTTTAATATTCGATTGGGAGCCGCCCAGAGTGGCTGGGGAAACCTGGCCAGATGGGCAGGGTATAAATAATAAATTATCATTATTATTATTATTATTATTATTATTAATTTCATCAGCCACCAGCTTTTCTCTCTGTTTGTCATCCTGCTTGGCCCCATTTCCCCTCTCCTTCTCACCTGCATTCGACGGAGGGCCACATGAAAGGAGGTCGAGGGCCATATATACCTTTGTTGTCCCAGAGCAAGAAATGGTGCCTAAGATGAACACTGGCAAGTGTATTCTGGGCAGCTGCATCCCATTCTCACATGCAAAGGAAAAAAAATACAGCGTACTGACAAAATAGATCAGAACAAGTGGAAGAATACTGAAAGAGTTTCCTCCATCACCACCAAAGGTCTGTGTCGTGGGCATGTGTGGAACTCATGCGATGGAAGCCTAGCAGTTTTTCTGAGGGCATTTCTGTACCTCCAGATGTCAATAAACAAGCAATTTTCACCCTACCCACCCCCCAAAAAAATATCTAAGCCAATGTTCCTGCTAGGTCTGTTTGAGATTCCACTCCAAATGTGAAGTGTTTTCTGAATTGTATCTGGCATCGATTTGGACTGATTGCATCAAATAAACAATCTTCCTGGAGTTAAATATATTTGATGGAGACAATTGAGGTGCTTCAGTCCCTATCCAGCGTTCATGGATAATCCTTTTACTTGGTTCAAAATCTATTGACCACCTCCATCGTTCATGCAAGCTTCTCATTTAAATTCATTTTCTCTCCATAGGCTCGCTCCAAAGAATTTCCTTTTATCCTCCCTAAATAATGGATATAATAGCATGAAAACTTTGCCTGGCAGCTCTGGAATTTCCCCCCTTATTACACCAACACTTGGCACACACACAAAAACTCTCATACAGTGGTACCTCGGGTTAAGAACTTAATTCATTCCGGAGGTCTGTTCTTAACCTAAAACTCTTCTTAACCTGAGGCACCACTTTAGCTAATGGGGCCTCCCACTGCTGCTGCGCCACCACTGCATGATTGCTGTTCTCATCCTGAAGCAAAGTTCTTAACCTGAGGTACTATTTCTGGGTTAGCGGAGTCTGTAACCTGAAGCGTCTGTAACCTGAGGTACCACTTTAAGGCAAATTCTAATTGTATGACAGGATTGTTAATTGGAAAAGGTTCAAAACCAGGAATAGCATCGTCAAAGATCAGTTCGCTTAATTCATTTAAAGAAAGGTGTCAAAGCGTTGTGGTTGGCTGTAATGATTTCAGCAGTGAGGGAATGGCACTCTGCACATTGAGGAGTCAGTGACTGCTACCAGTTTAGATGACTTTAAAAGAGGATTAAGGCTTTCAGTGGCTACTAGTCATCAGGGCTACTGGCCATGGTCAGAGGCAGTAATGATTCTGAGGTCCTGGAAGTTACAGGAGGGTTTGAATACCCTTGTGCTCAAGTCTTGCTTGCAAATTTTCCCCAGACATCTAAGAAATACTCTCTTTTCCAGAGAGTTGTTGGCATCCATCTGTCTCAGGAGACAACGGAAGAGTGTGCCTTCAAGGGTAAAGTCAAACTGTTGAAGAGTTACAATGCCTGCTGTGGCTGTAGAGACTGATACAGGAGAGATGTGCTTGTTGTAGGTGGGTCAGATGAAGGCATCTGTTTTCTTCTCTCTACAATCCTCCAAGAGAAGAAACATCATGGAGCAGCAAAACTAGGCGTCTGCCCCACCTGCAACAAAACATGTCTCTCCTGTATTGGTTTCTACAGCCACAGCAGGCGCTGTAACTCTCCAACAGTTTGACTTTACCCTCAAAGGAATAGCCTTCCATCGTCTCCTGAGACAGACGGATGCCAACGACTCTCTACTTCCACAGTAAAATGTCTCTTTCAATATAATGGAAGCAGTTCTTTCCAATAGGATGGGATAACCTCCCCAACTTTGAAGAGGAATGGGTTCTCCTCCTGCACTGTGTTTCGGACCTTGCACCTCTTTCTTCTGTCCCTATCATAGGAACCAACTCCTAAGGACAGAGGTCCCTTTCTCCCCCAATAAAATATCTGAGGGGGCCCCAAAGTTGACGGCCATTGCCTTTTAAATGGTGTGTGTGTGCCGCATCTTGTGAGCGATTATGTGGGGTGGGACTTACCTGCCCCCCAAAAAAATATTTTAATATTTTTTTGTTGGCACCCCTGGTCCCTATTCAGTATAATAGTTTCTTTTACATCAAAGGGAGCTGGAATAAAAGAGGTGAAGAGAGAAAAAACAAAAGCAAAAAAAACCAGAGGGAGTAGGGACTCCAAGCTCTTGATGGAAGACAGTTTTTAGAAGCCAGCCCTCCATCACTGAGCTACCTCATAGGCCAAATCCTAACAGAGATATTCTGAACAAAAAGCCAGAAAACAGATCTTGGTATATAGTCTTTCAAAAAGTTCTTCGTCACATTACTTTTTTCTTGGTCACACTTAGTATGTTCTGATCAACATTCAGCAGAGATATTTGCCAGTTCTTTAGGCTTCATCCAATGATTCATGTATTTTCAGATTCTCAATGCAAAAGGGCTGGCTGGGAATCATAACTGTTGTGGCTGCTGCTTAATTCATCGTGTCAGGGATTACATTGAGGCAGGGCTCAGAAATAATTAACCCAGAACTTGCCTTCGATACCGGGAATCACCCTGTATGTTAAGCCTGTTGTGTCACCTTGATTATTCATTCTGGCTCAACACAAGATCTGGAGTTGTAGCGGCCGCGTTTGACAGGTCTTATACACCTCCCTGGCAGGATCTCTTAATACAGGCCTGCAGCAGGGCTTCTCCTAACACAAGAGAAGAGAGCAGTTTGGAGGCTTAATGAGACAAGGAACAATTAATTCACCGTGCTTGAATACAACACATATCGGAACATAGAAAGCTGCCTTATCTAAAATCAAATTATTTGTGGTCATCAGCATGCATACCAGGTTTCCATATTCTGCTCTCCCTTGTCTTTTGGGGGGCTCAGGTGGCTCTTTAGGGTTCAACGTGTCTGGCCTGCGGAAGAATCTTAAACTTCTTTGGTTTCTGAGGTTCACCCTTGAATTGTAAGAGAGGCTAGATAAAACTGGCTCAAAGCGCCACCTTCTGGATCCGGAAAAATACAGATGGATTAAACTCGCAAACAGTAGAACTCATATAGTTGCATGCATGCATTCAAACAATCACCTTTTAATTCGGCACAGGACTGACTCTCTCTCTCTCTTTCTCCCCCTTCCTGCTGTGCGCACTGGTGGTTTGTCAATTTCTTTCTCTGTGGAGGCATATTGATTCTATTGTCAATAGGAATGGAAGGAACTGTCAATTCTGGCCTCTCTCAACTTCCCCTTTTCTTTCATTCTCCAGATTTCCGCATCCTTTTGTGAATTTTAAAAGGCATCACGCACACACAAGAATTGCCAGAATATTTCAGGCACATCGCTCCTAACATAAACACGATTGTATGCATTTTTGTCTTAGACGCTTTCTGCAAACAATTTGCTCTGGCAGGATGCATTTCTGTACATTATTTCCATATGCGTCCTTATGCATGCCTTCCGCGAAGGCGTGCAGTTTTGTACACATTATTTGCTTGGGGAACTGCATTACAAAATCTGGAGGAGGAGGCATTCCAAAGAAGAGTTGTGTTTTGCTTGGCATGTTGCCTCAGGCACTGCAAATTAGCTAGATTCGCAGTAAAACGCGAGCCAGGCTGAATTTCTCTGCCAATCATAATAAAAAGGAAATAGGGATATAGAGAGCAGCCCTATGCACAAGAAGCTGGCGTAAAGCAAGCCAGTGTAAATGAAGTTACACCAGATCCAAACCGTGTTTATTGTGGGGAATTGTGGCAGCTGCTCTGCCAAAGCCTGGCAGAGGGAAGCCAACCCTTTTCAGTGTCCTATGCTGGATTTCCAGTCATGTGACTGAGCTGAATGGGTTTAGGATTCTGCCTAACTCCCCCATCTCTGGCCATGCCCCACTGATTCTGGGATAGCTCAGTCGGGAGAGAAAAAGACTCTTAATCTCTGGGTCATGGGTCCGAGCCCCATGTTGGGCAAAAAGATTCCTGCATTGCAGGGAGTTGGAGATGACCCTCATGGTCCCTTTCTGTTAAGTTGTGGGTGAACATATCAGACGACACAGCGATTCTTCAGACAGCTGTTGTTTATTCACAGGCCAGAACAGAACTGAACTGAAGGGTTCAGCCAGCCTGCTTATATAGAGCTCAACTACAAAGCAACAGTAACAACTTTCTGTAACTATCCAATCACTGATTCAATTCCTTATTTGCATATGCGGACCTGAGTGAAAACTATCTACAGTATTCCCCCTGCTGGCCCAGGGTGAGAACTTCAGTACATAACACTTTCCAACTCTACAATTCAATGATTCTACGAAATGTCCATTTGGGGGACTTACATCCACCTCAGCTCAGCTGCCCGAGACGAGGCTGAGCCAGGATGAACAAGTTGCACCAGCAGACTAAGAATTGTGGAGGTAAGATCTGAATCATAGCAATAAGCATAGTAACAAAATGCAGAATTAGAAAGGAATTTAGAAAACCATTAGAAGGGGCTGGAGGAAGTCTTAGGCTGTGATAGCCAAAGATTTGTTATGTTGTTTTTGAGTTGTTATGTTGGAAAATATGTGCAAAAACCAATAAAAAAATTATATATATATATAAAGAACAAGTTGCACCAGCATATCTTTGGCTGAGGTGGGGTTGGGGACTATTTCTTTGCTTTTGATTAGATGGAGAAATGAAAACTCAAAAAAAAAACAACCCCAACCCAACATTCTTTTTTTAAAAATACAGAATTGGAAAAGGAGGCTATTACACCGCTCACTATGTCTGCCTGTTCATGTGTCCGAAGACTTGTTCATAAGACATGGCATGTATAGAAAACAGAGATATTGCGGGGATACAGACACACACACACACCTCGAGGAGTTTGCAATCTAAATACCATAAGGTAAAATGTAAGAAAAGCCTGATGAACAGGGTCAATGGCCCATCTAGTCTAGCATCCTATTCTCACAATGCCTGTAGGAAACACATAATCCTGGTTTGTAATTCATACCCTTCTCCTCCATGAATGAGTGGAGAGACACAAGATCGTTCCTCTGACCTCACTTTGCAGGACATTAGATCCTTCATGGATCACTGCCTTGCCATGGCGAAGGGGTTTGAATAACTCAGAGAAGCTATGAGCTATGCCGTGCAGGGCCACCCAAGATGGACAGGTCATAGTGGAGAGTTTTGACCAAACGTGACCCACCTGGAGCAGGAACTGGCAAGCCACTCCAGTATCCCTGCCAAGAAAACTCCATGGACAAAGATGAGATGGTTGGACAGTGTTCTTGAAACTACCAGCATGAGTTTGACCAAACTGCGGAAGGCAGTGGAAGACAGGAGTGCCTGACGTGCTCTGGTCCATGGGGTCATGAAGAGTTGGACACGACTAAACGACTAAACAACAACAACAGACCTGGCAAGTTGAACTGCCTTTGGATTTTCCACACACCCAGTGTTTTGTTTTGTTTTCTGGCGGTACTCAACAGTACCCAGTACTAGATTCCCCCCCCCAAAAAAAAAAATCACACACACACAGACACTCTCTCTCTCTCTCTCTCTCTCTCTCTCTCTCTCTCTCTCTCTCTCTGCCCTAACCATGCAGCTGCACTAGTTTGCCCTTCAGACAAGTCTGGAAGCTGGCAAAGCAAGCAGTAAAGTGATTTAGACTATGTGGAGAGAGGAGCCTCCAACAACAGCCAGTGGTCCTGCTCTGAAGGGCGGCCATGAAGGGGAAAGAAGAGCAGGTTAGGATGTGTGGATTAAAAGGATAGCGAGGGGCACTGAGGGCCTTCTCAGTGGTGGCACCCAGCCTGTGGAACACCCGCCCATCAGATGTCAAGGAAAGAAACAACTATCAGGTTTTTAGAAGGCATCTGAAGGCAGCCCCGTATAGGGAAGTTTTTAATGTTTAATGTTTTAGTGTGTTTTTAATATTCTGTTGGGAGCCGCCCAGAGTGGCTGGGGAAACCCAGCCAGATGGCCAGCATATAAATCATAGAATCATAGAATTGGAAGGGACCCCAATTGTCATCTCGTCCAATGCCCTGCAATGCAGGAATCTCAGCTAAAGCATCCATGACAGATGTCCATCCAACCTCTGCTTAAAAACCTCCAAGGAAGGAGACCCCACAATCTCCCGAGGGGCACGGTAAATTATAAAATTATTATTATTATTATTATTATTATTATTATTATTATTATTATTATTATCATCATCATCATCATCATCATCAAGCCATGTGGGGCAGTGAGGGGGATGGTGTTCTTATGTTTGGGGAGAGAAAGGGCTGGAGGGAGTTGAGGGAGAAAGTGACGGGGCTCCAGAACGGGAAGAAGGGTAAGACCTGGGAGAGGAAAAGAGGAAACTTCCTGTTTAGCGAAGTTTTTAATGTTTGATATTTTATTGTGTTTTTAATATTCTGTTGGGAGCTGCCCAGAGTGGCTGCGGCAACTCAGTTAGATGGGCAGCATAGAAATATTATTATTATCATTATTATGTTTGCTTTTTACACTTGATCTTAGCCAAACTATTATTATCTTTGCTTTTTAAGCCAACTGAGGGAAAGGGTAGGCGAGGAGGAGGACGAAGCACTGGCATTTAAATTAGTGTTGAGAAAAGCAGGAGGAATACAACTGTGAGTGCTGGCACCTTTTTTTCTAGAAAAAAAGCATTGTACACACCAAGTCTGATTGCTATCTCAGCTGAAGCTCCCATGTGTTTGCTTAGTAAATCTTCTGGCAATTGTTGCATCATTTTCGAGATGCAGCCCTAATCTTATTTTCTCCTTTTTGCATCCCTGCACTAACTGCTCCATTTCTGGGAGTTCTCCGATGACCTAAAACAGCCTCACATTTTGAGAGCAGGCGCACACCGCAAAAGGGAAAAGGAGAAATTCTTTCACAGGGACACAGGGAGGGGAGCGCTCTGCAAAGCGTCGACACTCCCCCGACCCCCAATTATTTGCTTTTTATAGTACTTTTCTGTGTTTGATCTCTCAGAGGGCCCAATCAAATCCTTCCGCTTATGTTTCTGCTAAAACAAGATGAACCACAATGTCTTTATTCATTTCCTAGTGAGAGGGAAACCCTCAAAACTTAAATTTAACAAATGTGTCATTTTATACCAGTTGTGGGTGCCTGTGGGGTGCATACACAGAAGAAAGGATATAAGCAAGGGAATCTGGAAAAACCCATTTTGACTTTGACTACTGATTGACTGAAGAAGTCCCATTCATAACTAAGAAGCTGTTCACTATACGCAGAAAAGTCTAGGATAATTATTGTTGTTATCTTTTTATTATGGGATGAAGTAATTAAAGTCATTGCATGATCAGTAGGAAGGGTCATAGCTCAGTGACAGAACATTTACTTAGCAGGTTCAGTCCCTGAGAGGGACTCCTTCCTGAAACCCTGGAGAGCAGCTGCCAGTCAGTGTAGGCTATACTTAGCTGGGGGGACCATCAGTCCGACTCAGCATAATGCAGCTTCCTATGTTCCTAATGACTTCAAGTCACACTGCAGAACTTCCTCACTCCAGATGCCACCTGCGCACACACACACACACACACACACACCTGCTCTGAGTGTTTTACCACCCCTCTGGAGCAGACTCTGGGGTTGCAGGGACATATAAAAGGATGTCATATAGAGGAGGGAGAAAGGTTGTTTTCTGCTGCTCCAGAGAAGCGGACATGGAGCAATGGATCTAAACTACAAGAAAGAAGATTCCACCTAAACATTAGGAAGAACTTCCTGACAGTAAGAGCTGTTCGACAGTGGAATTTGCTGCCAAGGAGTGTGGTGGAGTCTCCTTCTTTGGAGGTCTTTAAGCAGAGGCTTGACAACCATATGTCAGGAGTGCTCTGATGGTGTTTCCTGTTTGGCAGGGGGTTGGACTCGATGGCCCTTGTGGTCTATTCCAACTCTATGATTCTATGATTCTATACATGGGAGGAGATACAGTTCTGTTGCATGATTAGAAGTCATTCCACTCCCGCAATGAGCTTGGATGCAGACTGAGCAGAATCTCATATCGCGTATCATACCATCAGTGTCTAGAGGGAGCATTCCACTTCCATAGGCAACACAGGCAGATCCCTTATTCTTTTTGAAATTAGTACCCCATGCTATATCTCTAGGCATCAAGGCGACTTAGAAAAACAAATACAACCGTCCATTAGTAGTAGTAGTAGTTGTAGTAAAGTAAAGGGTAAAGGGACCCCTGACCATTAGGTCCAGTCATGGCCGACTCTGGGGTTGCGGCACTCATCTCGCTTTACTGGCTGAGGGAACCGGAGTACACCTTCCGGGTCATGTGGCCAGCATGACTAAGCCGCTTCTGGCAAACCAGAGCAGCGCACGGAAACACCGTTTACCTTCCCACCAGAGCGGTACCTATTTATCTACTTGCACTTTGACGTGCTTTCGAACTGCTAGGTTGGCAGGAGCAGGGACCGAGGAATGGGAGCTCACCCCGCCGCGGGGATTCAAACCACCGACCTTCTGATCGGCAAGTCCTAGGCTCTGTGGTTTAACCCACAACGCCACCCGCGTCCCTTTTAAAATTAATACCCCGTGCTATATCTCTAGGCATCAAGGCGACTTAGAAAAACAAATACAACAGTCCATTATTATTAGTAGTAGTAGTAGTAGTAGTAGCAGTAATAGTAGCAGTAGTAGTAGTAAAGTAAAGGGTAAAGGGACCCCTGACCATTAGGTCCAGTCATGGCCGACTCTGGGGTTGCGGCACTCATCTCGCTTTACTGGCTGAGGGAGCCGGAGTACACCTTCCGGGTCATGTGGCCAGCATGACTAAGCTGCTTCTGGTGAACCAGAGCAGTGCACGGAAACGCCGTTTACCTTCCCGCTGGAGCGGTACCTATTTATCTACTTGCACTTTGACATGCTTTCGAACTGCTAGGTTGGCAGGAGCAGGGACCGAGCAACGGGAGCTCACCCCGTCGCGGGGATTCTAACCGCCGACCTTCTGATCAGCAAGTCCTACGCTCTGTGGTTTAACCCACAGCACCACCCGCGTCCCAGTAGTAGTAGTAGTATTTCTCTAATTTGTACTACACCTTCAGGTCCCAGGGCAAGTTACAACCATTTAAAAATACAATATTCAAATCAGTTAAAACAAATTACCGTCAAGAGAATAACATGGGCCCTGAAACATATATCTCAGGTGTCAAAGACGTGCATTTTCAGAAACCTACATAATGAAGGTACCAGGTGCACCTCTGTGGGGAAGCAATGCGACAGCTTAGGGGCTCCCACAGAGAAAATTACTTCAAAACCATCAATTAACTACATTCCGTAGTCCTGACATATTTTGTATCAAAGCCATGATGAAAATTGCACTCCCCTCCCCCATCTAAAGCTAAGCAAAGTTGGCAGCAAACGAATTTCCAAGGGGTGTGTTGTTCCAGTGTTGGGGCGCCAAGCTGGGAAAACCTGTTGCACCCGTTCCCTAGGAGTTGACTGTCTAAAACGGAAAGGGCCCTGTCATTGGGCAGAGTGGAGCAACTGCCTCAGATGGAAGATGCAAGAGAACGGTGGTGGACATCCACCATCCCCCTGGTGTGCCCTCCTCTATCCTGCTCTGGACCTCCTAAGCTATCCTGTTGCGTTCAGTTATGGTGGAGAGCATTGCCCCATTGCAAATGTTGCAACAAGATTAATCTTCCAGTCCATTGGATTCTGTATGTGGAGTGGAGGATGCTATTGGCTTCAGGCAATAAAATGTCTTGAGTCAGTTCTGTTCCTTACATACAGTAAGACCACGGCTCAAGTGACAACTGCTTTAACAAGGAAAACAAGAACACTCCAATGTTTTAGTCATACAAGAAAATGGTGCTTCTTACATATTCTTCAACCACTTTGAGGTTTTTAAGAATAAAGTGTTGTATAAGTTTTACGAAATAAATAGATAAGATGAAATTCACAAGACAGTGAGTGAGAACGTCTCACCTAACATTACAGGAAGTCCCGCTAGCCAAACGCAGACCTATCTGTACCCCTTTGACCTCGGACACTTCAAGAATGTTCAGTGCTGCTGTCCATATCTGACTCTGCTCAGCTGCTATGGCTCAAATCCAGCAAATAGACCCTTACACTGCAATCAACAGACCATTTACTCTGGAGTGCTCCAACAGAATTATATAACGCTCCAATCCTCTTTTTCAAGATTAAGTTTCTATTATATTTTCTCCATGGTTATCTACCATTCTCAGCCCCTAGAGCACCAATATACTCTCACTTCAGAGTATACTGGGTGAGAGAGAGAGTTTGGATTTGATATCCCACTTTATCACTACCCGAAGGAGTCTCAAAGCGGCTAACATTCTCCTTTCCCTTCCTCCCCCACAACAAACACGCTGTCAAGTGAGTGGGGCTGAGAGACTTCAGGGTAGTGTGACTAGCCCAAGGTCACCCAGCAGCTGCATGTGGAGGAGCGGAGACACGAACCCGGTTCCCCAGATTATGAATCTACCGCTCTTAACCACTACACCACACTGGGACCATTGCTATAAGAGCTCAGACTCCCTTTTCATCACTGTACTCCTTCCCTTTATCCTGCTTCCTATCCCTATTTTCCTTATGTTCTACCAATTTCCGGTTACAGGTTCATGAAGTAGAATTACTGTTTGGCTAATTATTAGTGAGAATGAGTGTGACCTGCTAAGAACCAGTGAAAAAGGAAATCAATGATTGACTGTTTAAATGAACAACAACTCCATACAAGGTACAAGGTACATGGACTGTGGTTGGATGAGAAATGGTGAAGCACTGAGGTGGCAGCAGGTAGTTGGGTAAAGGATGAGAAGCTAAGGTGACATATATTTGCCTACATAGCAAGTGTCATCAGGGAAATCCTCTTACAGACTCTTTGAACGCTTTCCAGTAATACCTTACTGAATAAAGTCTGGGAATTTGGTATGAATCTCCATACACGAACCCCCAAGGGGAATTTCTCCAGCACTCACCACTAGGACTTTTTGTCCCAGAACCTGACTCCAAAATCTCTCTTTCTTGTTGCCTTCTTATTTGCTTGAAATTTGCCCCCGTCTCCACACACACACACACACACACACACACACACACACACTTTTGGAAACTACTTTAGAGGGCTCCACCCTCTTATATCTGTTCCCTCAAATTTAGGGTTTCCTTTCCATCTTTCAAAAAGTAGTAACCAGGACACGCCGAAATTGTTGAGCTTTCTTTTTTTAGACAAACCCCAAAGCTGTTGAGGTTTTTTTTTTTCTTTTTACAAGAATGCCAAAAATATGTGATTTTTCAATTTGGTTGGTTGGTTGGTTGGTTGGTTGGTTGGTTGGTTGGTTGGTTGAATGAATGAATATACCACCCTATACCTGGAGGTCTCAGGGCGGTTCACAGAAAAGATCACAATATATAAAATCACAATAAGAACAATAACCTAATAACAATAACCCCCCCCCCCCCAAAAAGAGCCATATTTTAAAAGGGTATAGGATGTCCATCAGTTCAACCAAAGGCCTGGTTAAAAAGGAACGTTTTTGCCTGGCACCTAAAGGTGTGTAATGAAGGCACCAGGCGAACTTCCCTGGAGAGAGCATTCCACAGACAGGGAGCCGCTGCAGAGAAGGCCCGTTCTCATGTTGCCACCCTCCGGACCTCTCAACATGACTAAGATCCAGGACAAAGTGCCACCTTTTGGAAATTCCCCCCAGCAGGATGGAAAGTGTCTTGACAATTCGTCTCCTGCTTCTCTCTGCTTTCTTCTTTCTGGTATCTCATCAAAGCCCCACCCCACCCGACCCCACCCGTGTTTCCACTTCATCTCTGCATTCTGAGAGGAGAGGTGTGACCTCCTCTGATGTATTGCTGGTGGGGCTTCCTGCAAAAACTTGCAGCAGCATTGCTGTTTTCTCCTCACAGGCTTAAATGCAAATCACACTTTTCCAATTAACAGGTCCCCAGTTCAATCCCTGGCGTCTCCAGGTTGGGCTGGGAGAGGCTCCATGTCTAAAACCCTAGAGAGCAGCTGCCAGTCAGTGTAGACAATACTAAGCTAAATGGAGCATGGGACTGATTGAATATAAGACAGCTTTCTATACTTCTATGATCCAATTGCTTCGGTGGGTGATCTCTGAACAGCACCAGCATACAACCCAGCAAAGGGCCCTATATCTTCTTTTAAAGTTTGGTTTCTGGATGATTGACAGTTCTCTGATAGCAGCACCAGAACAGACTGAATTGAGGACCCATTTTCCAAGTGGCATACAAATATTTCGACAAATAAAGGACCCTAACCCTTACGTTAAACCAGGAACACTAGCCGTGCCTGTTGCAGCTATTAATATTGGACAGTTTGAAGCAACTGGATGCATGAAAACTGACTCCTTTTGGAAATGAAACATTGTCCAGACTCATGAAAATATTATTCAATATATTATTCTAGCAGAACTGTTCAAAATAAAACAGGAACATCAAATGATACATCCCATGCAGAGGCTCAGCATCTTAGAAAATATGAAATAATCCAAACAGACTTAGAAGCAAAAGTCTCTCTCTCTCTCTCTCTCTCTCTCTCTCTCTCTCTCTCTCTCTCTCCAGCCTGCATTCTAGCCTTAGGCTGTTTACTCTCCCTACTCCAGGGAGCTTGGGACCAAGGACTCAAAGGCAACTCCCTTCAAAATGGAGATTTGCAACTCAATACCTTTATCACATGATCTAAGGCTACAACTCTCACATGTTAGCTACCAGAGAACAGTTAGTTAATCATTAACTTGGCAAGAGCTCAGCATCCACTTACAAAACTACTGTGAAAAAAGCAATACAGATTTAGCCATTTTCTATTTTAATCCTTCATTAATACACATTTTCCATGTCTGTGTCAGTTAACTCAGTTATACTTCTCAATGCCCCAACATGCTGCTGCTGAATGGGGTTTGAATCTGGTGTAACTTCACCCCAGCTTGACTTACACTGGCTTGTTTTATGTTGCTCCCTGATAATCCTATATATATATATATATACAGTGGTACCTCGGGTTACATATGCTTCAGGTTACAGACTCCGCTAACCCAGAAATAGTACCTCGGGTTAAGAACTTTGCTTCAGGGTGAGAACAGAAATTGTGCTCCGGCAGCACGACGGCAGCAGGAGGCACCATTAGCTAAAGTGGTGCTTCAGGTTAAGAACAGTTTCAGGTTAAGAACGGACCTCCGGAACGAATTAAGTACTTAACCTGAGGTACCACTGTATAGGTAGTTAATGCTAAAATAATTCAAGAAATGTTCCCCATGTTATATATTTTTAGGATATTTTAACTTTAGATAAAACAAATATCATCATTACAGTACACAGGAGTTAAATTTAGCTGTTCTGAAAGGCCAGGTTTTGTATTTTAAAAAATCCTTTGTGAGTGTTCTGTGGAAGGAAATGTCTCTTGGGCAATTACTGAAATAGCTGAATAAATGAGAGAAACAGCTAATGATAATGTGAAGCAGACCTAAGGCTGGCATATTGTGTTTCTTTTGTGGGAAAGGGCAGACAAGGCTCAATTTCATTACAGTGGCATGGCGTAAACTCAGTTCCTCTTAGGGGTTGGGATAATGGACCAAATGATGGATATCCCTGTTCCCATCATACTGAACAACACTTAACATCCACAACAAAGCTCTTTTAAATCTCATTTTCATGTAAAATCAGAAAAGGGGCTCATTAATAAAACAAGGATGTCACCCAAAGGAATCTGTAACTTAAGCCAACACTTAGAGAACCATCTACAAGCAGGCCTGATAGAAAATAACTTGGCTGTCCTGATGGTCAAATATGACATCTGGGAAACATTTTTTTCCCTTCATTTTCTGTTGCATGAGATTTTTCAACTGTTCTTATATGTTCTTTCAATGCTGATTTCAAATCTGAAATCAATTTTCATGTACATGCTATAGTTATCTTTCAATTTCTGACTTTTGCCGATATGTCATATTTACACTGGGGATAAGTGGACACTGACATGTCGATCTACCCTAACCACATGGTAATTATTGTTTTGCAAACTTAATTTTTCTTTATTTTTATAATTTTGTAACCTAAATATTTGTATTTTTCAGATCGGACCATGGCTTCTTCATGTAGACAAAATGTGTGAACGTGAGAACGAAAGAGCCTGCTGAGGATTAAATAATAAATAAAGCCATTACCAGGACCCAGAAGAAAGGAGACAAAAAGCATAGGGAGAACAGGAAGGAGAGCTACTCCAATTATTTATTCATACAATTGTAGAACTGTAGAGCTGGTAGGGAACCTAAGAATCATCTAGTCCAACACTCTGCAATGCAGAAATCACAGCTAGAAATCCCTGACAGATGGCCATCCAGCCCCTGTTGAAAAACCTTGAATGAAGGACAGTCCACCACCTTCTGAGGGTTTTAAATTGGATTTGTTGTTGTGCTGGGGCACTTGGACCCACTATAATTGCACTCCAGTTCCTTTATTCACTCCAGTCCCTCCTGCAAATTACTGGCTGCACAGAGAGTGTAGACCCATGGAAATTGACAAACCCGGGTTAGTCATGTCTATGCTAGTCAGAGGAAGGCTATACTTGTTGTTTAGTCATTTAGTCGTGTCTGACTCTTCGTGACCCCATGGACCAGAGCACGCCAGGCACTCTTGTCTTCCACTGCCTCCCGCAGTTTGGTCAAACTCATGCTGGTAGCTTCGACAACACTCTCCAACCATCTCGTCCTCTGTCGTCCCCTTCTCCTTGTGCCCTCCATCTTTCCCAACATCAGGGTCTTTTCCAGGGAGTCTTCTCTTCTCATGAGGTGGCCAGAGTATTAGAGCCTCAGCTTCAGGATCTGTCCTTCCAGTGAGCACTCAGGGCTGATTTCCTTCAGAATGGATAGGTTTGTTCTTCTTGCAGTCCATGGGACTCTCAAGAGTCTCCTCCAGCACCATAATTCAAAAGCATCAATTCTTCGGCGATCAGCCTTCTTTATGGTCCAGCTCTCACTTCCATACATCACTATGGGGAAAACCATAGCTTTAACTATACGGACCTTTGTTAAGCCGTATTTTAATTAACTGGGGGTTTTTTGTTTGTTTGTGTGGGATATAAAGCTGTCAGTCAAGTCCAACATTCTGCAAGAGGACTAACACACAAGCTATGTGGCAGGCAGTTCTGTCAGTTGGTCGGTCGCTGCAAGGAGTGTTAACTGGAAACTGCTCGGATGCAGTCTTCTCATGACTCACTACTATCTAGTATATAGTTTATCTGTTATGTAACCTAAGCCTGCCTTCAGGAACAACTCTGTAAACCTGAATGAATCCGAAAGTAAAGTAGTTTATGTTAATATGATTCAGATTCATGTGTGTTTTCTTTAAGAGGGACAGAAAGGGATTATCAACCAGGAAGGTACAGTGGTACCCCGCAAGACGAATGCCTCGCAAGACGGAAAACCCGCAAGACGAAAGGGTTTTCTGTTTTGGAGGCGCTTCGCAAGACGAATTTCCCTATGGGCTTGCATCGCAAGACGAAAGCCCATAGGGAAATGCTGGCGGTTGGGAGCAAAGACTTTCGCCCACAGCCGGCCTTCAGAAGAGGACCTCTTTTGAAGGCCGGCGGGGGGCAAAAGTCTTTGCTCCCCCCCGCCTGCCTTCCCCCCGCCTGCCCCGGGCGATCTTAAAATGCTGGCGGGCGGGAGCGAAGCGTTCGCTGCCGACCCCCAGCATTTTAAAATCTCCAAGGGACAGCAGAGAAGTCTCTGTCCCTTGGAGATTTTAAAATGCTGGGGGTCGGGAGGGAAGCGCTGCCGACCCCCAGCATTTTTAAATCTCCCCGGGACACGGGGAGATTTTAAAATGCTGGGGTCGGCAGCGAACGCTTCGCTCCCGACCCCCAGCATTTTAAAACCTCCCCTGGACACGGGGAGATTTTAAAATGCTGGGGGTCGGCAGCGCTTCCCTCCCAACCCCCAGCATTTTAAAATCTCCTCGGGACAGAGACTTCTCTGCTGTCCCTTGGAGATTTTAAAATGCTGGGGTCGGCAGCGAACGCTTCGCTCCCGACCCCCAGCATTTTAAAACCTTCCCGGGACACGGGGAGATTTTAAAATGCTGGGGTCGGCAGCGCTTCGCTCCCGACCCCCAGCATTTTAAAACGCTGTTCCGAAGGGGGGGGCGGGATCACCTGCCCCAGCCGCCCCACTTCGGAACGCTGTTCCGAAGCGGGGAGGGGGGGCGGGGACACCTGCCCCAGCCGCCCCGCTTCGGAACGCTGTTCCGAAGCGGGGAGGGGGGCGGGATCACCTGCCCCAGCCGCCCCGCTTCGGAACGCTGTTCCGAAGCGGGGAGGGGGGGCGGGGACACCTGCCCCAGCCGCCCCACTTCGGAACGCTGTTCCGAAGCGGGGGGGGCGGGAAGACCTGCCCCAGCCGCCCCACTTCGGAACGCTGTTCCGAAGCGGGGAGGGGGGGCGGGAAGACCTGCCCCAGCCGCCCCACTTCGGAACGCTGTTCCGAAGTGGGGCGGGGGGCGGGAACACCTTCTGAAGGCGGGCAGGGGGCGAAAGTCTTTGTCCCCCCTGCCTGCCTTCCCAGGGGCTTTTAAATCGCCCCGGACAGCGGAGAAGTCCTCCGCTGTCGGGGCGATTTTAAAATGCCGCCCGCCAGCATTTTAAGATCGCCCCGGACAGCGGAGAAGTCCTCCGCTGTCCCAGGGTTTTTTAAAATGCTGGGGGTGGGAAGAAAAGCCCTTGTCCCCCCCCCCAGCCTTCAGAAGAGGTCTGGGGACAGACTGTCCCCGGACCTGGTCTGAAGGCGGTTTCCCTAGGAACGCATTAATTGATTTTCAATGCATTCCTATGGGAAACCGTGCATCGCAAGACGAAAAAACCGCAAGACGAAGAGACTTGCGGAACGAATTAATTTCGTCTTGCGAGGCACCACTGTATAATTATTGCTAGGACTCAAATGAGTTAGCAACCTGCTTGTCGCTGCATAAACTCAAACATGGGATTGTTTAAACTCTGCTAAATTATATAAACGTTCCCACAGTTTGTTTGTTTGTTTGTTTTCCTATTATGTTTTATTTTAATTTATATTTGGTGTTAGACGCCTTGAGCCCTGCCCTGGCTGGGGAGGGCGGGGTATAAATAAAAAAAAATTATTATTATTATTATTACCACCACTACTACTACTACATTGGCTTCAACCCCAAAGGGATTTTCCAATTCCTCTTTTTTTTCTGGCCCAGTGCTCAAAACCAGAGAATGTTCAGTACAGTCCTACATTTGAAAGTATGTCTTGGCCGTTCTACTCTTTTCCAGATTAAAATATACAGATATGAATTGAAACAATTTCATTGCAAGGCCAGCCCCATTGTCCAATAATAATAATAAGCAATTCCAATTCTCCATTAGCTCGGAATGAAAGCGTAAAAGAATGATGCGTCTGATTTTTACCCCTTCTGTGTATGACAGGACATTACCATTTGATGTACGCCTTGGCTTTTTCAATCCTTTTCATTTATCAGCTTGTTACTGAGTTGACTGTATTAGCCGCAGAGCAGGGCAGTTAAATTCTGTGGCTGAGACTATATTTACTCGCTTGGTGCGAGTCAGGGGAAAACAGAAAGCCAGCTACGATTTGAGACTTTCTCCCCATAATTACCCAGTAGGAGAAGAACTTTGAAAGAGGGACTATTGCCATCAATTGGGGAAGCCGCCTAATTTACAGGAACAATTTCAAGGCCCTTTCCAAATGCTCAAGTAGTACAGAAACTGCCTGGATCCACTCCGGAATAAAGGAAGCAAATACTTAGGGCCAAAGGATCCATTACATCCAGTGGCACACAACTTCCCCTCAACTTCTCTTTTTAAAAAAATGAAAAACAGTTGTGGAAGGCTGCAGTCTTGAGCGTAGGAGAGTCAAAAGAAAGGATGTTTTCCAATTCAGAACCATACCTCGTATGTCATAAGAACGTCAGAAGCTGCCATATACCAAGTCACTATTAGGCCAGGTAAATCTACCTCAGTGTTTATTGCCGTTATTAATATTGCACATTTGGAAGCAAAGGAATGAATAAAAACGGACTCCCCTTGAAATAAAAATGGCCCAGTCCAAAAATATGGTTCAAAAGCTTTACTAACGGAACTTGCTTCAAAGCAGACTTAAAACAAAAATGTTACAGTGGTACCTCTGGTTACGTACTTAATTCGTTCCGGAGGTCCGTTCTTAACCTGAAACTGTTCTTAACCTGAGGCACCACTTTAGCTAATAGGGCCTCCTGCTGCTGCTGCACCCCTGCCACGTGATTTCCGTTCTCATCCTGAAGCAAAGTTCTTAATCCGAGGTACTGTTTCTGGGTTAGCGGAGTCTGTAACCTGAAGTGTATGTAACCTGAAGCGTATGTAACCCGAGGTACCACTGTACATCCAGATAGTTGCATAATGTCATGTGCTGGTCCCAGCACAGGCAAAACTTCTTCGAGATATGAATTTCTTCTATCCAGAGCCAGTGGCGAAGCTGCATGCTCTGGCCCATGGCTGTTACGCATCCCAGGGAGGTTGGTATGCGTCCCAGGGCGCAGCACGCCACCTGCAGGGGTGTAGCGCCCGGCACAGTGGGGGGTGCACGGCGCGTGTCCAGGAGGGTGGCTGTGATGGTACCCCCCTCAAGGATGGTGCCAGGGACGGTGCGCTCCCCCCACCCCCGCCCACCCATTTCTCCACCAGTGTCCAGAGCTCTGTCTCTCCTGCAAACAGCCTCCCTTAGCCTTTGAGCTGTTTTCTCCTGGAAAGAATCATTTTTCCTTCTCCCTTGCTTCAGAAAAAAGTCACACAAAATGGATTGCCCACAGATTAACATATGTACAAAGTTGAAACTCAATCTCTTTCATGTGATCTTAAGTTAAACCTGTGACAGAAGAGCGGAGACACATTCTTAAGTTAATTTATAACTCTTTTGCTCTCTGCAACTCTTTTGGTTAGCTTAGTGGAACTTTACATGCTATGCTTTTAGCAGTACAGTGGTAACTCAGGTTACAGATGCTTCAGGTTATAGATGCTTCAGGTTACAGACTCCGCAATCCCAGAAACAGTACCTCGGGTTAAGAACTTTGCTTCAGGATGAGAACAGAAATTGTGCTCTTGCGGTGCGGTGGCAGTGGGAGGCCCCATTAGCTAAAATGGTACCTCAGGTTGAGAACAGTTTCAGGTTAAGAACGGACCTCCAGAACGAATTAAGTTCTTAACCCAAGGTACAGTCGTACATTGGAAGTCAAACAGAATCCGTTCCAGAAGTCCATTCAAGTTCCAAAATGTTCAGAAACCAAAGAGCGGCTTCTGATTGGCTGCAGGAAGCTGCAGAAGCCCCTCCGGGCGTTTGGGTTCCAAAAATTGTTCGAAAACCGGAACACTCCCTTCTGGGTTTTGATCATTCGGGAGCCGATTTGTTCAGGAGCCAAGGCGTTTGACATCCAAGGTACGATTGTACACATATAGTACATATATTATAGAGTTATTTTCCATTCCAATGTACAATTGAACCATTATACTTAACAGTATTGTCAGCAATGGCTGGCAGCAGTTCTCTTGAGCTTCAGGCAGGGTTTAGCTTGCAAGCCACAATGTGTTCAGGCCAGTGTTATGGGACGCAAGTGGAAACAGAAACACATGTTACTGTGCCTTCTCTTTCTACCTTAACGTATGGAGCAGCTTGTGCCCACGTCGCGCCGCATCTCTTGTTCTCTCCGTAATGACTCCAGTGCCCTTTTGAGAGAAAGGCTCTCATTGAAGGTAGTAAGCTAGAGCAAGTTATGTTTTTAAGACCCTCACCAGGAGCACACCAGTAAACCTCAGTTGCTCAGGGGCTTCATTTGTGAGTCTGTCATCTGCTAGTGCACAAAGCTACAAAAACAAAAACAAAAAAAACAGGAGGTGATGAAATGAGACATTTCGAAGACCCCGGAGAATCTCTGTTGGTTACATTTGATCTGATTTTCTTTGGGATGTTTTTGTTGCTGCCGTTGTTCACTTCTGACGCACCTGCCAAGAGACACTAAATAAAATATTTCCAGCTAAAAACACAACCCTCCCCTCCCCCTTCCTGTGCATGAGCTTAGAGTTGTTTTGCAAAGTCACGTGACAAAGGAAGTGCGTGCGGCAAGGAGAGGGAGACAGAATGCTACCAGGTGCTGCCAGCTCATTAGCTTGCTAGCCAACATTTGTGGAGTTTGTCGCAGAAAAGCTACAGATTGACATTGTGCAAAGGGCTGTGTAGACATATACCATTCATCTGAAGCACATTTCCTTCGCTCCCAAAGGATCCTGGGAAATGGGATCATCTTAATAGATGGTCCAAGTTGTGGGCAGGCTCTCAACCTGGTTCCCCCCGCCCTGGCATGGGTGGAGCTATCGCCCTCACGCCAGGGTGGCACCACAATCACCCAGGCCTATTGCCCATCATGTCAAAGGGTAATAGTGGGGGAAAGTATAAAAGCGGCAGTGCACCGTGTGCTTTCCCACCCTCCCTTTAATTTAGATCCTCTGGCCTTGCTTTGGACTTTGGTTGGTTGCCCGGCTTGAGTCGGGGGCTGGGTAGGAATTTTTTCCATTTGGCAAATTGGCACAGGCCACTTGGTTTTTGCCTCCCTCTTAGCAATCATCACAACTTTGTTTTTGTTTTTTTTTATAAGATATTTATTAAGGTTTTTTAAAGATTTGTATAAAATAGAAAAAACAGGAAAAAAAACAAAAATACATACATACAAAATACATACTACAACAAGTATAATTTCAATCCCCTATATTCATAAAACCTATTTTCCCGACCTCCTCATACCTCCCCTTTCTGTATTCTAATCTCTAATTAATTCAAATCAGCAAATCCCTCCCCTAATTTCTATTTAATTTTTGCCCTTTCTTTTCTTATTTACCTAATCATTACAGCTGAAAACCACTTAATTTCTAAATCAACATCGTTCTAACATTCCATAATTTTACAATATTTCTTAAGATAGTCCTTAAATTTCTTCCAATCTTCTTCCGCCGTCTCTTTTCCCTGGTCTCGGATTCTGCCGGTCATTTCTGCCAGTCCCATATAGTCTATAACCTTCATCTGCCATTCTTCCACGGTGGGTAGATCTTCTGTCTTCCAATACTTCGCGATGAGTATTCTTGCTGCTCAATCATCACAACTTTGTAAGGTTTGGCGGTTAGGCTTATGGTGAATGGGGGAGGGGAGGTCAGCCATCGCCTGCCCCTCCAGTTTCAAGGGTATTTCGTTAAAGGAATCTGGGGCCTGGTTCCTGTCCGAAGCCCGCTTGAAGGGAACACCAGGAGAGATGCAGGCGGGTTCCCCTGAAGCAATTTCCCTTTGGGTGATTTACCCTTACAGACTTCCTGCAAAGGGGGCAGGAGTCAGATATAGTCCTGCCAATGCCTAAGCCAATACCACGCTCATTTCTGTAATCAATAAAGTTGTGGCCAAATTTTTGCCCAAAAACCTTAAACAAAATATCTGTGTCCCCCTAATGGGGGATCGGCTTGAGGGTCTTGCCATGCAATCATTGGTTGCCCTTCTCAAAATGTCAGCTGCCAGTGTAGGATGAGCTCCTGACACCCAGCACCTTTAACAAAACCTTAGGATTCTTTGGGGGGGAGGGTGCTTTAAATGTGCTTTATACATAGGACCATAAGAAGAGCCTACTGGATCTGGCCAATGGACCTTCCAGTCCAGCATCTTCACGGTGGCCAACCGCATGCCTGCGTGAAAACCGCAAACAGGATCCAAGCACAAGAGCGGTTGGGAAACTGTGTACCTGCAGCTACTCAAACAGAGTCAATTAAGGTTTGGCAGCCAGCCAGAAGGCAATCTGAAGGAATAAGTCTGCCTGGTGATAACAGAGACATGGAGACAACTCCCTGATGGGTCAAGCTCTCTCAAGGGAGTGATAATTAATGGCCTACTAACTGGAATGTGTTAGTTCAGTGTTCAGAGGTTCAGAGTTCTGTGTGTCAGTGTAGGAGTTGTGAGTCGTGTCTGAGAGAGCTAGCAGAAGATCCATGTTCTGTTCCTGTAAATAGTCCACTGTATATAATAAACACCTAACTACAAGTTCCTGGTTCCTGCTTCGTCTATCCTGTCTGCAGCCAAGTCGCCAATTGCTTCCGTGGATTCTGTGTTTACTCTGCTAGGTCTGGCAAAGGTCCTGCAACTAGTCAGAAAGTTGCAAAACACCAAGTAGGTTTTACCAATAAGAGCCCTGTCTCCTCCTGTGGTTTGCAGCAACTGGTTGCCAGAAGCATTGCTGCCTCCAGCTGTGGGGATAGAGCACAACCATCATGGCTAGTGGCCATTGATACCACTCTCCTCCATGAATTTGCCTTTTTTTAAGCCATCTAGGTTGGTGGCCTCTGGTGGGAGTGAGTTCCATAGTTTTAACTACACACTACATGAAGAAGTGCCTTATTCTATTGTATCTGTCCAGAATCTTCCTGAACAATAATGATTTATGCACCACACAGGGCTGTTTTGTGCATTTCTGAACTCTCTTATGAAGAGCACTTCTGTGTGCAATAAAGAAAATGAGGAATAAAAAAATGAGGAATCACGTCAAGCTTTAGGTATGGAGATAAGGGCTGTGTGACACCTCTTGGATAAACAGTCCCAGCTCAGGGTCACCATTAGTGATGGTCCAGTAGCTGAGACACAGTTCTATCCACAATTAGGGGTGGAGAAAAATCTAATTCGGTTTCTATTCTCTTCTCATTAGTCCATTCTGAAATTCAGTTTGCCACATTTCCACATCAAGTTGATTGGGGTTTTTTAGATCCTCATTAAAACCCAACAGCATATTAGTGCTGATATGCTCCTCACATACACCCAATACATTTACCCTATTTTAAACGTTCAATGTGATTTTGCCCGATTTATTTCTGCAAGCAATTTTCTCTAACACAATACATTTTTGTTTGTTATTTTCACTTCTACATTTCCAGGCACACTGTCCCATCATGCATGTGTTTTTGTGCACATTAGGGGGGGGGCAGAGAACTGCATCACAAAATTCAGAAAAGGTAAAAATTCGAAGGGTGGCTGTGTCTCAGTTCACCTGTTGCTCCAATTCACATTAAACAATGTGAATCACACTGAATTTCATCCAAATTATAAGAGGGTAAAGCGGGGTGCATTTAGACTGTGACCCCAACATCCCATTTGTGATTTGCAACGTGCTCCCCAGGATTAAAAAGTTTCCCCACCCCAATCTTTAAAATTCGTCTATTGAAGCATCTATGCATAGTTACTGTATAGACCAAGTGTGAGAAAGCTTTGGCCCACCAGATGTTACTGAACATCTCAACATCCCTGGCTGCTGACCATACTCACTGGAGCTGATGGGAATTGTAGTTGAGAATAGGCCTTCCAGTCTATGAACAAATCACATTTTATTTGCAGGGAATCATCGTCAATTTTCCCTGTGTCCTATCTTTCTCTCTCTTTATGATGATTCAGAGTCCAGTTGGAGCAAAGGGAGCAGCCAGCACAACCCAGTATCCTATCTCTAAGAGGGGTCACCCCATGAACATGAAGGGCTTCCTGGATATTATTAAGTTGCTCTATTCAAATTTTGCAGAATAGATTTCAAATACAGGCAGTTGAGAGTTGCAGCTTTGTTTTTCCCTCCTGGTGGAACTTTATTGTAATCATGAACAAAAAGGACACTAGCATAGCTGTGCCAAAAGCATGCTGAAATCTATTGATTGTATCACATCACATTCTACAACTGGATTACTTTAAACATTTGCTCTCAAAGAAACCTGTATGAAACAAGCTAAATGGTGTTTGTGTAGTGGCAGCTTGGTGAGATATTTTCAGCATCTTCAATTTACGCTGTAGATTTTTTTAAAAAATAAAAAAATTATAAGCCTCATTGGTTTTAAAACTATGCAGGATATATTCATGAGGAGTCTTGTTTTGATTTGTTTTTTATTTTAAATCCAGCTTCATCTCAGCCCTACAGGAGTCAGAAGATGAAGCACACAAACAAACAACATTGCAACAACGGAAATCTGCACACACAGCACAGTGACTTGATAACACCATAAATCAAACAATGGGGGGATGAGAAAGACATGTGTTTCTCTGAAGGCTGGAGCCAACAAATAGCTTCTTTTCAAGAGCCCATATGGAAGAATTGTCCTCCGAAACATCCCCGCTGCTTAGGACAGGACTGCTATTCTCCCTCCAGTTTCAAACTTTGCAGCGCTAAGTACCTAGATGGCTAGATAGATATCACTTTGGAAACATTTTGTTGGGAAGCAGTTTACAACCTCAAGGACCTCCTCGCCCCATAGGAACCAACCTGTAATCATCATCGGAGGACTTTCTTCACGAGCCTCTTTCAGAGGTCAGCAAAACGAGAACGGGCCTTTTCTGTGGTGGCTCCCCCTTTGTGAAATGCTCTCCCCAGGGAAGCTTGCCTGGTGGCTTTGTTACATATCTAATAATAATAATAATAATAATAATAATAATAATAATAATAATAATAATTTATTATTTATACCCCGCCCATCTGGCTGGGCTTCCCCAGCCACTCTGGGCAGCTTCCAAAAGAATATTAAAATACTATAATACATCAAACATTAAAAGCTTCCCGAAACAGGGCTGCCTTCAGATGTCTTCTAAAAGCCTGGTAGTTGTTGTTCTCTTTGACATCTGGTGCAAGGGTGTTCCACAGGGAAGGCGCCACTACCGAGAAGGCCCTCTGCCTGGTTCCCTGTAACTTGGCTTCTCGCAGTGAGAGAACCGCCAGAAGGCCCTCGGTGCTGGACCTCAGTGTCCGGGTAGAATGATGGGGGTGGAGACGCTCCTTCAGATATACTGGACCAAGGCCGTTTAGGGCTTTAAAGGTCAGCACCAACACTTTGAATTGTGCTCGGAAACGTACTGGGAGCCAATGTAGGTCTTTCAAGACCGGTGTTATGTGGTCTCTGCGGCCGCTCCCAATCACCAGTCTAGCTGCCGCGTTCTGGATTAGTTGTAGTTTCCGGGTCACCTTCAAAGGTAGCCCCACATAGAGTGCATTGCAGTAATCCAAGCGGGAGATAACCAGAGCATGCACCACTCTGGCGAGGCAGTCCGCAGGCAGATAGGGTCTCAGCCTGCATACCAGATGGAGCTGGTAAACAGCTGCCCTGGACACAGATTTGACCTGTGCCTCCATGGACAGCTGTGAGTCCAAAATGGCTCCCAGGCTGCGCACCTGGTCCTTCAGGGGCACAGTTACCCCATTCATCTTAAGGGACCAGGCAAACCATTCCTCTTCTCCCAGGCCTTTGGCTAATTCAACCATCTATGGCCTTTTAAACTGGTGTGTGTGTGTGTGTGTGTGTGTGTGTGTGTGTGTGTGTGTGTGTTTCTTCGGTGCTGGCTCACTCACAACATTCTTTTCCTTGCACCATATTTTCCACCAGCGTCAGGGTTGGCTTCCTTATTCACCACCCTCTATATCGCCTTCCAAATCCTTTTAAACCTCCTCAAGTTAGTTATAAGTTTAGCTCTTAATTCAGGTTAGGATTTTAAGGTCCCAGAATACTTAGCCACTTTCAAATGAAGCTTGTGACATCGCTATGTGAGGTGGGAGTGGATCTCACACCTCACTTCCTCCTTCACCAGCTCCCGTCGGAGCACTCAGCGGGGCTAGCCCGGGCGTGGGAAGGTCACCAAGAACGCCACCAGATCCTGCAGTCTGAGGATTCCCCTCCTCGGGTTACGAGGTTCGCGGAGCCCTGGCGCAACCTCTTTTCACCCTCATGAAGCTCAGGACCTTCCTGAAGGACTGATCCTGCACCCCTGAAAATGGCGGTGGCTAAACAGGAAATCCAGGATAGAAACTTAATTAGTAAACAAACACACATACATAAACAAATATAAAACCCGAAGGGCACCCATATGAATTGTTCACGGTGTAGTGTGGGGCTTTCGTTTTGGCGGGGCAAAGTAAAACACCGAAAAGTAGGAGCAGGCTGATTTCTCACCAAAAAAAAGAAAGAAAAGAAGAGAAGAGAAGAGAAGAGAAGAGAAGAGAAGAGAAGAGATACTGTTTGTGTCGTCTTTCAGGTTCTACAGATTCTAGAAATATACTTTTTAAGAAAGAAAGAAAGAAAGAAAGAAAGAAAGAAAGAAAGAAAGAAAGAAAGAAAGAAAGAAAGAAGAAAGAAAGCTGAAGATCTGGAGGTTATGGTTCATCCAGGGGGGAGGGGTAGCTTAGGCCCTTGCATCTTCCCACCCCACCCCACCCAAAAAAGATGCCCACGATTAGACCCATGTTCTCAGAGACTCAAGAAAACACGCTGTGGTGCCCAGTATGGCTATAATTCCCCAGCTCAAACCAATAGCAAATTAACTTTACTACAGCACCTGGTATCTGAAGAAGTGTGCCTGCACACAAAAGCTTACACCAAGGACAAACTTAGTTGGTCTCCAAGGTGCTACTGGACAATTATTTTATTTTTTTTTATTTTTTCCTGCAGCACTGTAGGGAAGGGGTGCAGTTCAGTGGAGAAGGTGAACACAGAAGGCTCAATACCCTGGAGAGTCGCTGCCAGTCAGTGTGGGCCATATGGAGCTAGATGGACCAAACGGCATAAGGCAACCTGCTGCTTTCTTCCTGTGCTTGCTGTGGAGACAGCAGCCTGGCTGCAGCGAGGGCCTCTCCAGCACAAGGGTTAATCTGAATATTTTGAATTCCACTCATGCAGCCACACACAACACCTCGTTGGCTACCTGAGAGATGGGAAATAAATATGATAAATGTAGCAGCAGGCAACAGGAAAGCTGAGCAGTCAAAGTGTGTCCCATTCATTTGTAAACTTTTATAGCTTTGGATAATATAGATCGTAGAATGTGTAAATGGCCCTTTATCAGGATTTACTGACCTGGAAGGGGAAGGGTGAGACGGCAAACACCCACACTGTTAATAAAAACCCAGAGCTGGGGCAACCTTGCCTGCCAGCTCTCTGAATCATTTTATGGTAGTTCAACACATCCTTGCTGAACAGTTTATTGACTTGTGTTCCATAATTAAGGCAGCTGTCTAGGAAGACGCTGCATTTGGTGCTGGGGTGATTGCAAGTGTCTGCAGGACTTATTTCCCTGAGTTTTGTTTTCTCCGGTTCTGCAGGCTTCCCCAACCTGGTGCCCTCCAGATGTTTTGGACGACGGCTCTCATCATCCCTGACCACTGGCCAGACCACTCGATTGAAAGTCCTGGTTTTGGCTTATAAAGCCTTAAATGGCTCAGGACCGCAATACCTCAAGGACTCCCTCTCCTCATATGAACTGCCTGGTCATCATCTGAGGCCCCTCTTCATATGTCCCCTCCACAAGAGGACCAGAGGGTGGCAACGCGTGAAACAGCCTTTTCTGTGGTGGCTCCCAGCTTGTGGAATGCTCTCCCCAGAGAGGCCTGTTAAAGCTGCTGCCTGGCAGTGGGTGGGTCACTGTTACAGTGGTATCTCAGGTTAAGAACTTAATTCGTTCTGGAGGTCCGTTCTTAACCTGAAACTGTTCTTAACTATTTCTGGGTTAGCAGAGTCTGTAACCTGAAGCGTCTGTACCCGAGGTACCACTGTACTATGATTATTTTATTATGACACTGTCTGTTATTATGCTCCGTAAAATGTGTTCTGAATGTTGTACACCACCCTGGGATCTTTTGATGAAGGGCCATATATAAATCAAATAAATTCCGTTGTAAGCTTCTTTGAAACCAAACTCCAACTGAAGAGTTTGTTCTCCTAACAGCCTGACCCCATGCTCTGCTTGCTCTGAAGCCTCTTCCTGGATGGTGCAAAAGATTTTAATGGGAACTGCGGCCTCTTGTGAAATCCAAGGTGAATTTGAAAGATCTCGCTCAGGAGAAATCTGCGTAATCACCTTTAAAGGAAGCGAGAAATACCGTATTTTTTGCACCATAACACTCACTTTTTTCCTCCTAGAAAGTAAGGGGAAATGTCTGTGCGTGTTATGGAGGGAATGCCTACGGGTGGCATGCCTACGGATTTTCCTCCTCTAAAAACTACGCGCGTGTTATGGTCGGGTGCGTGTTATAGAGTGAAAAATACAGTAATTTTGATCAGACTAAGCCGTCCTCCCAGCTGCAATCCTTATACAACCCTCTCAACCTGACCCACCTCACACAGCCTTGTCTGTGAGATAAAAACAGCAAAACACATAAACACTGAAAAGTTAATTGCTTCACATGTTATTAATAATAGAGCAACAACAAAAAGCAAGTGTTGCTCCAGGAAAGTAGTCCACAGATGCACTCAGCATCCATATATATATATATATATCCTAAGCACTGTGGATAAATGCAGGGTATTTGTTTACACAAGTGGAATGCTGGACCAGCCTGAAGGGCTGAACAAAGATGCTTTTAGTTTAGTGAACCATATTTAATTGTCGGGGGGATGACAGCCCTTTAGCTCACCTGCGCCAGTCCTGGCTTAGCCTTCCATGCTTGGGAGCTGCATAATTAGCACTTGCCAAGTACCATCATAGGAAAAGCACCTTACCCTAATATTCAGATTCAGTATCAAAATGGCATGGAACCGACTGGGGGGCGGGGAGTACAAGAAATTGAACAGGAGAGAACAAACAAGGCGTTCCTGGAGGAGAACATTATACATTCCCCTCCAGGTGTCCCTATTTTCCAGGGTCAGCCCCGGACTTACAGAAGCCATCCCGGTTTCTGATTTGATCCCAGAACATGCCGGCTTTCCTTTTTCCTCTTCACCCCACCCCCACGTCTCGTACAACAATTAAAAGTGGTGGCGGGTGTGTAATAATATTTTGCTCTTTTTTCCATATAGAAAGTTACCTTTGCTACTCAACAATTATATTCCAATTCTACAAAACTAGGGGCTTTCCGCTCACCCCTGCATCAATGTTTATAACTCAAATTACATACAATGGCGTTTTAAGGTTCCGTCTAATTTCTAATTTCATCCTCTCTGACACGTTTCTTAATACATTCTGCTATTTTCTTACACTTCAAGCCCTGCTGTGATCTTGGCATATGGGAAACAACTTTTTATACAAGATTAAAAATGGTTTAAAATATTCTAAATTTGGATCTTTTATCAGTGCCACCAATTTTGCCATCTCTTGCCATTCCAAGGTTTTCATCAACCATTCATCCTTTGAGGGTGTTCTTTCCTCTTTCCATTATCCAACTTCCCTGGCTAAGTTGTGTGTGGAGGCTGCACTCAGCTCATCTAAACACTAGCTGAGTCTTCCCCATTCCGATGCCCTGCAGATAATGGTGTACTACAACTCCCAACACACCTGGCAATTAAATAGGCTCACCGGGGCTGATGGGAGTTGTAGTCCAAAAGATCTGTACCACACTACATTGGAGAAGGCTACTGTTGTCAACCATCATCCTTTCTAATAATTTTTTTCTAAAAAAGCCATCTAAGATAATGGCTCTATCTCCCCAGCTTTGTTCTACTGAATTCTGTGAGTTATAAATGCACTGAAGGATACTGACAAGCTCAAACATGTGCAGAGGAGGGTGACCAAGATGACAAAGGCCTGGAAACCAAGCCTTGTGAGGAACACTTGAGGGAGATTAGCATAGAGAAGAGGCTGAGAGGTGATGCAATAGCTGTCTCCAAATATCTAAAGGGCTGTCCCATGGAAGATGGAGCAAACTTGTTTTCTGCTGCTCTAGAGGGTAAGGCTCAAACCAATGGATCCAAACTCAAGAAAGGAGATTCCAGCTAAGCATTAGGAAGAACTTTCTGACAGTACAGTGGTACCTCGGTTTTCGAACAGCTTAGTTCATGAACAACTTAGAACCCGAACGCTGCAAAACCAGAAGTAGGTGTTCCAGTTTTCAAACTTTATTTTCGGAAGCCGAACGTGCTCCATTTTGAGTCCCCTTGTGTTTCCTGTTGCGCTGCTAATTTGCGTCCCCCCATTGTAATTCAAGCCTTCCATTGCTGATTGCAGTGTTCTGAGGTGATATTTGGAGCTTATATTTGGTGCTTTTGTTTTTGCTATTTATTTTGCTTTTTTTGTTTTGAGGCATTTTCAGTTAATTTGTTTTTGTGACTGTATGGATCCCAGTTCAGCTACTGATTGATTGATTGATTGATTGATTGATTGTGTGACTGAGGAAATGAATAAAAGCCTCCCATCCAAACAATGACTATCATCAATGTAGGTAAGAAAAAAAAATTTTTTTAATTTTTATCATCTACAATACTGTTTTATTTATTTTATAGTACAGTACATTGATTATTGCTTTCATTTTATGGATCAATGGTCTCGTTAGATAGTAAAATTCATGTTAAACTGCTGTTTTAGGGGTTGTTTTTAAAAGTCTGGAACGGATTAATCCGTTTTGCATTACTTTCTATGGGAAAGCGCACCTTGGTTTTGGAACGCTTTGGTTTTGGAACAGACTTCCAGAACGGATCAAGTTTGAGAACCAAGGTACCGCTGTAAGAGCTGTATGACAGTGGAACTGACTAACTCCTGCCTTGGAGGTTTTTAAAGCAGAGATTGGATGGCCACCTGTCAGAGATTCTTTAGTTTTGATTCCTGCATTGCAGGGCGTTGGACTAGTTGACCCTTCGGGTCCCTTGCAACTCTACAATTCTATGATTCTATTCTTGTGCTAAGTACTCTCTTCCACTCACCTCGCATTTACTGCCAATCAATCCTCTTCACTGTGTCACCTTGAGCTCTCGTATAAAGGAAGTATTTTTTTCAAAAAAAAAATCGCTCTATCCCCTTTCTCTACATGCAGTTCCACAGGTTAAGACACAAGGAGTTCTATTTTTTACAGATTAAATCCTCCCTGGTGATAAAACAGAAAGTACAATGGATAGAGATGTGGCTATGAAACTAGCAGGTAGCCTGGGTTAGTACCCTGCTCCTCGCTTATTACAGATATTAACAGATATCTACAATGCTGCAGACAGTGATCCTGACCTTTACAACAGTTCTAGTTCCAGGCATTGTTTTTTAAAAATAAAATCAAATAAAAAATACTCTGATCACACCACATCTCAATTCTTGAAAACATGTTGACATGCTGTCGTAAGAGAGAAACTATCCCTTCTCCCTCTCCCTGACATTCTGTAGTCGACAATAATTCTTCAAAAACTAAAATTGGCAGACAGAAGAGCCCCATAATGAACATGATATCCTATTGTTAGATTGCTTTCTCAGTCACCTGGGGAATGATAAACATGGCTCCAGAAAATAGGAGGCAGCCATCTCAGAGGCAGCCAGCTCAGTTTCAGACAGGGCCCAAATGGGGTGGGTTTTGATAACTTGACTGCAGCAGGAACCCAGGGAGCTCAGACAGACTTCATCTATCCCCTGTTCTTGAAACCTCAAAAAGGGAAATCTCAAAAAGGCACAGGCTTTCCATCAACAGTGGAGGCAAAATACCTACACTTTTGGCATCTTTCCCAACAATGCTACTGCCGAAATTCCTACTGCAAATGCTAATGACCAAAAAATTGTTGCCAGTCACTCAGTAAAACAATGCCCCAGAGCTTGGATAAAATTAATATTTAATTTGTAGCTGTAGAGTCTGATTTTCTTCAAACTAACAGCTTCCCCTGTGAGTCACACCTGCAAAAACCCAAGCAGAATCTAACTATATTTATTCAAATGCTTCCTTGCGGTGCTGAGATGACGAGCTACCTGCGGCGCACTTCAGACTACAGGCTTGTTTACATGATGAGCGATAGCAAACTGGGCAATTCAAGGTTGCTCTTCCAAACAGGGACACAGTCAGCCCTCCTTTCTAAAGGGGGCGGCGACATTTCCAGGTGCAGCTTCACAGAAATCCATGAGAAATCAGTACCTTTCTCGTAACCGACCCAAAAGCCTGTGACCATGGACCTGTGTCAGAGGTGGATAACCTGCAGTCTGCAAGTTTGGACCTCTGGCAAGAGTAATGTGTCCCTCTTCCATCTGTCTACTGATGGGAGAGAGAAAAGGGTGTGTGAACGAAAGAGAGGGGAAAGGAGTGGCAGAAAAGTGGAGTGGAGAGAGAGAGAGGTGGGGAGGGAGAGAGAGAGAGAGAGAGAGAGAGAATGAGAATGGGTTGGCAGAAAGGAAGAGACCAAACTCCTGATTTTCCAGGATTCCCAACCATGCAAAGAGCCTCCCCAAGCAAATCTTGGAATGGAAATGGAGATAGTATGCTCATCTCCACTGTCCCTCCCTCATATGTTTATCATACACAGATAGGGAAGTCTTCAGGGTAAGCCAGCTGGTCTTTCAAAATTCACTCCTTCAGGGTCTTATATCCCATTGCACCTAGGAAACAGGAGCACCAGCGCTCTCAGCTGTCAACAGAGCCACTCGACATCTCGGTTGCCACAGCAACTGCAATTGTGTTTCTTGGGCTCCCAGCTTTGACAGACATGCCAGGTAAAGCTGCCGCGTCGCAGGTTGGTGTCTGTTGGAGTAACTGGACATAGCAAAGGGGTTAATCTCCTTCATGAACTGTTTTACTGAGACTTATCTTTTCTAACAGTAAACTATCTGAACCTTTCTCTGCTTCCATGGGGTGATTGGTACTAAAAGAAATTTCCACTGCGTGGGTATCTCACCTGAGATTCCCAAAGAGCAGGCATGTCCAAAGTCCGTTTTGGGGGCCTAATCCGGCCTGCCAGTTGGTTTAATCCAGCCCCTGTGGCAGATTATTATTTCCTGGGGTAAACTCAATAACCTCAATCTTAAAAAAAGCTCAAGAACTTCAACTCAATAAAAAGGTCAACAACTTCAATCCTAAAAAAAAAATGTCAACAACTTCATCAAATCTAGCCCTCTTTGAAAAATGTTTGGACACCCCTGCCAAAGTGTCTCCCAGTCAGGGATGAGCAAATCTGCCAATTTTGGTTTCTCTCAGTTCCTCATTTTTCCAAACTTATCTTCACATTTCCACACCAGCTTGCAATTTTTTATATGAAGTGGTACCTTGGGTTACATACACTTCAGGTTACATACGCTTCAGGTTACAGACTCCGCTAACCTAGAAATATTACCTCGGGTTAAGAACTTTGCTTCAGGATGAGAACAGAAATCAGGCAGAGGCGGAGCAGCAGCAGCAGGAGGCCCCATTAGCTAAAGTGGTGCTTCAGGTTAAGAACAGTTTCAGGTTAAGAACAGACCTCCAGAACAAATTAAGTTCTTAACCCGAGGTACCAATGTATATAAAAAAAAACTCTTGAAAATTCATTAGCATTTTAATCTGAATTTCTCCTGAATTTTGTAATATTACTGAAAAAAGCTTACATATTTGTGTTGATAAAATAAAACAGAACCACTATGTTCAAGAAGAAGGAAGTGTGCCGTGAGTTCATGTTGGCTAAGATAAATAGATACAAAGGGTGTTCACATATTACATACAACAAGTATACAATCTGTGCACACTAATAGTTGACCTGCACATTCACACAGTTATTCACACGCAACTTTCAATTTGCATACTGTCTATTTGTAAAAGCTTACACTCTTTCACACAAGCGCTGGTACATTTGCAGAGTCAGCCTGGACCTATCTTCAGCGGAATGTTTGAAGAAGCCTACTGATACATGCTCTTTTTTATTTCAAAAGGAAGGCAGAATTCCAGCAACACAGCCCTTTCTGAAAGAAATGTTATTCTTTTGTTTTCATGTAGTGGAAGAAAATGAAGCAATAAAATAGGGGCTTAAAATATTTAAGGAATTATTGGGGAATTTATGGTAAAGAAAAATGAACTGCATTTTTTTATGGATTAGACCTTGTTAGCATACAATGTTCCTGGGCTTTATGGTTTGTTTCTCATTCCTGCTTGTTTGCACAAGGCATTAATGTGGTCAACTTTGTGGAAATGCACAATATGTGCTCAGTTGTATTACTTATGATTCCACTAACACAGATATAGATATAGATGATTAGATATGGATATGGATATGGATATGGATATGGATATGGATGATTAGGTATGGATATGGATATAGATATAGATACAGATACAGATACAGATACAGATACAGATACAGATACAGATACAGATATAGATATAGATATAGATATAGATATAGATATAGATATAGTGATGTATGGAAGTGAGAGTTGGACCATAAAGAAGGCTGATCGCCGAAGAATTGATGCTTTTGAATTATGGTGCTGGAGGAGACTCTTGAGAGTCCCATGGACTGCAAGAAGATCAAACCTATCCATTCTTAAGGAAATCAGCCCTGAGTGCTCACTGGAAGGACAGATCCTGAAGCTGAGGCTCCAATACTTTGGCCACCTCATGAGAAGAGAAGACTGCCTGGAAAAGACCCTGATGTTGGGAAAGATGGAGGGCACAAGGAGAAGGGGACGACAGAGGATGAGATGGTTGGACAGTGTTCTCAAAGCTACAAACATGAGTCTGACCAAACTGCGGGAGGCAGTGGAAGACAGGAGTGCCTGGCGTGCTCTGGTCCATGGGGTCACAAAGAGTCGGACACGACTAAACAACAACAACATAGATATAGATATAGATATATCCTTTGAGTGCTTTGATTAAACTTTCAGTTCAATCCTCTGCAGAACTCTGATGTGCATTTCTTTGGCCTTCAGGTCGAAACTTACAATGGCCTTGTCAAGCTTTATTGATAGCCGAAGGTGTTAGGTTTAGGTGTCCCATTGAAATTTCACATGACTTTGATCCTCCAGCAGCATATCAAGCCCTGTTGTGAATAACTGAAATACTTGTTTGTTTGTTTCTGAAATATAATAACTGTTTGAGTCTAACAATGGAGTACTGCTGCAATTAAAACTAGTTACAGATGGAGTACTATTGCAATTAAAACTAGTTACAAATTAAGCCAACCTTTCTCAAACTAGGGGTCCCCAGATGGGATTGGACTACAACTCCCATCATTCCTGACCAGCAATATCCTGGTAGCTAGGGATGATGGGAGTCATAGTCCAACCTCATCTGGGAACCCAGGTTTGTGAAAAGCCGGGTTTAAGTATAATGTTGTTGGACAGCATTATTAATGTAAATTCAGGACAATTTCAGAGCTTCAAGGAGAATGTTAGAATAAATAGTATGACTCCAAAGTACATGTTGGGTAGGGTTGTCATATTGCAAAAAGTGAAAATCCAGATACAAAAGCTGTTGAGCTTTTTTGGGGGGTTTTGCGCACACACACACAAAATAGTTTTTGAGCTATTTTTAATGAAATTTGGCAAAATCTACACTTCCAACATGGGTTTACATACACTATTTCCAACAGCCAAATCCCAGGTATGCCCAGGAAATTCCGGATGTATTGAAACCCTAGGGAATATAGGAAGCTGCCTTATGGGCTACTACTAAAATGGGGCTGCATTTTAAATTGTATTTTAACCCGTATTTTAATTAACTTTTTTTTTCTATTACATTTTATAGTAATTTTATTGGTGTTAGCCGCCCTGAGCCTGGTTCTGGCCGGGGAGTGCAGGTTATAAATAAAAATTATTTTTATTTATTATTATTATTATTATTATTATTATTATTATTATTATTAGTTACTTCCACACACCATGGGGTCCATATAGTTCAGTATTGGTTATGCTGACAGGCATCAGCTATCCAGTGTTTCAGGCAGGGGACATTCTCAGGCCTACCCAGAGATGCGAAGAATTGAAATTGGGACCATTCACATGCAAAGCAGATGCTATAGCACTGAGCCACAGCTCTTATGAGATTGTCCTTGATCACATCTGTCCTTTGCTCTTTGCATTGCTCTTTGTCACCACTCTCTCCCACCTCTAACGCTAGTGCCACCACCCAACATTCTTGGGTGGCTATCAGGGGCCCCCACACCTTGACAGGGTCCACGGCTGATGCTTAAGAAACAACAAATAATTCTGGCTGCAAATGGGACTACGAATGCATGGAGGGCAGGTTGGTAGGCAGTGGGTGAAATCTCTCTCACACACATTATTAATCTTCACAGGTTTCATTTTCTACATCTTGCTTTCAGTAAACCATTCCCCTTCCATATCTCCCAAATTTTCTTTTCTCCTCTTCCGAAATCTCGATCTTGCCAAATTAATACCTTTCCCATGTCAATCACAATTCATTCCTCTTCCTTGACAAGCTCGATGGTTTCTAAATGCATTTGATTTACAGCCTGTAACGTTCCTCCCATTAATTTCCATCTCTCCAATTTCCAATCTTGGCTTTTGCCCAATTTCCTCTAACAAAGTTGTGAAGAGATGATTGTTTTATTTCGAGGTTCTCATTCTTCCTTAATGCTGTTTCCTACCTTCCAACCTCTTCATGATGGATAGAGCTGTCAGAAATACCTGGGTACGATCCCGGCGATGGAGTTTTCTTACATCAATTACATTTGAAAGCTGTTTGAAATCACCTTTGCAAAGTGAGCCATATGCCGTTTCATATTCATTACCAGCTAGGCCGAGATGAAATGTGAGCCCTAATTAAAAGAAAGCTGGACCTCCTGGTTCACCTTATTCAGAACAGGCCAATCCCTTCCATATGTAGAACTCATATTTCAGCCACCTGCAAGGTCAGTGTTGAACTTCATCTCCAACTGGAAAGAGAGCCACCATCTCAGTCAACCACACTAATAACTCAGCAGAATTATCAACTGAGACTTTCAATTGGATCATGGGGTTGACTCAAAATCAAAAGAATGGGGGGGTGGTAATATGATTCCCGCATTGGACTAGATTGGACGACAATTCTATGATTCTATGTCCAACAACATCTGTTGTTGTGGTACACCCTACCCACTGGTGTAAATGAAATTTAGTGCAACAATTTAGCGATCGAAAAGCCACATTTCCATAACACAACAACTAATGCATATAAAAGGGGCATTAAAAACTGGGACAGAATCATTAGCATTACTTCTAAGAAAACCAGCACAATAATCCTCACAATTGAATCAGCCCATACACAAACACACTAGAATTCCTATATATGATGAAATGTTTCCAGTTTCAGGTTGTGTTGAGAGCTATTAGAAATGGTATCTGTACAACTCCCACGCAGGTAAAAGTCAAGAAGTACCTTTTTTTAAAGGATTATCATCATGCCTCTTTAAAACAACTGCAGCTAGCAATGTCCTTTATTAGATCCACAATCCTTGGCACACATGGTTCCTTATCTCCTTGAAATGGTGTCGTAAACTCATGATTTAAGCACAGACATTAGGTGTGCTTCAATGAACGTTCATTCTTAGGATCCCGAAACGGCACAAAAGTCTCTCTCCTTTTCCTGTTGTTGTTAAAAGGAATTATTTCTCTTATTAAATTCTCCATTATACCACTGTAATATTTTGGCTCATAGCTCAGGGTCTTTGTCCTTGGAACTTTAGCTCAGGTTTCATTCTCTGAGGGATGACAGCAATTCGAGTTCATTAAACAGTCCATTCTCCTTGTGTGGGAGGTTTTAAAACCTTTCGATAGCCACAATGTGTGAAAAGTCACAGACACTGAGGTAAAGTTCCTCTCAAATGCAACTCTGGACTTTTTAACTTTTTCTACAAGAGTCCATGAAAATATCCGACAGCAACAGAAAGAAAAACGGATATGGGAGGTCAGCATGATATACCTGAAGTCACAGAAAAAGAATAACAGTTTAATATACTTTTATTCTTTCCCCAATAGCAGACTGTTGAGTAAAAAAGGAAAAAAGAAAAGCTAGTTTGATTAAGAGAACATACAAGGAACTCAAGACAACTGGGGACCATTGCTTGGGACCTAAAAATCAGTGCAGCTTTGAAGCCAGTGGTTAAAATCAGGGCACTTTTGAAAGGTTCAGGCCACCATCTTGATTCAAAATGGCATCCAGATGTATCCAAACATAGATGAAAACCTGCTCCCTCACAGCTAAATCACCATGGTGACTGGCATCTTAAAAATCTGATGACGTACACACACAAGCCATGCTCTTGGCTGCATTCACAAGTACCCCCTCCCCTGATTCCTTTGAATTACAAATCCATAAACGTCTGCCTAGGAACTGCCTCATAAATATGTGGAATTTTTGGGGGGTTGGCCGCATTTCATTTCCAAATTCATGCTTCAACCTTCTGAGCCGGCTGCTGTGTGGGCCACATTCCCCATACATTTAAAGCACTATGATGTCACTCTAAACAGTCATGGCTTCCCCCAAAGAATTCTGGGAGCTGTAGTCTTTTAAAGATGTTGAGAGTCGTTAGGAAAACCCTATTCCCTTTGGAGAGCTGCAGTTCCTATTATTATTATTATTATTATTATTATTATTATTATTATTATTATTAAATCCCCTTTCACTCTGGAAATTGTAGATCTGTGAGTGGAACTCCTAATGGCTCTCAGCACTACAGCTCCCAGAATTCTTTGGGGGGAATCCGTGAATGTTTAGAATGGTATCACAGCGCTTTAAATGTATGATATGTGGCACCTTGTGTATATATAGCACAGACATCGTATGACTTTGAGCGACATCAGAGGAGTCACCTTGGCAACATACGACACCGACAGTATGCAATGTCGTGCCTTCTTCAGCATGTTCTTTGTAAATGCAGAAGTAAACACTCAGACAAATGATTTGGTTCATGCCTCAAAAATAGGTGACTGCTTTGTGGCGGCCTGGTGTTGTGTGACTTGGGCAGCTGATACCAGCCTATTTCTTTTTAAAACTTTCCTTGCTTCTAATTTCTTTCTTCCAGTAGCACCTTAAAGACCAACTAAGTTAGTTCTTGGTATGAGCTTTCGTGTGCATGCACACTTCTTCAGATACACACTGTGATGCACACTTCTTCAGATACACACTGTGTATCTGAAGAAGTGTGCATGCACACGAAAGCTCATACCAAGAACTAACTTAGTTGGTCTTTAAGGTGCTACTGGAAGGAATTTTTTTTGTTTTGACTATGGCAGACCAACACGGCTACCCATCTGTAACTCTAATTTCTTTGTAAATTAACTGAGAATCATTTAAAATGAAAAGGGGTTCTCTCCCCACCCCCCTCCCACTCATTTATTCTCTCCCTCCGAGCTGTTAAAAAGCAATATGGGGAGATACAGCAATGCTAAAATTTTCACACTGCCATGGACACTTTGAGTTTTCATTAAAAAGTTGATGCTTTTCTTTACCGCCTCCAGCCAAAATTCTAAACAACATTAATGTGGTGCTATTCAAGCCTCTGTAGCAGAAAAACCTACCTCTCTGTTTCCTTAATACAGATTACTTCTGGGAGTTGGTAATATCTTGTGTAAACAGTTGCTATGAGATCAAACTTGTGCAAATTATGAGAAATGAAAGTTAGGCTGATGTGTTCCTCATATAAAAATGTGCAAATGTATATTTTAAACATTGTTCTGCCTTTTGAAACAAAACAAAACAAAGCAATCCAGATTCAGATTCCTTTAATTGTATCAGGCTATCACAAAGGAATTCTCATATCTGTGTAAACTGAACGGCCCTGAGACTACTGGGTATAGGGTGGCATATTATTATTATTATTATTATTATTATTATTATTATTATTATTATTATTGAAATTACAATTAAAATTAACTGAGAGACAAATAAATCTATAGTTGCTCAAACATTATATTCATTTTGCACAAACTTTTATGTTTATTTAGATGGCCAATAAAATCTCAACTCTTTTGCCAACCTTTTAGAGGCTGGCAGGTTACGTCGGGTTTTTTTGTTAAGACATTTTAAAATTAGGATGCTGCCAATTATGTTAACCATACATTTTATAGGAATTGTTTCTTCCTTATTCTGTTTTATAGTGGTCACATCCACACCATACCTTTAAAGCGCATTTAAAGCACGTGGCTCCTTGCAAAGAATCCTGGGAACTGCAGTTTACTCCTTACAGAATTACTATTCCCAGCACCATTTGCAAACTACAGTTCCCAGGATTCTTTGCAGGGAGCCGCATGCTTTAAATATACAGTGCACAGTTAACCATTAAGCTGCTGCGTCCACACTATACCTTTAAAGTACATTTGCTGTACATTTCCCCCCTCAAAGAATTCCGGACACTGTTATTTGTTGAGGATTGCTGGGATATATAACTCTGTGAGGGGTGAACTACAGTGCCCAGAATTCTTTGAGGGGGAAAATGTGTTCTGAATATGCATTAAAAGCAGTTGGGTATTGTTGTTTTCTAGAAAAATAGGTGCTGGTACTCACCATGAAGTTCTTACAGTAACCAAAAAGAGAGAGAGGTGTCGATGCTGCTTACCTTGAGTACCTCCGGGGGGAGGGGGGAAGCATGAATTTAAAGTTTAGTGTGTACACACAGTCTTATCTTGTGCAAATTACTCTGCGACTATTTTTGGTGAGTGGAGAGAATTATTGCCAAATAAATAAATAAAAAGTTCTAAATTTTACTGGATAAAGGTTCTCTCCGCCTAATGAAGCATAAGGATGCATGATATCGGGGGGGAATTTGGCACAATTGCATACACACAAAAAATGCATATAATGTTTTGTACAAACTTTCTCCAAAACAAAGTGCAATTTAAAAAAAAAATGCTTATTTGTTTGTTACATTTTATATGCCACCTTTCCTCCCTTCCCTATGAGCTCCAGGTGGTGAACGTGGTTCTCTCCTTCTCATTTTTTTACCTCACAACAACCTTGTCAGGTAGGTTAGGCTGAAAGGCAGTTACTGGCCCAAGGTCACCCAGTGAGCTTCATGGAGTGGAGATTCGAACCCTTGTTGAGAGAAAGGGAAACCGAGAGATTCATCCCTCCTCACATTCCATTCCTACCTACCTTTTTGACAATGCCTCCCTCCAGGCTCTTTTTAAAGCTTAGTTAATCAAAATAATAAGATAGGGTTGCATTTTTCTTTCTGCCTGTGCATCTGTGATGCCCCCCCCCCCTTTCGCTCATGCTGCACTGGACAACATAAATCAATTTCTTGGCAGAAAACAAAAAACCTCTTCACTTAAAAACCGGTGGCTGGAACAAACTTTTGAAGCATTCGCCCCTTTTGTATGGGAGCTATCAAATAATAGGCAGCGTCGGACAAGTGTAACATAGAAAATACATTTATGTTTCACGCTACGACAGGACGATCTGAGGAGAGAGACTAATGTAGCTGAATGCCGATCAGACATCGAGGAAACGCAGCGTAACATCAGAGCCTGAGTCAAGGTCTTGGAATTGCTCGACATATTACTAAATCAATGATGGACTAGTTTGTTGTGCCATCTGTTTTCCAAGAAAGAATATCACTGCAGTTGTTTATCACAGGAGAGAAGCTGTTCCTCCAGTGCTCTTAAGAAATTATCACACGTTGGCCCAAACTTGAGGTGATCATTGCTCCCCACTATCTGAGTTTCCCAAGCAATTTATTGTATGGCATGAGGCAGTCAGCTCTTCCAGAACAACAAACACAGTGGTTCAAGCTCATCTAGGCAAATGGAGCGGTCCAACTGGGCTTTGAATTCGTCATTCTTGAACCACCGAGTTTGTGGTTCTTGGATTCTGGCTAGCAGTGGCTTACCAACTGCTTCCCAGTAAAAGGAAATACACATCACTGGCTCCAGGTGTTGGAGGATCCCCAGAGGAAGCAGTCTCAGTGCCCCCCCCCTTAAAATGTGAGGGGTGTCCTGTTAGCATTTCACTCCTCCGTTGCTGGATGTGTGATTGTTACATCACATGTCTGTGTTTACTTTCTAGGCTTGGAAAGTGTGAGAACGGAAGCCAGTCTTATCTCTTCCGGTCTACTGTACTTTTGTACTCCCCCCCCCCTTATCTCTCTCTCTCTTGGAGAAGAACTGAGAGGGCACCATGATTGCTTTGTCCTGTATGTATTGCTTAATAAATACTTAGAATGCACACACTCATGCTCCACAATGGTTTCTGCTATACTCTGCTGAGTGAGCGTGCGCATAGTCTTCTGATATGTGTCACTTGTGCATGCCGGGACTGAAGATTTATGGACGTCCCAGGCTGCGCTTCATCAGGAAGACGCCCGGAGAGGTCTGTCTCATTCCGGGGGCTGTGTGTGCCCCCCAGGCATGTTCCAACATGTCCTTCTCAACCATGCACACATTTTGGGTAATTTCACCCACCCATCTTCACTGGCAACTTCCACTCACTATAGATGAATGAAGCCATCTTCAGATATCTGAAGGGCTGTCACATGGAAGATGAAGCAAACCTCCATAGGGTAGGACCGAAACTAACTGATTCAAATTACAAAAAAGGAGATTCTGACTAAACATTAGGAATAACTTTCTGGTGGTAAGAACTGCTCAACAGTGGACTACCTCAGTAGGTGGTGAGCTCTCCTTCCTTGGAGGTTTCTGAGCAGAGATTTGTAATGGATGCTTTAGTCGAGATTCCTGCATTACAAGGGGGGTTGGACTAGATCAATGTTTCTCAACCTGTGGGTTCCCAGATGTTGTTGGACTACAACTCCCATCATTCCTAGCCAGCATGACCAGTGGTCAGGGTTGATGGGAGCTGTAGTCCAGCAACATCTGGGGACCCACAGGTTGAGAACCGCTGGACTAGATGATCCTCTGGGTTCCTTCCCATTCTACAATTCTAGGATTCTGTCATTCTAAGCACTAAGTTTGGGTCACTTGGCCATATACTTGTTGTTCCACAAGAAATCGCATAAGCAGGTTGCTGGTAAATTTGCTATATAATAGATTCCTGGAAACTGTAGTTCCATGATGAGGGCTAGGATGTCCCAAGTAACATTCTCAGCACCTTACTAAACTACCATTCCCAGAATTATTTGGGGGGGCACCACAAGAGTTAAATGGGTATCTAAAGCCAAAATGAGTTTGCAGTGTTGATATAATAATAATAATAATAATTTATTACTTATACCCCACCCATCTGGCTGGGCTTCCCCAGCCACTCTGGGCGGCTTCCAAAAAAAAATATTAAAATGCTGTACTACATCAAACATTAAAAGCCTCCCTAAACAGGGCCGCCTTCAGATGTCTTCTAAAAGTCTGGTAGTTGTTCTCTTTGACATCTGGTGGGAGGGCGTTCCACAGGGAGGGCGCCACTACCGAGAAGGCCCTCTGCCTGGTTCCCTGTAACTTGGCTTCTTGCAGTGAGGGAACCACCAGAAGGCCCTCGGTGCTGGACCTCAGTGTCCGGGTAGAACGATGGGGGTGAAGACGCTCCTTCAGATATTCTGGACCGAGGCCGTTTAGGGCTTTGAATTGCAGAGTTTTTAACTACACTCATTTAACAGAGAATTCAAGTGATTATGAACTCTTTAATTCTCACCCAAATTGTCTTCTTTCTTTTCTTTTTCTTTTTTGGTCTCATGAGCATTTTAATTACAATGCTGGGTGAATTAATATATGTGGGGTTGTTGCTTTTTTGAATCACTCGTGATCTTTTCGAAGTTTGCCTTCAGCAGGCAGCAGTATTTTCCCATTCGACCTGCTGGCATAGCGAGAGACTGCAATGGCTAAGAAACATTTATTTCTCTGGGAAGTATAATTTCTACCATCCATTGACAAATTGGAGGGAATTGCAGAGAAGAGCAACCAGAACAGGAGGGAGAGGCAGAAGACGGTGACTTATGAGGAAAGATTAAGCTAGCTAAATGCGTGTAGCTTGGCCAAATAATGATTAAGGAAGGAACAGCATCTTGACATAGACAATCTGAAGGCTGTTGACACCACCGAGGTTGAGGGAAAAATTATTTGGATATTTGAGGCAGGATTGTAACTAGGGAGAAAATGGGGGGAACAAATTTGAACACTTCAGGCCTCTTGACAGTGAGATGTGTTCAGTCACAGCATTTATTCCCAAAAGAATCGACTGAAACCATTTTTTATATATATTTTTGCAGGGACAACTTGAAGCTGGCTTTGACAGACCCTGGCAAGCGCAGAATAGTGATTCCTCTTCTCTTTTCTGGGCGAACTAATAAATCTTCTTCCTCCCTAATTCCTGCCTTTCTGTGATAGGGGAGTATCAATTCATTGCGGAAGACGCTATAATAGCAAGAGGTGGGAGAGAGAGGGATAAGATGCTACTACTTTGTCAAGAGTCTAGGGATTTCAGCGAGAGACTATAGGTACCTACAGATATGTCAGCATGGAAATGGTTTCACCAGCATGATTTCCTGTCCGCCACGAGGAATGAATTAAGACTACCCACTGGTGAAACACAGCTCACTAACACATCGTCCCATTTTAAATATGTTTGCTAAATCCCCCAGCAGATTGTAGAGTTGAGCATCTGGGATGAAAACAGAGCTGAAATTGCAAGGAATGGGCATAAATGCTTTGGTCCTGTGGGAATATTTGCAAACCAGACGAGCTATAGCAAGTACCACATGTGCACTACAACCAAGAACACACTGCAACCACTTATTTCAGCTGCATCAGAGTACTTCGTTCAAGATCAGTTTTAGCAAGGAGAGAAAACCCTGTGGGAACCAGGGAAGGCCTCTGTGGGCACATGTGGGCCCATAGGTGCCACACTGTTGATCCCTGGTGTACATTATGTGGCTGAGATAGCTGCACCTGCTGTGAACCAACCAACCCTCACTGTGTCTGCCCAGTAAAGGTAGTTCTAGGAAGTAGCAGTAATGGGTGCCTTGGCAGTTTCAACTACAGTGGTACCTCGGGCTACAGATGCTTCAGGTTACAGACTCTGCTAACCCAGAAATAGTGCCTCAGGTGAAGAACTTTGCTTCAGGATGAGAACAGAAATCGTGCGGCGGCGCAACCGCTGCGGGAGGCCCCATTAGCTAAAGTGGTGCTTCAGGTTAAGAACAGTTTCAGGTTAAGAACGGACCTCCAGAACGAATTAAGTTCTTAATCAGAGGTACCACTGTATCTTGTTGATTTTGTTTTTTTTTAAAAAAGGTATCCTGCTTTTCCATTTAAGCATTCAAAGGGCTTTACAAAATCTTTTTTTATATGTACAAAACGGCAAGATTAAATAATAACTTAGGCTGGCTGGTGGTGCAGGGAGTAAGATGATGATTCTCAATTTGGATCCCATGGATCCCAGAGACAATAGCTTATGCAGTAGCAGATGTTTGCTGAGGGCCGTATGGTGGGTTCAAACAGGAACACCATGTTCCTCTGGCTCCCACATGCAATGCAAAACATCCATCAAGGGTTCCCAAACTTTTCCTCATCATTTCAAAGCAATCTAGCCATTAGTGAAAGTCCTCAAGTAACATCCCATACTTCCTCTTCCCCCCTCCCCTTTTAGAAAGTGAGTTTTCAATTTGGGTCACTAGGTTTCTCCATTGGCTGAGCATGATAGACAAAGCATAACCACCCACCTGTCTCAGATGCTAATTTTTCATTTCAGATTTTGTTTTGGCTGGGGGACATCAAGAGACGTGAAAGCATTGTCCCAACTTTAAGGCAAAATCCTGACAAAATCCCAATTGCATATTCATTCAACACAGGTCAGTGTTTCCAGATTCATAAACAGAGTGCTTTTTATCTGTATAATGTGAATAATGTCTCAGATCTCCCAAGTATTTCATTATGCAATCATTTTCTTCAACAATGTGCACAAAGCAGAGTGTGTAGGACACATTGCGAAGCAGTTCCGAGTCAAAAGGGCGAGGGATGCAAAGTGTATGAAATCCTTCAAAACAGCAATCTACTTTTCTTTTTAAAAAATGCACTATTTCTCATGTTGAGAATGCCTCTTGGTTCTATAAAAGATGGGAAAGTACTTGGTAATAGCCTCTCTATAGCATTTGGGACGATGTTTTCTAGATATTTCAATGATGGTTTAGCTGATACACCTGCATTGTAGTGGGTTGGACTAGATGACACTTCCAACTCTACGATTCTGTGATTGTATGAGTCAGACTGTTAGTCCATCTTCTTCAGTATTGTCTACACTGACTGGCAGCATATATCCAGGGTTTCAGTCCTGCAGATTGAACCTGGAAATTTCTACATGCAAGCTGGATGATCCGCCACTGAGCTATGGCCTTAGTTTAAGATAGAATTCATTGGAGAGCCTGCGCGACTCAAGCAGGTTCCTTGCATAATTTAAACCTTCTGGAAGATCTGAATTCTAAATTACGCAGGAAGCCTTTGCCAGAGGAGCAGAAACAGGTCACTCCTGGTTGTTGTTTTTTCACAGTTTCTAATTCAATGATAACATCGAAGAGGGAAGTGAGAAATAGATGTCTGTTGGATTCCACCCCGGAACATTTTAAACCGTTTACCTCTAAGAATCGCTATTTAGAGGTCATAATGGAACCCATCATAAAAAGCAAAGTGTATCCAAAGAATGGCATAAACACCAAGAGCAAAGCCGACAGAAAGCGGAAATAAAGGCTATTACTTGTTTATTGGAAAATCCACTGCTGATTGCAAGTGTAAGGCAATCTTGCCACTGTACAAATAACCCCACTTTTCCTGACTTTCATTAACAAGAGGAAGTATGACCAGAATTAAATTGAGCCACATATACAATACTTGGGTGAAATTGTTCTTATCAGTTCCGTGAGAATCCCTCTGCTGTTTCAGACGGAAGACGGATGGAGAGTTGAAATTGGTATGATAAGAGACACTGGGTTGGATCCAGTGTTAGTCCTACTCAGAGTAAACCCATTGGGGGAGGAGCTAGCAGCAGTTCTGTTTAGCTGATTGCAACCTCTGGGAGCTCATGACAAGGACTTTATACAGGGGGGTTGCTAGGGAATTTGGGGGGGGGGTGCTGTCTCATGGTGTGTGTAGGACCAAGAGACATGGTAAAGGTAAAGGTAAAGGTAAAGGGACCCCTGACCATTAGGTCCTGTCGTGGCCGACTCTGGGGTTGTGGCACTCATCTCGCTTCATTGGCCGAGGGAGCCGGCGTACAGCTTCCGGGTCATGTGGCCAGCATGACTAAGCCGCTTCTCGCAAACCAGAACAGTGCACAGAAACACCATTTACCTCCCACTGGAGTGGTACCTATTTATCTACTTGCACTTTGACATGCTTTCTAACTGCTAGGTTGGCAGGAGCAGGGACCGAGCAATAGGAACTCACTCCGTCACGGGGATTCGAACCGCCGACCTTCTGATCGGCAAGTCCTAGGCTCTGTGGTTTAACCCACAGTGCCACCCGCGTCCCAAGAGACATGGACGGTGAGGTAATAGCCGCAGAGACCTGCAACATCTGTGCCATGTTTGTCTTCCTGTCTGAGAATGCACAAAACTACACCTGCAGCAATTGAAGCTGGTTGCCTTGCTGGAAGAGAAGGTGCAGCAACTTGAGGCCCACCAATCTACACTTTGAGCTACTGGGCGAGAGGAGAGCTTTCTCAGCAAAGCAGAGTGGTCTGTCCTGGAACAGCGATGCAAGTGGGGGGAGACCAGCCATTGCAGGAGACAAACCCCTGGAGGAACATGACACACAGAAGCAGGACTGTCAAAAAAAGGTTATTTATGTATGCCACGACCGTGGCCCGTGTTTTGTTGGCCCCAAAAAGGAAAACGAGCAAGGTCCCAACTAAAGAAGAGTAGCAACTTAAGCTGACAGAATATGCGCAGCTTGCAGACTTAACATACAGAATAAGAGAACAAGAAGAACATGCATTTAGAGAAGATTGGAAAATGTTCATTGAATACATAGGGAGAAATTGTATACACTTGAAAATGTTGACAGCATTAAGATAAATTCAACAGTGTAAATAGGTTTTTATGGCTGTAATAATGGAATACTGAATGGTTCAGTTTTTGTAAAATATGCAAGGATTTATGATATGCAAAACGAACCATGGAAAGAGAAGAAGGGAAGTCGCTAATATTTTAAGGATGTTTAAATGAGTATTTTAAATTGTAAAATAGAAAATTTAATAATATATATATATATATATATATATATATATATATATATATATATAGATGGACTGTCAGGAGGAGTCATGTTGTGTCACTGAAACGGCAACATCGATTCCATGCCCCCATCTCGGACACCGATTCTGGGTCAGAGGAGCTAGGACAGCAGTTGCAGACCTCAGAATACACCAAGGTGGCTGTGGGAAGCTGTTCCTGGGATTGGAAGAGGGGTGGATCTTGAACAGACAGGTGACTCAGACTCACCATTCTTCAGATCTAAACCTCCTGAGACTCTTTTTCACGTAAAAACCAGCAGGAAAAACCACAAGTGACTAAAGTTTCATGTCCAGTTTGGCACTCATTTTGTCTTTTGTTCCATAAGTGTTGAAAAGCACTTCATATTCTTTAAATCTTCTGGATGGCTCAGTTGGTTAGAGCATGGTTCTGATCATGCCAAGGTTGCAGGTTCGATCCCCATATGGGACAGCTGCATATTCCTGTATTGCCAGGGATTGGACTAGATAATCCACAGGGTCCCTTCCAACTCTACAGTTCTATGATTCTATAAATTTGAAGGCACATCAGGGCCACTGCTTTGCTAAACCTAAGCAGGTCCAAGTCTGGTTCACACCTGGATGGGTGACTACCTGAAAATCATATCTATGCTATCATGGGTTCCATTGATGGAAGGAAGGTGAGGTTTAAATTCAATAGACTTCACCAGGGCCAGCTTACCCATAGGCGCTATGGGTGAGGACAGCTGGGCACCGAGCTCTCAGGGGTGCCAGGCCGAGAGTCCGGGGCTGAGATTTGAAGTCCAGGGATTGAAGAACCAGGTCAGCCAACAGCTGAGCCCGTCGGAGCGCCACAGGCTTTTCTGATGCGGGCCCGGGATTGGTGGGCCATTGAGAGGCACGCCCAGGGCACGCATGCTGTTCACATGAGGCATGCAGCGCCCCTCCCAAGCCTTTGCAGGGATTGCTCTACTCCCTCCACCCACAGTGGCATGGGAGAGAATTGCATCCACCCCCCCAAAAAAGCTCAACAACTCTGAGCTGCCCCCCTAAAAAAAATTGGGGCGCTGGGCAGTTTTTTGCACCCCGGCAATGCCGCATATGCTAAAGATGGCCCTCGACTTCACAGAACATGTTCAACCTGATCCAAAAGGCAGAGCCGGATTAAGGCAGCTGCCTCAGGCGGCAGAGTTTTGGGGAGTGGACAGAGCTGTGGGTGCTATGTAACCTGCCCTAAACCCCCTATGCTAGCCTGCTGCCCTCAAGTGCAGAGAAAGACACTGTTCCTTCACCAGTACTGAAGTAAGATTCAACTACCAGTGCAATTGGCCTCTGTTTGTGCTTTGGGGAAGGGCGCCATCTTGTTGTTTACCTCAGGCCACAAAATATATTGAACAGGCCCTGCCAAAAAGGCATCCCAGATTAACACCATTCGAACTTCAGCCTGCTGTTGCTGAGTATATCATGAAATGAACTTCGGCACAGATTAAAGTTGAAAACTTTTTTGAAGCTTCCCCTTAAAAATAACGTCCAGGTGACTGAGATGTATCTGCCAGATTGCCATGTATTTTTCAGCCCTCGTCTCTGCTGTTTGCCTGCTATTTTGGATATTTCAGAATTTTGCAAGTGTGCCAAACTGCATAAATTTCAAGTATGCCTTTGAGCCATTTAGATACTTTTCTCATTATTGGAGACAAGTTAAATTCACTGTCAGAGGGAGAACTACATGGGTGCAGTCAACTCATTTACCCAGAATATTAGTTTCTTTACGTCGCCATTTATAGGCAATAATGCAGCTGTGCTAGATATTTGCCGATTGTTAACTGTGGGTTTTTTTTAAAAAAATTAATGCATGTGCTGAGGGCTCTGAGGATTTAACTGCCCGAAATCCCATGAAATGTAGGCAAAACGATTAAAAAGAGCACAGCTATCATTGAGTAATGCAATCCAACTAAATTTGTTTTATTTTCCTTAATTTATAAGAGTTCTAACCCTCCATTCTAGGCAAAATGCCCATCAGAAAATGGCTAACAACATCTTATCAACAACAAAACAGTTTGGGGCATAAGTACCTGAAAAGAGCCCTGGTGCATCAGGCAAAAATCTAGTCTAGCTCTCACTGTGGCCAACCAGATTCCTATGGGAAGCCCGTAGATGAACATTGCATCTCACATGTCTGTTAAAATACTGGTGCATTTTTGTGAGGATTTATTTCTGTGGGGGGTAGTGGAAATCACAAACTGATGTGGAAAGGGGGTGAAATTGTTAAGTTGTGGGTGAACATATCAGACGACACAGTGATTCTTCAAAACAGCTCTTGTTTATTCACAGGCCAGAACAGAACTGAACTGAAGGGTTCAGCCAGCCTGCTTATATAGAGCTCCACTACAATGCTACAGTAGCAACTTTCTGTAACTAGTCAATCACCCTATGTGCATATGTGGACCTGAGTGAAAACTATCTACAGTATCCCCCTGCTGGCCCAGGGAGAGAACTTCAGTACATAACAGAAATGAACTTTAAAATGGGGGGGGGGGGACCAAAATTGCCAGATTTATTGTGTGTCTTCTACTGGGAATACAGCCGTGACTCAGATCCTAAAGCGGGTCCTGAGCTCAGATGTCTGTTGTCACACAGCCCTAAAAAGCCTGATTTGACATATATATATATTCCTCTTTTTTTTATAGACCAAACCTATTATTTAAATTCTTCGAGCTGAGCTTCCATATGCAGAGGCATCAAATCCCCATTTCACTACTGGACCCCTTTCCACTGCTGCTTCTGAAATGTTGCTTAGCCTCAGGAAGTAAAAGGTCAGGAAGAAAAATATACCGGGACGCAACCAATTTATTGTCCTGCCTCTCCTTACCAAACGCAACGGAGAAGCCACAGAAGGTCATCTTGTGACTGCAGTGTTTTGTTATGAGCTGCATCTCAGAGATAGCTTATGGATGCCATGTAGGAGTTACTATTGTGACCTTGCCTTCCAAGATAACAGCAGCCAAATATCTGTTGCCTAGGATTCATTGCTTCCCTCCTTGAAGCACTGCAGTCCACATACACCTTTCGTTGAGAGGGTGGGTGACACTGAAAATTGAAATTTGGAGAAGATAGGCGATTAATCCTCTAGTTTGAAATTGTACACTCTCCAGGGAAATGCAAACTAAGGATGTGAAGGCCAGTGGATGTGGGGGGGGGGAGGGGCAGAGAATTCCAAGGAATTTCACTAATTCTTTTGCTTTTTCCAGTGGAAGAACTCTCAAATTCAAGATTTCACTTCATTAATACGGCAATCCCATGCATATTTATTCCAGAGTAAGGTGTACTGTGGGGACGCGGGTGGCGCTGTGGGTTAAACCACAGAGCCTAGGACTTGCTGATCAGAAGGTCGGTGGTTTGAATCCCCACAACGGGGTGAGCTCCTGTTGCTCGGTCCCTGCTCCTGCCAACCTAGCAGTTCCAAAGCACGTCAAAGTGCAAGTAGATAAATAGGTACCGCTCCGGCGGGAAGGTAAATGGCGTTTCCGTGCGCTGCTCTGGTTTGCCAGAAGCGGCTTAGTCATGCTGGCCACATGACCCAGAAGCTATACGCTGGCTCCCTCGGCCAATAAAGCAAGATGAGCGCCGCAACCCCAGAGTCGGCCACGACTGGACCTAATGGTCAGGGGTCCCTTTACCTTTAAGGTGTACTGTGTCCAGTAAATCATGGATGGGCAACCACGCCAATTTTGGTTTCTCATTTTTCTAATTTCTAATTTAACTTTCCACATTTCCATATCCATTTGCAATGTTTTAGAAAAGGCCCTCATAAAAATCCATCTGCATTTTAGAGCAAATCTCTGCCAATATACAAACTTTATGCACTTTCCCTTAATATACAAATGCGTGCAAAGCAATTTATGCTAATGTGATGCATTTTTTAATATTATTTTCACAGACATACAGTGTAATAAACACTTTCCCTTGGTATATGCATTTTGTACACGTATTTGTCTGAAGAACTGCATTGCAAAATTCTGAGAAGTGAGAATTTTGAAGTATGCCTGTGTTTTGGCTCACATATTGTTTGGAAAAGTGTGATTTCGGTATGTTTAAATGTGAACCGAATTGATTTCCCCCCCTCCATCCCTTCTCCCAGGTAAGTGTGCATAGGGATTGCAGCCTACACAGTATCTTTCAGCGGCAAATATAATGCAAACTTTTGCAGTGAAACACAAATGTCATGGTGTTAATATCGGGTTAAAAGATGAAAGCCTCTGGAGCTACTCAACTGAAATCTGAAAGGTTCAATCCCCTCTGTGCACAGGCTAACATGTCACTAAATTACATGCCCCTATATGAACCAACCATAAAGTTATGCAGCTCTATGGGACTTCTGGAGATTTGTGGATTTCTGAATTATAATCCAGATTCAGATCTAAAGTGAGTTAAAAGAAGTCTACATTAAGGTAAAGGGACCCCTGACCATTAGGTCCAGTCATGGCTGACTCTGGGGTTGTGGCGCTCATCTCGCTTTATTAGCTGAGGGAGCCGGCGTATAGCTTCCAGGTCATGTGGCCAGCATGACTAAGCCGCTTCTGGCGAACCAGAACAGCGCATGGAAACGCCGTTTACCTTCCCACCGGAGCAGTACCTATTTATCTACTTGCACTTTGACGTGCTTTCGAACTGCTAGGTTGGCAGGAGCAGGGACCGGGCAACGGGAGCTCACCCCATCGCTGGGATCTGAACCACTGACCTTCTGATCGACAAGTCCTAGGCTCTGTGGTTTAACCCACAGCGCCACCTGCATCCCAAGTCTACATTAGTCCTTACCAAATTGGGCCTGATACAAATAAAAAACAGCAACACAAATCAGATGGGGGGTGGATCATGCACAAGCCTAGTGTTCACACACACACAAGGAAAATTTGCATCTCTTGATTTTGAAGACCTTTTTGATTAAATATTAAGAGTTTATCTGGTAGAAGAAAGAGAGGGCACATCCTCTAGCTGACTCCTCTACCATTAAAGGCCATCTCAGAATACTGGTTCATAACAGCAATTACATGTATATATGCTCTTGCTTAGGAAATGGCCAATTAGACCATTAACTATCTGAAACAAATCAATGGGCCTTGCCTGAGGTTACTTGCAATAATTTCATGTGCCTGCATAAGATCATCATCAGAGAAGAAAGAGCCTTCTATTTGAAACTGTCTCTCCAGTAAAGCTCATGGACCCACCTGGGGGGACCAGGGTTCAACTCCTCACTATGCCAGTGTGGTGTAATGGTTAAGAGCGGTAGACTCGTAATCTGGTGAACCGGGTTCGTGTCTCCGCTCCTCCACATGCAGCTGCTGGGTGACCTTGGGCCAGTCAAACTTCTTTGAAGTCTCTCAGCCCCACTCACCTCACAGAGTGTTTGTTGTGGGGGAGGAAGGGAAAGGAGAATGTTAGCCGCTTTGTGACTCCTTCGGGTATTGATAAAGCAGGATATCAAATCCAAACTCTTCTTCTTCTTCTTCTTCTTCACTCAGCCATGCGCCTCACCTCATGCCAGTCACTATCTCTTAGCCCAACCTACCTCGCATGGATGTTTGTGAGGAGAAAATAATTATGTACACCTCCTTAAGCCTTGGAAGGAAAGCTGGATGCAAATGTAAAATAATAGTAATAATGATAACGATCAAGCAAGAAATTGGCCAGGAATCTGGGACAACTGTTACCCAGACAGAGGCAGCACTGCAGCCCTTCAACGCCTTGTCAAGGGACTCTCAAGTCTGCAAATTCTAAAATGGACTTGGGATCTGATCTGGCTCATGATCCACCTGGATCCAATCAGGTGAGTCTACTTTGGAATCTTGAGTTCTGTGGATTCCTCCCCCATCCCTAAGAATTTCCCATCTAGGCAGCTGAAGAATCAAGGTAGTGTTTCGTTCACCATGCAACTCCACACATATCCGGTCAGAAGCAAGGCCCACCGAGTTCTCTTGCGTCATAAATTTCCAGGTACAATGAATTTCAAGTGAATAGACTTGGAAGGAGTAGCTAGCCACTGTCCAGAATTCCCCGGTCCATTGTTTATCTCTGTTTACCTTATCTCTCCTTTAACAGCTAATTTCCCCTAAGGATTAAGAGGAGAAGAAACAGAGAAAATAATCAGCCCCTGAAGGAAGCATAAGATAAGGAGTGATAAATAATGGGTGGGTGGAGGAACGCGGCCACAGGCTTTTGTCATTGTCCGTTACCCCCACCCCCGCTTAACATGACTAAAATTCTCCCCAGTTTACTCTGCCGGTCTCTTGAGAAAGCTTCAGAAGCCTCAACAATTAGAGCACAAATTGTCCTGTAAACTAAGAGCAAGCTCATTCTTCAAGTGTGGATGCTTATGTAGCTCAAGTAGAATCCCCTCATACACAAGAGGGCAGTACCAGCAGGCTCAGGGGAACCCCATGTTTTGCAAAAGTAGTTAAACACTTTAGGAAATAAGTTAAGGAGGGAAAACTCCCCCAAAACAGGGCTAAGTGTACTCTGTTATTGCGCTCCAAACAGGATTTCTAGATTTACCTGAAGTGCATCGGATGTTCGTGTATGTGCAAATAAATACGTACATATTCTGGATGGCTGTCTCTTAAAGCACCACTGTCTTTGCTACTGGGGCAGCCCATCTTTCTGATTTACGACCTCGATGGCAGACCCTACACTAAAGAGCTCGATTTTGTAAGCATTAACCAGGCTGCTTTTGGCCCAGCCTTTTGCTAATCCTCCATTGGTTTCTGTCTGATTCTGGAGAAGGCACAGCTGTTGCTTAGCGATTTTCTTTTATTGTACCCCAAAGCCTGTTTGTGATCAGCAGTGCACTCGCTCCGTGCTCAGATCAGCAAGCCGCTTTATTATCAGGAAGTGCCTTTGTGCCGCAGAAGGCACACTCGGCGGCAGGAGTTTTGTAATGAATCCAGCTTTTTAATTGACGGCCGGGCGATTTCTGTTCCTTAGTTTTCGGGGTTTGTTTGGTGCGTCCCAACACCCGCCCTGAGATTCATAGCTCATGAAAGGTGTTGGTTTGATGACTTTGTCTGGAGACAGACATCCTCTCTCCAAACACAGAGCAGAGAACAGCAGCTGCAGTACCTATAGGCTGACCTCCTTGGCTTGAGGGCATCAAAGAGATGCCTGGTCCTCAAGGCCACATGCTATGATACCCTTTGCTGTGGACAAGATGATTAGAACTAAAGAGCCATGGCATGGAATGGATGCAGAGGAATGGGGGGCACCAGTTGCTGAACCCCCAAAGAAACCCCCAAAGGAAGAAGACTCAGAGCCATGGGAATGGCGGTGAGACGATGATGAGTGGTTAGAAGGAGAACAGGGAGCAAACTGGGAGGAGGAGATGTTGGAAGCTGAAGAGGCACAGGGTTTAGTGAGCAGGAAGAGGCTGGGGCAGAGAGCAGTCCAGAATCAGAGGCAGAAGCGGAGGCTGGAAAGGAGGAGGGACAAGAGGTAGATACGAGGCAGGTTGCTGGAGAATCCAGGGGGCCTCCCCCTCCTGCTGTGACCAGATCCCCTCCACCCTGGTCTCCCGGGACCAGAAGAGGTATGAAGAAGGCAGAGCAAAAACAGACAAGATGAAGAAGTTTCAGGGAAGGAGATGGAGCCTTAGAGAGCAGTGGGGTGGTGGGGACCTCAGAATGGCCACACTGGGGCAAGACCAACTGGGAAGAGTTCCTGTGATTACTAGGCCTGAGCTGTTTTGTTTCTCTGAATAAAGTGTTAAATTCACTGGCACCTTGTGAGTTATTGCTCCTGCCTTGACAATATGTTTTGATGCTGCCAAATCAAGCCACCATGGGCTGTCTTGGACACAAGCAACAGTAAAATTAAGACATTAAAATCTATTTATTTAAAAAGAAAAGCCAAGCCACAAACATTCAAAAGAGCCCCAAAGCCAGGACAACAGGGAACTCAACACCCCTATCAGCCTTCGGGTGATTTTTTCAAGCTGTGCCAGTCTGTCCTCCAAGGCCCCTCTCACTCCTTGTCTCACTCCTTTTTCAGTCTCACTCCTCCCAATGTGGTTTTTGCACACCTGTCAGCTGAGCAGCAGGGGAGTTTGCAGGGGAGCGACCCATATTCTTCCCCTTTGAGCAGGAGGGGAGAGGGGAGGTGGCTATTGTGCATCCGACCGCAATGCCCCAGTCACAGACATCAAGATCTCACTTGCCCTTTACTTACAGAAGCCAACTGAGTTGGAGGAAGAGACAGACCTCATCTCCCATGGGCAGCTGAGTGGTTTAACAGGCAATCCCTCTTTCCCAGGGAACTCTGGGAACAGGAGTCTCCTAACAGTTATTGGCACCCTTAAACTACAGCTCCCAGAATTCCCTGGGGGATGCAATGACTGTTTAAAGTTATATCATAGTACTTTGAATGTATGGTGTGAGTGTGGCTGGATGAAATGGTCAGATTGACGTATGAGGATTTTAAAAGAACTGTTTCATGTTGCCATGTTATGAGCCTTAAGGAGAGAAACTCAGAACAAAATTTCATCGAACAATATCAATATCTGAAGAAAACCTGTTCCTTTGGGTAATATGGGCCTAGACTGTCTAGGACATGGGTGGTGAACTTCCAGTTGTGGTGGGACTCGAACTCTGATCATCCTTCACCATTGGCTATGTTGGCTAGAGATAATGGGGGTTGGAGTCCAGCAACATACAGAGGGTGACATGGGCGCCCCAGCTCTAGTCTAGGGTTTTGAAATGTGGTGTAGTGGTTAAAGTGTTGGACTGGGACCTGGGGGTAAAGGTAAAGGGACCCCTGACCATTAGGTCCAGTCGTGACCGACTCTGGGGTTGCGGCGCTCATCTCGCTTTATTGGCCGAGGGAGCCGGCGTACAGCTTCCGGGTCATGTGGCCAGCAGGACTAAGCCGCTTCTGGCGAACCAGAGCAGCGCACGGAAACGCCGTTTACCTTCCCGCCAGAGTGGTACCTATTTATCTACTTGCACTTTGACGTGCTTTCGAACTGCTAGGTTGGCAGGAGCAGGGACCGAGCAACGGGAGCTCACCCCGTCACGGGGATTTGAACCACTGACCTTCTGATCAGCAAGTCCTAGGCTCTGTGGTTTAACCCACAGTGCCACCTGCGTCCCCTTGGGACCTGGGAGACCAAAGTTCAAATCCCTGCTCAGCCCTAAAACTCACAGGGGGATCTTAGGCCAATCACAGTTTCCCAGCCTAGCCTACCTCACAGGGTTGTTGTGGTGATAAAATAGAGAGGAAGAGAATCACATACACATCCTTAGAGGAAATGCAGGATATAAATGTGAATGAAAAATAAGACCAACATCTTGAGCTGGAGGTTAAAACAAACACCTTGAACTGAATTTTGAGGGCAATTTTGTGATGAGACAGGTAAATAAGCTCTAGAACAGAATGAGCAAATCTTTCCCCGCATCTCAAGGAAGAGTTATTCTTCCCATTAAGGAATGTAATTTTTTTAAAAATAAGAAAAAAAACTTTATTCCTTTTCTTTGTTTCTTATCATCTTGGGAATGATGAATTCATCTGCCCTAAAGACAGATATTATTAGTTGACAAAGGAATTCCCCCATGCTGTGGGAAGTCATTTTTATGCATTAAGGCAGAAAATTTCATTACAGCTTCAATTCCACTTTCTGTTTTACCTTTACATATCAAAATTATGAGCTTGGGGTTTCACTTGGTTCTGATTTTCATAGCTTATTGACTCAGAGTTAATAAACGTGGACAAGTACAGGCTGGATTTGATTTTTTTTATAAAAAGTAAAAGCTTCAAAAGGTTGAAGGGGATCAGAAGACTTTTACAAATGATTAAAACCGTAGGTTATAAATAGCCTGTGTCACGTAATGGGCAGAGCCTAGCACTTTGACCCTAATATCCGAGTCAAGTAGCCTCATGGGCAGGCAGTTGCAATCTCTGCCAGCATACCTCACAAGGTGGTTGTGGTGGTAAAATGGGAGAGTCCCACAATGGCTTGGGGGCAGAGGTGACTTTCTCTAATTCCCCCATATCCTTGAAGCCCCCATTGTAATATCCAACACTGTTCCAGAGAGTTGGGGAACCCCCAGTGGGGGAAGGGACGTTGGGGGAAGGGACGTTGCAGGCGGCAGAGAGAGGAGGAATAAGCAAATGCCACTTACGAGCCTCCACTGGATTAAAAAGCCTTCTGTGGATGGAAAGAGGCGTTCTGTCTGTGGAAGACCAAGCCGAGATATAACCCATTGAGAATGAATTGGGATACAACCCCAATTCGGCCAATTTCAAAGTTATTAATACATTGTCTCAACTGCTGTTGACACCACTGAGCAGGGCATCTTCCTTGGCCATCTCTGTGGGTGGTTCCAGTCTTACCTCATGACTTTTACCAAAGAATAACATTGGAGGACTACATACCTCTCCTGGTATGCCCCGCGGAGGACCTTAAGGTTCACAAATGATAACATTTTGGAGGTCCCAGGTCGCAAGGTGGTTAGATTGGTCTCAACTAGGGCCAGGACCTTTTCAGTACCTTTTCAGGACTGGCCCCGACTTGGTGGAATGCACTGTCACAAGAGACTAGGGCCTTGCGGGACTTGACATCTTTCCGCAGGACCTGCAAGATAGAGCTGTTCTGCCTGGCCTTTGGTTTGGACTCAGCCTTATGTTTCCCTCCCCTTTTGTTCTATGGGCTACTTTTAAAATGAGGCTGCATTTTAAATCACATTTTAACCTGTATTTTAAATTGTTGTTTTTTTCCCTATTATGTTTTTACTGTAATTTTACTGGTGTTAGCCACCCTGAGCCCGGCTCTGGCCAGGGAGGGTGGGGTATAAATAAAAAAAAATATTACTGTTATTGTTATTGTTATTTCTGCATCTTGACAGCTTAGCTGTGTGGTGCCACAAGGCACGAGTCAGTCCCCAATCATATTTCACATCAACATGATGCCTTTGGGAGCAATCACCAGGAGGTTTGGGGTATGGTGTAATCAGTATGACACTCAGATCTACCTTTCCATTAAATCTGAGTCAGGGGGCATCATGCACAAGCCGAACCACTGCCTGGATGCAATGGTGGAGTGGATGAGGGTCAGTGGACAGATGCTGAATCCTGTTAAGACAGAAAGATTGTAGGTAAGTGGTTCACAGGTCCAAGAATTGGAGAGCCTGCCTGTAGGATTTCACTCCCTCTGAAAGAAAGCAGTTTAGGAGTGCTCTTGCAGCATCCTTCATCCATGGAGGCCCAAGTAACATCTGAGGCAAATTGTGCGTATCATCAGCATCAGTTCCTGCATCAACTGTGCCCTTTCCTGGACAGGGATAACTTTGCCACCATGACACATGTGTTGGTAAGTGTAGGAATGGATTTAGACACTAGGAGAGGATATATTGTTTAGGTATCATCCTTCCTTGCTCATGCTAGTGAGATCAGCAAAGTACAATAGTTTGCAGCTTAAATTTGGAAGCTAAGACAAGGTTGACTTAACCTTCTAGATCCAGAAACAATAATCTAGGATGCTTTAAGGCAGACTAAATTTTCCTGGTATTACCCCTCTCTCCCCCCCCCCTTTAAAAACAACAATCACACAGACATTGTTTTGTGAAGAAATAAAAGTATTATTTACTTACATAATCTAGGTCTTGAAGCAGCAATTACAGAAGCAAAATGATAACTACTATCTAAATTACAAAAGTACGAAACGTAAGTTCAAAAATGGTGTCTGATCTCAGGCATGCACATGTGGTCAACTTGGAAGCATGATGAAGAAAGGGAGACATGTTCAGGCAGGAAGGAAGTATGTAGCATTACAGCTTCCTGCCAAGGCAGACAAAGGAAGTGATCTCACAGAGTTCTCTCTAGCAAATTTTACAGGAAAGCTCTGTGAGCCTCAGCCCCTTCATGTGCCCATCTGGCAAAACATGAATTGTTGGTTTGATGTCCTACAGTAGCATCACATCTGGGCTACTGCAATGCGCTCTTGGTGGGACTTCCCTTGCAGCCGGTTCAGAATGCCAGAGTCTGGGTGGTGAGTGAAGCTCCTTATCAGGTACATATCACACCAATGTTAAAGGATGTGCACTGGCTGCCTATGAACCACATGGCAATTTTTAGGTTCTGCTACTTACATACAAAATCCCAAATAACTCTGGACCAGGTTACCTTGGAAAACCATCTTCCTCTTCATTATACAGTAAGGGCACTATGAAAAGTCAGTGGGACCTGGTTAGCTTTGCAGTGGCCTGATGTTTATTGGTGGTCACTGTGGTTTAACAGGGAACTCTGGGAATTGTAGCTTTCTGAGGGGAACAGGGATCTCCTAACAAGTCTCAGCAGCCTTAACAAAATGCAGTTCCCAGGATTCTTTGGGAGAAGTCATGACATTTTAAAGAAACAGAACACTGCTTTAAATGTACAGTGCAGACAGAGCCTCAGTTAAGTTCTAGATCTCTATATTGTTTCCTGTTTGAACTGTATGTTGGACAAACAAGTATTAAGAGCACAACGTTTTTAGAATCTAGCACATTCTTGCCTGAAATATTCAAAAGAAATGCAATACCTTGCAATAGTTACAACATATTGTGCACTCTGTGTTGTAACTATGGCCTGAAATATTCAGCAGCAATACCTGCTGAATATAACTACAATGTAACAATACTTAGTCATTTACATTCAAGCAATAGATGTGTTTTAATAGCAATATGTTATGCTCCGATTCAAAGCAAATTACCTGTTTTCAGCTGCTTATGCCTTACGAGGCTTTTAAAGCAATTGACTTAAAATTTGAAACACTTACCTCTGAGTTTCGCACATGGAGTGTATCTATTGAAGCTCTGCAGAGTTTGCTTCAGTTGTTTAATTTAAATTTCAGCCTTACCAAAGCACAGAGAAATGGGAAAGGAAAGTTGTAAGGAGGTCTAAATATATAAATTGACGGAGGTTTCCTGCGAAGTTCCCCTACCCACTCCCAATTGAATTTTGTGCAGAAATGAAGGTTGCTGGAGTTCTAGGTTCTTTTGTGGTTTACAGAAACCATGTTTTCTGGCCCAATTCGAAAAGGGTATGAGTCTTTGAGTAATGCCAGTGAAAGGAATTGCTCTGGAATAATCTTAATATTGCTCCTAATAAAATAAGTGTAAAATTCTATTATTAATTTTATATCTTGTTTATGTGTTGTGTGTGAGTCAAAGGAAGGGTGGATATTTGGGGGGACAGTTTTAGCTGCCTGTTACTTAACAGCAAAGCGAGATGAGCGCCACAACCCCAGAGTCGGCCACGACTGGACCTAATGGTCAGGGGTCCCTTTACCTTTACCTTACGTAACAACTGAAATCTGCTCCCCTGTAATTTAACCCCATTAGATCTAGTCTTCACCTCTGATGTATTAGAAGCATAGGAAGATGCCCTATACTGAGTCAGACCATTGGTCCATCTTGTTCAGTGTTGTCCAAGTTACGTATTTTTGCATTCTTCAGATGAAGGGTGGTATAGAGATTTAAAATAAAATAAATGGCTCTCCACAGGTTCAAGCAGGGGGCATTTCCAGCCCTACCTGGGATCTTCTGCTTGTGAGGCAGATGTGGCTACTACAAGATTATCTGGTGGTGAGGTGAGGAGGTGTATGTGGAAGTACAGAAACAGGGCCAGTCCACCCATGAGGTCACCCATGTGAGGTGACCGCCTCAGGTGGCAGGATCTACCGGGGCAGCAGATCCTTAAGATTCCCTACCAGATGCAAATATCCTCAGCTTTACCCAACATTAGCCACACTCAAAGTAGACCCCCTGAGATAAATGGACAAGCATAATTGAGGTTCTTTAATTTCAATGGGATTGGGGGTGTCAGGGAATTCCATCAGAAATGAAAATGGGAGTGGAAATTCCCTCAATTCATCAGAGGTCAGGGATGGATATCATAAAAGCAAAAATGAGCAGTATTTGTTGCTATTGTTGTTTTAGCCTACAAATGTTGCATAAATTATTGTGTTACCTATTGTGTTGTTTTTGCCTTTTGCCTTCCATTGAAAGGCATTGAAATTAATTACACAAGTTTCAGCCATAGCAAATAGCAAGACAAATAGCAAAATAACAAAGGTTTCAGCAGAGACCGACGTGTATCAAAATGGAAACAGTGCTGATTACAACAAACCCCGGACAGGAAATAAATTGCTACCTCCTGATATCCCTGCTCTGAGTAGAACAACCTTTTGTAATAATTATCTATTTCTGTCCTAAATCAGAATTTTACTTCATTTCTTTGGGAGTTGTTGTCCCTTCCCCGTCCCCCTTCTCTCTGGAAGGCCTTTTTTGCCAACGATTTTCTACTGTTTGCATTTCATGCAATTAGAACAAACAGTCATTAATGCAATTAGTGCAGGCCTGTAAATGTACTTCAGATCGATTAGAGGGGAGCTGAAATAACCACAGGGTTGTAAACATTTCAAATTACATTTGGGATTCTTGAAAATCAGAAATGATATGTCGGTAAGAAGCAATGATAAGCTGCATTTTCAAATAATACTGGCTCTGCGCATGTGTGTGTCTTTAAGTCTGTGAAACCGCTGTGTACTTTTCAGTAATTGAATGAGACATGCTTAACCAACAGATGATCAGGGTGGAAAGAGTTGTGTTAAGAATGTGATTCGAATTGGAAAATAGAGAATTAGCAGTGCTGCCTTTCTCCCAAGTCTCCTCCTGGCAGCTGTGTTATTTATAATCACTCTTTCCCATTTCTTTTCAGTTTTATCCATATGTGAATATTTATGTAGCAAGGTTTTTCAGCAGTGCTGGTCCAAACTTTCCCATTCCCCTCGCCATCCTCAAACAAATGTGGTCTTTACTATACAACAAACTGAAGGAGTCAACGTGCCTGCCAACACCACAAAGGGCATCTGCAAAAGATCTTAGTAAACATCCCCTCAAAAATCCACAATGCACAAGAGATGGTTTGCTCTTTTTGCTCAGTTCCTCTTTGCACTGCTTCAGCCCCTCCTACACCCTTCATGGCAGCCATTTTGTGACGGCCATTTTGTAACGGGTGGCCCACAGTACCTTCTCAATTTTCCAGATGTTTCTGCTGGCCCAATAATTTCAAAGCACCTGGCATAAAATATAAAGATAGGACACAGTATCGTCAAAATCATTTCACAGGAAGCGCTTGCCATGGAAGAGGCTGTAGGGATTACAACGCGCCAATCCATTTCCAGTTATTTTTGTCAATGGCCAAGGCCTCCTACTGCCTTTCTACCATTAAACAGCATGCAAACCATCTCCTTCCCCACCTCAAAACCAATATCCTCCCCAACACACTTAGTGTTTCCATTCAAGGAAATTAAGTCTGTATGGTGCTGTGGGTAAAACCACCGAGCCTAGTGCTTGCCGATCAGAAGGTCAGCAGTTCGAATCCCCGTGACGGGGTGAGCTCCCGTTGCTCAGGCCCTGCTCCTGCCAACCTAGCAGTTTGAAAGCACGTCAAAGTGCAAGTAGATAAATAGGTACCGCTCCGGTAGGAAGGTAAACGGCGTTTCTGTGCGCTGCTCTGGTTCGCCAGAAGCGGCTTAGTCATGCTGGCCACATGACCCGGAAGCTGTATTGGCTCCCTCGGCCAATAAAGCGAGATGAGTGCCACAACCCCAGAGTCGGCCACAACTGGACCTAATGGTCAGGGATCCCTTTACCTTTACCTTTATGTCCTAGGAATGGAAACAAATGCCATTGTAGATAGAGGTAAGTAAAATAAAGCTGTAACTTTACAATAACCAGTGCTTCCTTTTAGTAAAACAAAAAAAACAAAACAACCCAAAGCAAAACAAACCACCTGTATTGTGGGTGCAAGAACAAAATCGCTGTCGTGGTCAGCACACACACAAAAACATGCCAGTACTCCATACTCATGAGGTAAGTTAGGCTGAGAGACAGTGTATGGCCCATGGTCACCCCATGAGCTTCATGGCCAAACGGGATTTGCACCCTGGTCTCTCAGGTCCTAGTCCAACACTCTAACCACTACACTACAGGTGGACCGAGCTTGGTGGGCCAATGCCCTGTCTGCCCTAATGGACCAGTGGGTTTGTCATGGAAGGGCACAAACTAAGGTTATGCAAAAAATTAACCTCCCATTCCTCCCTTTTTTTTTCTTACTTTTTCCCTGGCTCTCAAAATCCCTCAGACGTTAATTGGCAGTCGGTCGAGCTGATTAAATGGCAAATGTGCCTGTGTGTGGCATCCTTCCCTGACACTGTTCTGCATCCACTGGAGATTCCCGCTCCAGATTGTCACTCTGTCAGAGGCATGAATATCACCAGGCGGTTCCAGCTGCTGGGTCTGCATGAGGAGCATCTGTCGAAGCAACCAACCATTTTTCTCTTCCCTCGCGGCCTGCAGGGCACTTACCAATTGTGCCAGCTCACAGAGACCTCTCTATCTTGTTATGCCACTAACAGCCTGTCAATAAAGGTAGGAAATAAAGACGGTTCTTCCAGCTTTTTGTTTTGTTTTGTTTTGAAGACATCACTCCAATCAGCTCTTTTAATTCCCCCCCCCCCCCCCAAGCAGCAACATACTTGACTAAGCCATTTTCAAGTCTGGCGCCAAAGCACCATCTCTTAGGAATGATCGCCGTTTTCCATCGTCCTGGGACTCGGATAATTAAGCAATCTATCAAGAAGGAGCTTGGCGGGGCTAGCCTGCTTTCCTCATTGACTTGACCTTGGTTCTTGGATGCTCCCTTCGAAGCTGTGATGGATATTGTTAGCTCTAATCATTCCCTCAAGGTTGCGGGCATCTATTTTGTCCCAGAGATGAGAAGAAGAACAACATTTGTATCTTTCAAATTACGGCGCTTTCCGCCATTCCGTCGGAAACCTCCCGCTCCAAGCTGTGTCTGGGCTGTGCGATTTGGCGCAGCATTTAAGCACAAGTCCTAGGAAACAGGTGGGAATACTTTAAAAACTGGAGAGGTGGCAGCAGGGAGGTGGATGAATCTGTCGATTCTGTTTTCTCCCAATTTTTAATTTTTCCTGTTTTAAATTCAGTTCTCCACATTTCCGAGTGAAAATTTGCCAGCATTTTAGTACAGTGGTACCTCGGGTTACATACACTTCAGGTTACAGGCGCTTCAGGTTACAGACTCCGCTAACCCAGAAATAGTACCTTGGGTTAAGAACTTTGCTTCAGGATGAGAATAGAAATCGTGCTCCGGCAGTGGGAGGCCCCATTAGCTAAAGTGGTGCTTCAGGTTAAGAACAGTTTCAGGTTAAGAACGGACCTCCGGAACGAATTAAGTTCTTAACTCGGGGTACCACTGTACAAGTTTTGCTAACCATGCTTAATTGTGCAAAATCCATTTTTATATGCTATTTTCACTAATATATGCATTTAATGCATGATTTACCCAACTTACACACTGGCTGGCTGCAGAACTACACTGCAACATTTGGGGAAGGACAAATGTTGAACAGGGGCTATGTTTTGGTTTTTGCAAATGCAAATAAACAACAGCAGCAACAACAATATTTTTATTATTTATACCCCGCCTATCTGGCTGCGTTGCCCCAGCCACTCTGGGTGGCTTCCAACACATATAAAAACATACCGTATTTTTCGCCCTATAGGACACACTTTTTGCCCTCCAAAAATGAAGGGGAAATGTGTGTGTGTCCTATGGGGCGAATGCAGGCTTTCGCTGAAGCCTGGAGAGCGAGAGGGGTCGGTGTGCACCGACCCCTCTCGCTCTCCAGGCTTCAGGAAGCTATCCACAAACCTTGGGAGCCTGCGGGAGTTCCCGCCGGGCTCCCTAGGCTTGCGGATAGCAGCCTGCATCCCGAAGCCTGGGGCGCGCTGAGCTCAGCACGCCCCAAGCTTCGGGCTTCGTTCAGCCCTCCGCTAGCCGTGGGAGAGCCGCGCAGCTCTCCCATGGCTAGCAAAGAGCTTGCCAGCACCCAGAAGCTTGGGGCGCGCTGAGCTCAGCACACCCCAAGCTTTGGGCTTCGCGCAGCTCTATGGTAGCCGTGGGAGAGCTGCGCGACTTCGCGCAGCTCTCCCACGGCTTGCGGATAGCAGCCTGTTCTGGGGGCTGGGGTCGGGGGAAGCTCGGGCTTCCCCCGCCCCAGCCCTGCACCTGGGGGGGAAATAAATTTTTTTTTTCTTTATTTCCCCCCAAAAAAACTAGGTGTGTCCTATGGGCCGGTGCGTCCTATGGGGCGAAAAATACAGTAATAAAACATCAAACATTAATTTAGGCAAGTTTCTCCCCCATCTTTAGTGAGGAGTAAAAACATTCTTCCTTGCTCATCCCCTTTCTATTGTTTCAGCTGCTTAAGAGCAGAGCCAGGCAAAAATTTGCAGAAGATATTTCTTTCCCTTGAGAACAATTTCTACTTGCAGCAAGAGCAAAACTGAGTAACCAAAATCTTTTTTTGGCAGTTGGGTAAAGAAGATGTGCTTTTAAGAGCAGGTTTCTATCTATGTTTAGATACAATTGGATGTCATTTTGAATCCAGATGGTGGTATAGGATTGCCATACGTCCAGAATTTCCGGGACATATCCGGAATACAGCAGTATCCGGACAGAAATCACTAAAATGTCCAGGAAAATCTGGATGTATAGCAACCTGTGTCGGCAGTGTCAATTTTAGTGATTTTTGTTAGAAATAGCTCAAAAACTTCATTTTTTTCGGCGAATTTGCCTAAAAAAGCTCAAAACTGCACAGATTTTAACTGCTGAATTCAAAACGGCATTCATGTTTTGGTTGCTTAGGATTCCTGAGCAAAGTTGGGTACAAGACAGCTCGTAAAATCTATTGTAATGCTTTACAATTCTTTTGTAGCTACCATGCATGCTTAAAACAGGATGTCAGAACTAAACCGTGCTGTTCATATCAATTCCCTTAGGGAGAGCAGATTACGTACAGGTAAGTGTACATTTCAAGTGTCATTAAATGCTTTATATTTTGAAATAAATTCTGAGAAGTTGGTATTGAAATACCTGACCTATTTTGCATTAAGAGGCATAAACAACTTGAAAATCAACTTTCCCTTCTCTCTCTCTCTCTCTCTCTCTCTCTCTCTCTCTCTCTCTCAAATCTACCGTATTTCTTCTACAGTTTCAAGCAGCATCTAAAAGATAGGGCAGTGGGGGTGAGTGGGAATTCACTCAATTGTGTGTTTGTCAGCAGTTTGAGTATTTTCATTTATTTACTTCCTCCTTTTCTTTGAAGCTCAGAGGCCTCCCAGAAAACATCAGCAGGAAAAGAAAAGCTTTTCCTTTATGTTCCAAGGGATAATGGGCCGGTTTGTCAATTGGCGCAACTCCACTACAATCACAATAATTGCGTAAAAGGGCTCTTTACAATGCAGTCTAGCACAGAGCTTTCCTACAACCTTCCCCAGGTAACATTCCACCTCTATCAGCCAATCAAAAGTCTGCTGCTTTCTTAAACATTTCTATCCATCCTCCCTTACTGCCTGGCCCCTACCTCCAGGATGCCCAAGCAAGGCTCCCTTAGCAAAATTATTATTATTATTATTATTATTATTATTATTATTATTATTATTATTGCTGCTACTACTACTTTATTAATTGAATATATATCCCATCTTTCCTCCCAAAGAAGGCTTAGCTGTTCATCTCTAACTTTAACTAGGAATGCAGAAGAAATTCAGTTTAGTCCACATTTCAATGTGAACCTACCCAATTCACACTTCCCAAAACAAGATGCAAGCTGAAATTCAGCTCTGCTTCGAAATGGACACTACTCCAACTTTTGCAATGCAGTTTTCCAACCAAATGTGGTGTATAAAAATGTTAATAAATGGGGGAAGTGTGAGTGGTGGGTGTTTTGTGTGTGTGTGTGTGTGTGTGTGTGTGTGTGTGTGAAACTAACATACAGAAATGCATTTTATTCCTTGCAAAATGTTGCAAATTCCGCAAAAGCAAATACAAAAAAATGGATATTAGGCAAAACACGCACTAAAATGCTGGCAAATTTTCACAAGGCTTTATTTATTCATTTATTTAGATGCAGACTGGTATGGAACTGTGGAGAACAAATGTACGACTAGGAAGGGGAGAAACCCAAATTGACAGATTGGTCTGACCTTATCTGCAGTCTTGTGTTAAGCACGTCGCTGCATTTGTGCACATCCTTGCCTCTCTTGCTCTCTGTTGTTTTCTCAGTTCGGCCTGTGAATGAAAGCTCCCTGAAGGCAAAAGCCCCCATTTACTTTCCCTATGCAACTCCGTGACATGCCGTGTGCGTAAATGTCACTCTGCAAAGCAGGCATGGGGAACCTGTGGCCAAATCTTGTTGGACGCTGCCTCCCATCAGCCCCAGGCAACTTGCCCAGTGATCAGAGACAATGGGAGTTGTACCCCAACTCCCCGACATCTGAAAGGCCACAGGCCCCCCGATTGCTGGTATCAAAGGTAAAGGTAAAGGGACCCCTGACCATTAGGTCCAGTCGTGACCACCCCTCACCCTTTGTGAGGGGAGAGGTGAGGGGTGGTGGATGGTGATGGGAATTATCTGTGGGATTGAGTGTAGGTATGTTGTAGGTATGTTGTATGTATGTAGGTATGTTGTATGAAATGTATGTTTGTATGTGTATTAATGTTGAATTATTTTAACAATAAAAAAAAGGAAAAAAGGTCCAGTCGTGACCAACTCTGGGGTTGCGCGCTCATCTCACTCTATAGGCCAAGGGAGCCGGCGTTCAGCTTCTGGGTCACGTGGCCAGCACTAAGCTGCTTCTGGCGAACCAGAGCAGTGCACGGAAATGCCGTTTACCTTCCCACTGGAGCGGTACCTATTTATCTACTTGCACTTGGACGTGCTTTCGAACTGCTAGGTTGGCAGGAGCAGGGACCGAGCAATGGGAGCTCACCCCGTCGCGGGGATTCAAACTGCCAACCTTCTGATCAGCAAGTCCTAGGCTCTGTGGTTTAACCCACATCATAAAATAATAATAACAGTACCTTTGTTCTCTCTGTGCCTTACACTGGCTCCCAATGCATGTGTACTCCAAGCCACACCAGCCCAGAACCACCTTGATACTTTCATATCTGCTGCACCAGACCAAAAGTATATCTAGTCCAATTTCCTGTTTCCTACAATGGCCGTCCTGATGTCTTACACACACACCTGTTTCTGGTGCTGGCTACTTGTCACTTGCTTCCTGATAACATTATGTCCTCACCCTTTGGTCTACTTCCTGTTAGTCCAGTGCTGCAGAAATTAAACACGGTCAAAGCTCTGGCTTTCACTCATAGCGTGGCAAGACTGTGGACGGACATTGCACCCTTCTCCAAAGCACTGTCCGAAAGAGGAGCAGCTTTGCAGCCTGCAGAGAAAACTGCAAAAAGCCCAAAGGCCAACATCGGCTCAACTCCAGCAATTACTCCTATACGTCAAGCAACCCAATGAGAAAATCTGCTTTGTCTTTGCCTCCCTGTTTTAAGTGAGCTATTTCCAACGATCTGGGACGCAAGCAAAGCAGTTATGAGAGGGTTTCTGATACAACAAAATACGATCAAGAAAAGACTCTGGAATGGAAAAAAGGAGAAGATCTTGGAGAAAATAAGAGAAGGAGAGAAAAAATTGAGAACTAATCCAAAATCGAAGGAGGTGCTGAGAGAAATCAAATTCCATCAAGCACAATATTCGAAATTGATAAATCAAGAGGTTGAATGGAAAATTAAACAAATGAAGCAAAGATCATTTGAATCAGCAAATAAATGTGGAAAACTGCTAGCATGGCAGTTGAAAAAGAGACAAAAATTGAATACAGTTACAAATCTAGAGATTGATGGGAGAATTGTTCAGAAACCAGAAGAAATCAGAAGGTGCTTCCAGAGATACTTCAAAGAACTTTATGCACAGGGGCCACAGAAAGAGTTCGAGATAGACCAATTTTTAAAATCTAACGGTCTACCAAAAGTAACTCAGGAAAAGAGAACAATCCTGAACTGTAAAATAACACAACAGGAAATTGAAGGTGCCATTCAGAATATGCAATTAGGCAAATCTCCAGGCCCGGATGGACTCACCTCCAAATACTATAAGACTCTGAAGGACTATCTGATACAACCTTTGCTAGAGGTATGTAACCAGATTATGGAGGGGAAGAAGGCACCGGAATCGTGGAAAGAAGCCTTCATCACATTGATTCCCAAAGTGGAAACTGAAAAGACTCAACTTAAGAACTACCGTCCCATCTCACTCCTAAATGTGGATTACAAAATTTTTGCAGACATTTTGGCAAATAGACTTAAAAAAGTTTTGAATGAAGTAATTCACAAGGACCAAGCTGGCTTTCTCCCAGGTAGACACTTGTTTGATAACACCAGGAACATTATTGATATTTTGGAACTTTTACAAACAAATATCAATAGGAGAGCGGTGTTAATTTTCATTGATGCAGAGAAAGCCTTTGATAATATTTCTTGGATGTTTATGAAGAAAAATTTGGAAGGGATGGGAGTGGGACGGGGGTTTGAAAATGGAATACAAGCAATTTATACAGAGCAAAGAGCTAAATTGATAGTGAACAATGTGGTGACAGAGGAGTTTAAAATTGAAAAAGGGACACGACAGGGGTGCCCGCTATCTCCTCTTTTATTTATCTCAGTCCTGGAGGTGCTCTTGAACATGATCAGGGAGGACCGGTTGGTACAAGGAATAGAGGTCGGAGTGAAACAATATAAATTGAAAGCTTTTGCAGATGATTTAGTCTTAACACTACAGGAGCCAGTATCTAGTACAAAAAGAGTTTTAGAACTGATCCATGAATTTGGTCGGGTGGCGGGATTTAAGCTGAACAAGCAAAAGACCAAGGTTTTGGCTAAAAACTTGACACCTACAGAAACAGAGGGGTTTCAGAAAGAAACAGAACTAAGTGTTGTTAAAAAAGTGAAATACCTAGGGGTTCATTTGACAGTAAAAAATTTGAATTTATTTAAAGACAATTATGAAAAATGTTGGTCGGAAATTAAGAAGGATTTGGAAACTTGGTCAAAGTTGAAACTTTCCTTGTTGGGCAGAATTGCAGCTATAAAGATGAATGTATTGCCGAAAATGTTATTTTTGTTTCAAACCCTACAGATCGTGGACAGAGTGGAATGTTTTGGAAAGTGGCAGAAGGATATATCTAAGTTTGTCTGGCAGGGCAAAAAGCCCCGAATAAAGTTTAAAATATTAACTGATTCGAAAGAAAGAGGGGGGTTTGCCCTGCCGGACCTGAGGTTGTATTATGAAGCTGCAGCCTTTTGCTGGCTGAAGGATTGGTTCCTGTTGGAGAACACTGATGTCCTGGATCTGGAAGGGTTTGACAATGCTTTTGGTTGGCATGCTTACCTGTGGTACGACAAGGTCAAAGTTCATAAATTATTTAAAAACCATATTGTCAGAAGAGCAATCTTTGCGGTTTGGTCGAAATATAAAGACTTACTGGAGGGCAAGACCCCGAGATGGCTTTCACCGATGGAGGCCAGGGCTAGGAAAAGACCCAACATGGAGGCCTATTGGCCAAAATATTGGGAAATAATTGAAAAAGTTGGAGACAAATGGAGGTTGCAGAGCCAAGACAAACTAAAAAATAAGGTGCGGGATTGGCTACATTATGCTCAAATCCAAGAGGTTTTTAAAATGGACAAAAAAGTTGGTTTCCAGGTGGAAAAATCGAAATTAGAGACGGAATTGTTAGAATCAAAAACTAAGACACTTTCGAAAATGTATAACTTGCTGCTTAAATGGAATACACAGGATGAGACAGTTAAATCTGCCATGATAAAATGGGCACAGGATATTGGACACAACATTATGTTTGAAGACTGGGAAAGGTTATGGAACACCGGTATAAAGTTTACGGCATGCAATGCCTTGAAAGAAAACATTATGAAAATGATATACCGGTGGTACATGACCCCAGTCAAGTTAGCTAAGATATACCACTTGTCTGATAATAAATGTTGGAAATGTAAAGAGGCAGAAGGGACATTCTTCCATCTTTGGTGGACCTGCCCAAAAGTGAAGGCCTTCTGGGAAATGATTTACAACGAGTTAAAAAAGGTATTTAGGTATACCTTTCCCAAGAAACCAGAGGCCTTCCTATTGGGCATGGTGGACCAGAAGGTGTTAAAGAAGGACAGAACTTTGTTTATGTACGCTACTACAGCAGCAAGAATCCTTATCGCAAAGCACTGGAAGACTCAAGATTTACCCACGCTGGAGGAGTGGCAGACGCAGTTGATGGACTACATGGAACTGGCTGAGATGACTGGCAGAATCCGAGATTTGGGAGAGGAAACAATGGAAGAGGACTGGAAAAAATTTAAGGACTATTTGAAAAAACACTATAAGTTGTATGAATGTTAAGAAATACGCACGATTAGGGAATTTTTTGCTTTAGCAACTTGATTAGGTAAACTGAAAATTAAGACAAGAAAAAAGAGGTGGTAATATGAAACAATTTTATTATGTTAATTTTAAATGTACAAAGTTGGGATAAAATATTGTGAATTTAGAAACATAATAACTGAAAGATACAGTAAGTTAAGAAACAGGGTAACAAATTGCTGAAACTTTTACTACAAAGAACGCAGAGTCGGGAGGATGTGGGGAAGTCCATTTGGAATACTGAAAAAACGACTGAAAATTGGATTGTATTGACTTTTTTATTATTTTGGTTTTGTATTTGTTTCTTGTATTTTCTTACCCTAATTTTGTGTCTATGACTTTAAGAAAAGAAACTCAATAAAAAATATTAAAAAAAAAAAATTAAGTGAGCTATTTCCACTGTGGAAGAACATTCTACTTTGAAAGACGCTGAGATTCAGCTTCTTGCTTTCCCGAGTTCTTGGCCTCTTGGCTGCTTTCCAGCCGCGGTCTCACCTCAGTTCGAACTCTCCACAAGATTGCAGGTCCATCCTGCTCTGGTGGCCCCAGGAGCTTCAACTTCCTGGATCCCGCCCAGCGCCTTCTTGCTGGACCAGCAACACGTGCTGTTTTCCGATTGGCAAATCTCCAGATGGTGTGAATTAGGAATGGTAGCGAAGTCACAGTGATGCCATTCTGTATCACGAACCCCGAAAACTCAGCCATGTGTGTAGGTTAAGTTCTTCCTGCCACCACTTCCTGCTTTCTCAGCAACAGTTGCATAGCTGTCAACGTTTCCCTTTTTTTAAGGGAAATTCCCTTATTCCAAATAGGATTCCTCACAAGAAAAGGGAAAAGTTGACAGCTATGAACGGTTGTTGGTGGGCTGGGTTTTTTTTGCATAAAGTCCCAGTTATTTGTGCATAAATCAAAGCAAACTGGGAATACAAGTCCCTTCCCTATAAAGCAGAGTTTACGGCTCTGAAGCATCCTGTATCCGACGGCTGTGTAGGCTGCTCCTGTGCAAATGATGCTCTAAATCATTGAGCGTGGCAGGGATCTCTCTGCATCAACTTTATATACTCCCTGGGCAGAGAGAGAGACAGGTTTTTCATTTTGGGTAGTGCAGATGACTATGGGCAATGAATCTGTGAATTACAGTACACAACTCTACAGTTTGCGTCTCTACCACCACCGCTCTTCATTTAAGGTGATGGTTTTACTCTTTCAAATAACAATTCTGTGGTTCTTGTAGTACCCAAAACCAGTTCATTAATCAACGAAAGCTTTACCTGACTGATCAGCGCAGGCCGGTTTTAATTAGCGAGGGCAAATTTTAATAGGCAGATCCGCCGTCTAAGGGCATAAATTTTGGTTGTTTGCTTTACCAAGCAATTTTAATCTGGGGGCTTTGCTGTAAGAGGGAAATGAAATTAATTCTAAAGCTAACCTTTCCCTTCGCACAATATGTGGCAACTTTTGTTTATTAAATTCTAAGTTCTCACCTTTCCTTCCAAGAAAGCAGTTCTCGACTTCACTCCTTAAAATTCCAGCATCTCCAAGGTAGGGCAGAGATCGTCTCCCAGCCTCAAACCCTGGAGAGCCACCAAGGGTTGATGCAAATAATGCTCAGCTAGATGGACCAATGCTTTGATTCAGCATGAGGCAGGTTTCTATGTTCGTACTGCAAATGGCAAGCGAAGCACCTGAACTGTTCCTTTGCAACATGAAAGAGGCAGGTGGAGCTCGCAATATATCTCTGAAGCAAGCGGAGCTTTCATTTATTTACAATTTCTTTCCAAACAGGGAAAAGAAACCTGGAATGGGATGCGGGAATAGATCGAGGAAGAGAAAGCGAGGCAGGTGGTTTAAATCATTCTAACTCTCTGTAAAGAATGAAGACAGCCCTGGAGATGAGAGCAGGAAGATCAGGTGTTTTATATCTGTGTATAAGGTCACAGCAGCACCTGACTGCCTTCCGTCTTGGAAATCGCACCCTGGAGGAATCTCAGGCAATGCTTAACGTTTCAAGCAGTCAAGAATGCAACCACCAACATTTGCTGGATGCAGAGCGGAAAACCTGCATTAGGTTACACGAGGACCACGACAAGCGGCTTCCTTTTGGTCAGGCACAGAGCTGATTTTTCTTCTGCTTTTGGTTGTATGCAGGCCGGAGGATTTCAAATAGGAGGAATGCTTGATAAACTTTAAAGACTCTCTTTTGAATTAACTCCTCACCCCCTCACCCCAGCAATGTATTTTAAGAGCATTTGATGTGTTATACACCTGATTTGGCAATGTTAGCAATGCAAGTCAAAGAATGATCCTTTAAACACAAACACACACACACACACACACACAGAGAGAGAGAGAGAGAGAGAGAGAGAGAGAGAGAGAGAACAGGCAGGTGTGTATATAAAAAAGTTTGTACATATTCTTATAGGCTGCAAATCTATATACTCATACCCAGAAGTAAGTTCTATTAAGATCGCTGGGGTTTACTTGCAAATAAATATGCACAGTGTTGCATCACGCACACACAAACACCATGATCTGGGCCCAATCTGGCACTTTGGATTGGCCTCCATTTGACCTGGGACTATCCAGGGTTGAGTTACACTTGGTTCATTTGTCTCAAGGTCCTTTTGGATCCGGAGGGGCTTGGTTCTAAAACTAAGCAGATTACCAGACAGTGAAAAAGGAGCGTGCAGTAGTCATGGGACACTTCAACTACTAAATTTGTCTCCTGTAACTCAACCTCTGCACAAATATAAGATGGGGGACACCTGGATTTTCAGCAGAGGAGACTGAGAGGCGCTATGATAGCCATCTTCAAATATCTAAAGCAGGCATCAGTCACAATCAGCCAGTCGATCCTGGAATGAATTCTGGTCGATCACCATGCCCCCTCCGCTGAAGGTGTGCCTGAGCAGCCACCACCTCGTCCTGAGCTGAGGGGAAGCCGGCTGTTTTGACGCTGTGTGTGCGCCCACACCTGCCCCGGCATGCGCCCACCCACCCTGCACCCTGTCAGGAGCTTGTCCCACACTCGAGTAGGACCCTGGTAAAGACACATGCCCGACTGGCATGTTCTCTCCCTCCTGGTCGATCGGGAGCTTTTGCCAGCAACTGATGCCAACAGACATCGGCACACTTAGGGATCCGCAGAGTCTTCACAGTTTGCATAACATACCTCAGCAACTCAGCATTTTGGCTAATCTACTTTATTCACATATAAACACACACGGAGCACTGCAACATGGCTCCCTCTCTCTCTAGCATCAGACAGCAAAGAGAATAAGAACAAAGGACAATAGTCCCACTTCACGGAACACAATAACGCAAACATCCTGTCTCCGTCACTTCCCACTCTGTGGAGTCAAAACATACACCGTCATGTGAAAGACAAACAATCCCATGACTGCAGTCACGGAGCAGGAATTCTAACACACCCATCCCTGGGTAGTAAATCATTGCTAGTTTTTATATTGGATCGTAGATCGCAGCCTACTTCAAGTTGGATATGCCTGCCGTAAGGGATGGACTGTAGCTCAGTTGTATAGCATGTTCTCTGCATGCAGAAGGTCTAGGTTTCACTTCCCAGCATCTCCAGGTAGGGCTTGGAGAATCTTCCATCTGAAAGCCTGAAGAGGCGCAGCCAGTCAACACTGAGCAATTGTCTGGCTCAATATGAATCTGCTTCCTATGTTCCTCATTCTCTTCTCCATCAACCTCGTCATAGAATCCAGGAGTCTGGGAGATAGAAGCTACGTTCTGTGCATCTTAAGCCCTCGTTTCTCAGTCAAACATGCAGAGGTACAAGCCGCTAGGTATCAGTGATTACATCTAATCTTCCATAATAATGTATTCATATTCCCAAACAAACAAGGCATGGCAAGATCTAATTATGGTGTTTGTTAGCTTAGACTCTGCTTACGCATTCTTCCAGGCTCACAGCTTCCCCCTGCTGTGTACTACTTTCATTAATTTCCCCTTCCTCCGATTTTAAAGCAAATATTAAGCACACCAAAACAGTGAACACCCATAAGACTCCTGATCCTGAAACCTCCAGGAAGACGCTGCAGAAAACAGAAAATCAGGCGTACATTTAGCAGCTGAAAATTCTTCTTTCTAAGCAAAGCAGCTTAATTTCTTGCTGTGAGGGAACAGAGGGAGCAAGTTTTCCCTCCTCCTGACGATGCAGGACTTTCCAGCCTATTTACCGGCAGATAGAACTTAATGAGATTTAATGGTCCAGTCTGGACAATTGTCCAAAGCGTCATAAACTGTGATTTAGGAAGCCAGGAACAAATGTCAGGGCCAAACACTCCTCTTGCAAATTTCCACTTCCCCTCCTACCATCATGCACCAACTGACCCCATCGTCTGTTGCACCAGAAGTCCCTGCTATGTCCAAATCGGGGAAACCAGGGGGACTCTGACTTGTAAGTAAGAGAGAGGTCTTTATTGAGGCAGGTAAGGGTACAGGTTCACTAGCAGACACGGTGCTCAGGTGTCGCAACACAGAAGTTCAGGAGCAGGGCAAGAAGTTCAGAACTGGGATGAAACAATGAGGACGTCCCAACAAGTTAACTGACACCCAGCTTTTCCCTTGCTGGATTTTGCTTGGCCAGAGAATGGCAGTGCAAAATGCAGAGGAAATGTGGAGAAGTGTGGGTTTCAATGGCTGTCTGTGTTTCTTTTCTCATATTGTTTTGGGAGGTGCAAATCAGGAAGCTTTGAAATGTGAGCTGGGGGGGGGTTATTCTCCACCTCCCACCCCTAAGAGGGAAATAGTACCATGTAAAGGGGGAGGTTATAAGACCGTTAAGACCAGAGTTTTATAATGACCTGGCTTTGGCATTGAACCCACATTGAGAAACCGGGCAGAGGCCAGGCTGCCAATTTCACTTTTGCCACAGAAGTTTAAATAAATAAATACGGTCTCCAGAAGTTTTGACTGTTGCACTGGAGGGAGGGGGCGAGATCCCTAGATTCTTCAAACTCTTTGGGGACCCTATATGTCTCCTCCGCATCACACCCTTAGGGGCACTTACATCATTTTGAAGGTGAGATGTTTGCTGTGGTTTATCGTACCCCAGGTACCGTCTAACTCCTTTATATACAATAATGCTATCTCCTTTGATTTATATTGTGTATCTTTGGCAGCGCTACTTGCCTTCCCTCTCCCCCTCCTCAGTACAGGCATGCACTGAACTGAAGGCCATGGGGAATTCCTCGATAATAACTTCCAAATTTATTTCCAGGCCCTCGCAACGAGCCTGCAGCACTTCGCCATTTGTTACTGCGTCAGAGTCTTGGTGGCAGAATTTGGTTTTCAACATCTGTCTTTTAGATTAGAGAAAAGGTATTGAAAATGATTTAGGTCCTTCCTCATCCAGTGCCAACGCTCTTCCAGATCTGTCATATTTTTCCCCCTTTAGTGCCCTCATATAGGCACGGAGAGACTCTGAAGGCCCCTGCTTTAAAACACACCATCAAAGAAGATCTAGGAAAGCCAACTCGAGCATTCTGATTTCTTTTAAAAAAAATGGTTTGCCAAGTTCTGACAGATCTGCCCCACCTTGCAGAAGTAGTTATACTTTGCAGGTGCAATTCTGTTTTTCTTTTCCTACAGTTCGGGCGGATTCGAGGTCTTTGCTCTGACAACGGCATTGCCAGGACATGTCAGAATCATAGAGCTGAAGAGTTGGAAGGGACCAGGAGGGCCATTTGGCCCAACCCCCTGCAATGCAAGACTCTTTTGCCCACCATGGGGCTCGAACCCACGACCCTAAGATCGAGAGTCTCACACTCTACCAACTGAGCTATCAACAGGGCAGCATTAGACCAAGGTTAGATGGAAAGATGGGCTTTGTCATTAGATGCATGGCTTGGGCCTCTTTAACACGGGGGACAACTAACAGCCCTCCTTCGAACGACCTTAGTGGTTGAGTTGAGATTTAATGGCTTGCGTGATCCTAGAGGTATTTTGGATCCAAGTTGTTTGGGGCTTGAGACCTGGCTTGATAGCTTATGGGCAGCTGGTGCAAATGTTCTAGCAGAGGGGTCACATGCTGTCAACCACCTGCTCCTTATCAGCTACTACGGACTGCCTCCATGTTGCACCTTTGACCATGGACCGGACTTGGACCTCGCCTCTTGGGTAACCCACGGGACCAGCACACTGAGGTTATTTGGGAGAAGAGAGTGAAGGAGGGAAGACTCCCCACCCTCCGAAGTGGATATGTTACTATTTGCAGCCAGCTTGTGCCGGGACGAATCTTGCAAGCTGTGTGCACAGTCTCTCTCTCTCTCTCGACAGGACAGGACAGGACAGGACAGGATGGAAGTGACCCAAAGGGTCTTCTATTCCCAACTTCTCCAATGCAGGAATCTCAGCTAAAGCATATAGGCCCTCTCACCCACCTGGAAATTCAAGCCCTCCACCTGCCACCCAGTGAAGGCCAAACCTGGAGAATTCAGGTCACACCTTGAGGTCTGGCAACCATTTGCAGGAGGCCCGATCCACATTCATTGCACCAGGCCCCAGAAATCCTGTTGTCGCCCCTGCATGAATTTAATAGCCCTCTCTCATCTTCCTGCTTGTCAGCTCTGATTTAATTGGCTGGCCCAAAGTACAGTGAATGTGCTCTTAAGACATCGCTTGTGACGACGGTTAGGGCCATTCCGGCTTCCTACCTTGTCTAAATGTTAGGAATGTTCTCATCACTGCCATCTGAAAGCACGCCAAGTTTGCCTGGAGACATGCAGAGGAGCTGACAGAAAATGAATGTGCAGCCTTTAATTTGATAAGAGGTATTCTTTAAAAAAAAAAACCACAAAAACAAAAATCTCCTGTTCTACAAAGCTGGTTTCTTGCGGGCTGCCAAGATTACCTTCCTTGTACTCTATAATTTACTGGTCTTGTATGTAGTTCTCAAGAGCCAAGTAAGGAGGAGGCTGCCAGCCAGTGTGAGAAGCGAAACAATGGGGGCCACTGGGAATGTAACTGTAGGGTAGGAAAGGCATCCCAGAGAGCTGTCAGTAATAAAAGCCTAGGAGTGCCTGAAAACCAAAATATGTCTGCAGAAAATATAGGCTGCCAGATGAACATACAGCCCCGTATTTTTCACAGGTAAATGCGGAGCACCAAGTGCCACTTCCTGATCTATCGTTTTTAATCACCCCTGTTTTCACAATATAAAGAAGTGTGTGTCGGTTCGTAGTCCATGCTTCTGTGGGGTGGCAAGGGCACACACATACCCTGCAACAATCCTCAGGTGAAATTGGGGACATTTTGCACGCCCCCTGCAACTGGAAGGCCCATAATTTGTCTGTTCTCCCACCCACCACAGAGCATTTCCTCTCATAAGAAGGGCGAGTGCCACCCCCACTTCATCCATAAGATGCAGCACACACACCCTCCAGAGTCCTGAGAAAACCCCGATTTTATTTATTTCATTATTTGGCAGATTTGCAAGAAAATAAAAACACACACCAGTTTTAGAAAGGGTCAAGATCAGACGTGGATGCACAAAGCATTAAAAATAATAATAATCAAGACTCCTTGTGCCCTGCTCCACTGCCCCTTTCCCCCCACCCATGGCAGCCCCGGCTTCTGCCTGCCCCTCAGAGCCAGCACATCACACAGGGCTGGGCTTCGACTGTTCTCCAGCAGGCACTACGAGTCGCCCAAGGGAGGAGGCTGGCAGCAGCGGCTGTGGAGAGGCCATGCAGAGGCAACAAGAAGCTCCCTCGCAGCTGCCACATTTACCACTATCATATCTCCTCTCAGTCTCCTCTTTTCCATGCTAAGCATACCCAGCTCCTTCAACCATTCCTCATAAGGCATGGTTTCTGGATTCTTGGTCACCCTCCTCTGCTCTTAACCATCCCTATGTGAAGGGTATCCCGTTAAATGAATCCAGGGACTCGATGGTCTGGTCACCCCCAGAGAGGGGGTTGTGCCCGTGCCTGAGTCCAGGGGGACATTTGGGTGGCGGAGTTAGCCCGTTCCCGGCTTTCCGCTTATCCAGGTGTTCACCCTTAGCTGACCTATGCTGGAACTCTGGGTCAGCGCTACCTGCATGGCAGGGAGCTAGTCCAAGCAGAGCCTATGCAACCAGTCACTTGCTCTAAGCAATAAAATTGTGGCCTAAATTCTGCCAAAAACCAAACCAAAATTTGAGTCTTGTCTGAATTTATTTCAGGGGGAGGTTTAAAGGTCCGAACACGAAAAAGGTGAGCCTGTTGAACAGATTCTTGGGCTGGAGTATTGTTTACGGGGGGTTGAGAGAGCTCTTGCTGTTATCTTTAGTTTTAGATGTTATGATTTACATGGAAATTGTTTCCATTTGGTTGTGTCCTTTTTTGGTGTGATTTATTTATTGTTTATGACTTCTATGATGTCTGTAATTACGTAAATCTTGTCATGTTGTAAGCTGCCTTGAGCATAGTTTCAATTATGGAAAGGCGGCATACAAATAAAATGATGATGACGATGATGATGACGACGACGACGACGACCCGAAGGCTCATCTAGTCCAGCCCCCTGCAATGCAGGAATCTCAGCTAAAGCATCCATGACAAACAGCCACCCAAACTTTCTGGATGCACAACCACCCTATTTTTATTTCTCCCTAGTAATCGGCACAACTCGCCTTGCGTCTCTGCCACATTCCTTTGCCTGTGGGACAAACCGTAACAGTTTTTATATGGTGCAAGAGAGTCAGTGAGACCTGGGTGTCTCTGTACATTTTCCATTTTTAAGAACAAACAAGAGATTTAGCCATCGGGTTTCTTTTCGTTTCAAAATGTATTAGTCCGGATTGGGAATCATTATTATTTCGGTTCCTGCTAAGGGGCTACCCCCACCTCCTGAATCAGCTTAATCAAAATGTGATTATTGCGTCGAGGCAAAAAAAAAACCAACAACAGAGAATGACTTACTGCTTCTGCTTGCTTCACTGTAGATGAAACATGAAAATAATATATTCCAGCTGTTAATGGCTGCACAGGAATTGACATCTTCCCTTAAAGGTATTTTTGGCCCATCTCCTGATGCAAGGAAAAATCGTTTTAATACATGGTTGCTTTGCTGAAGGCTCACCCCCCACCCCCCACCTCCCACAAAATAGTATTCGCATTGAATTGCATTAAAGATGCAGTTGCTTTTGCATGCCTGTCTATCAATCTGCCTATTTATCTTGCCTTTCCAAAAGAGATTTGTGAGGGAACACAGGGGAGATCAGCCGGGGCTCAGCTACATTCCGGAATATATTTTCTACGCGTGGGGAAAGAGGTGATAACTCAAAGGGAAGGAGAACCGCGATCAAAAGCAGCACAGCGTACAGCTCGATGCAAAACAATCTTGGTTTGTTTTGCGGGGGGGGGTGGATGCAAATCTATGGTGCGGCCCCACATTTGGAATACTGTGTACAGTTCCGGCCGCCTCGTGAAAGCCAGTGTGGTTAAGAGCGGTAGATTCGTAATCTGGTGAACCGGGTTCGATTCCCCGCTCCTCCACATGCAGCTGCTGGGTGACCTTGGGCCAGTCACACTTCTTTGAAGTCTCTCAGCCCCACTCACCTCACAGAGTGTTTGTTGTGGGGGAGGAAGGGAAAGGAGATTGTTAGGTACTTTAAGACTCCTTCGGGTAGTGATAAAGCGGGATATCAAATCCAAACTCTTCTTCTTCTTCGTGTCAAAACAGACATTATAAGGTTGGTAAAGGTTCAGAAAAGAGCAAGCGAAATGATTGAGCGGATCGAACAGCTCCCCCGTGAAGGAAGGTTGCAGCGTTTGGGTTGCAGTGTTTGGGACTTTTACATTGAGAGAAACTATTAAGTAAGAGATGACATGATTTCCATCATGTGTGACTATCAGTGTGACTATCACTTGATGGCTGAAGGCCCTGCAGCTATCACATGATGGCTCAATACTGGAACAGCAATCTGCCAGTCCCCACTCCCGCCCCGTCCCCACATTCTACCTCAGTTGCAATGTGCGGCAGGACTGAGGACGCAGTAGTAGTCCTGTCATGGCATAAAACCCCACTAGACTCAGGCAGAGGGAAGTTTGGGTGGTTCCCTGAGTGTACAAGATTTTGTTAGGCACTTTTGAGGCTGAAGTTTTCCTTTTTTTAAAAAAAAAGCCCAAAGCATAGTTACAAATCTTCCGTCGACTAAAAAAGTATCACATTCCGATGTGTTGCAATATAGCCCAATAATTCATCCTGCTTTATTCATTTCCTGTGATTAAGTCAAAAATAGACGTCTCCCATGCCAGCTGTTCATATACTTGTGGGCAAAAGATGTCCTGCCGTTTTTAATAGTATACTTAATTTCTGTATGGTTGCTGTATCGATTCCTTGCAGAGTAATTAAAGTAACTCATGCTTCATCTGCTGGAATAATTAGAGGTCTTTGTTGTTATCAGTGCAATTCTTTCACCACTTGCCTCTTCTAATTGCTGTGGGTCACCTGGCTAAGTTGGGGGTCACTGGAGCATAGCATGAATGTTAGAATTGAAAAACACAAAAAAGATCCCTGCTGAATCCCCAGAACATAACCCCCACATAAGTTGTGGGTCTACTGAAAATGTAGGAAATGTTGGGTGCACTCAGTCCACAACACCCTGATTGTGAGAAAGGCTTGAACATCAAAGAAGGACACCTTCTGCAAGTGGGTTCTGCCATTGAAAAGTCAATCCAGTCTGCCCAGACTTATCCCCTATACCTCAGGTTGCATACGCTTCAGGTTACAGACTCCGCTAACCCAGAAATAGTACCTTGGGTTAAGAACTTTGCTTCAGGATGAGAACAGAAATCGCGCTCCGGCAGTGCGGCGGCAGCGAGAGGCCCCATTAGCTGAAGTGGTGCTTCAGGTTAAGAACAGTTTCAGGTTAAGAATGGACCTCTGGAATGAATTAAAGTACTTAACCCGAGGTACCACTGTATCCTGTTCATATCCTGGCTGGCCCCTGGCATTGCAAATAAAATAAAACCCAACATCCAGAGAGGGTCAAAATTATGTGTCTCTCAGCCATATTCCTCCCAAGCCTTGCACTGAATATTCTTTTTCCTTGGGCAAAGCAGTGATGTAACACTATCTGCATGAGTGAAGACCCCAAGGATGAAGTTCTCTCGGTATTACGTAACCATAAGCAGCCCTCAGAAACTCCGCTTTCAAAGGGTGTTTAGGCATGGCTGAAAATAATGGCATGTGCAGACAACAGCTGAGGGCAAACACACAGAGGGAATTAAGTCTTCAAGATTGTCACGATGGCAGTGTGTGCTCTCATTATACAACTTGCGGAATGCTGTATCAATTGTGTGCTTTATCTTTTACTTTAAGCTGCTTTGGGACTTAAAAGCAGGGTATGAATTCCTTAAATCGAGCAATGATCAAACAAGCATTCTGAAATTCCTGAAGTTTACATTGAGCTCTCCAAAGATGATGAGCCAAAAATAACAATGCCATTCTTGTGGGTGGCCGGGATGAACTATTTTAGACTGCAGGCAAGAGGTTGATTGGTTTGACTGCCTACCTCCCAAAATATAGCACTCCTGACTCCTACAACCCCAGCATGTCAGTGAGAAGGCAAGCTGAGAAGTTTTGAGCAGACATGCTAGCTTTGAATGTATGTAGGAAGGATTCTAAATCATAGAATTGTAGGGACCACAAGAGTCATCTAGTCCAACTCCCTGCAATGCAGGAATCTTTTGCCCAATGTGGGACTCAAACTCACAACCCTGAGAGTAAGAGTCTCGAGCTCTACCAACTGAGATCCTCCTCTTTCAGACTGAAGATGTCCATCCCTACAACAGATACATCAGGACGAGGCTTTTCTTGTTCATTTTAGTTCTTCCGTGCTATATTTGGGCTATGCCAATGCAAGCACAGGTATGCTTTATATGGTACTGAGTCTGCTTCCAATGTATCTGGACTAGGGCTGGGCAATATCTGGTTTTCAACGTCGTGATATACAGTATCACCAGCTAAACATTGTGATATATCAATACATCACAATGCCTGAAATAAGGATGGAACTATGTGGAGGCGAACAGCAGGGCTGGGTGATATCTGCTTTTCATGTGGTGATATATCAACAACAACAACAACAACAATTTATAATTTATACCCTGCCCATCTGGCTGGGTTTCCCCATCCACTCTGGGCAGCTCCCAACAAAATATTAAAAACACGATGAAAGATCAAACATCAAAAACTTCCCCAAACAGGGCTGCCTTCAGATGTCTTCTAAAATTCAGATAGTTGTTTATTTCCTTGACATCTGATGGGAGGGCGTTCCACAGGGCGGGCGCCACTACCGAAAAGGCCCTCTGCCTGGTTCCCTGTAACCTCACTTCTCGCAGTGAGGAAACCACCAGAAAGCCCTCGGCGCTGAACCTCGGTGTCTGGGCTAAAAGATGGGGGTGGAGACACTCCTTCAGGTATACTGGGCCGAGGCCATTTAGGGCTTTAAAGGTCAACACCAACACTTAGAATTGTGCTAAACATCATGATATACCAATATATCACAGTGTTTGAAATAAGGATGGAACTATGTTAAGGCATTGGCTGGCTTCATGTTTTTTCCTGCATTGTGATTTTTGCATAGCGCGCTCACACACAAACAAACACACACCAGGATTCATGATATATTGGCAGGTCAAAAATTATGAAACCGATATGGATATGGACTTCAAACCAATTTTGCATGATATAGCGATATATAAAGGTAAAGGGACCCCTGACCATTAGGTCCAGTCGTGGCCGACTCTGGGGTTGTGGTGCTCATCTCGCTTTATTGGCCAAGGGAGCCGGCGTACAGCTTCCGGGTCATGTGGCCAGCATGACTAAGCCACTTCTGGCGAACCAGAGCAGTGCACGGAAGCGCCGTTTTGCTTCCCGCCAGAGCGGTACCTATTTATCTGCTTGCACTTTGACGTGCTTTCGAACTGCTAGGTTGGCAGGAGCAGGGACCGAGCAACGGGAGCTCACCCCGTCGAGGGGATTCGAACCACCGACCTTCTGATCGGGAAGTCCTAGGCTCTGTGGTTTAACCCACAGCTCCAGAAGACATCTGAAGGCAACCCTGTTCAGGAAAGTTTTTAATGTGTGACATTCTAATGTATTTTTAATCTTTGTTGGAAGCTGCCCAGAGTGGCTGGGGAAACCCAGCCAGATGGGCAGGGTACAAATAATAAATTATTATTATTATTATTATTATTATTATTATTATTATTATTCAGCCCAACCCTAATCTGGACTTCGTCCGCATGACTCGTGCGTTTGCTCCTTAATGCCGGCTTTGTCCTGATGCTACAGCAACAGACAGGAACTTAAGAAGCTACCTTAAACTCAGCCAGACCATTTGTACCTCTTGCTCAGCATTGTCTACACTGACTGACAGATGTTCTCCAGGATTTCTGGCACAGAGCCTCTCCCAACCCTACCTGGAGATGCTAGGGATTGACCAGGGACCTTCTGCTTGCAAGGCAGATGTCCTGCCAGTGACCTATTCTCCAGACAAGGTTCGCTTCAAGCAAGCCCCAGAAATAATGATCACCCAGGCTATGCCCGTCTGACCTGCTGCGCCCTTCCCTCCGTTTCATCTCATTTCTATAACAATAATGATCCGGCTTCTCTCCTGAGGTAATTAGGCCGTCCTAGTTACTGGTCAGCGTTTTGTGCTCAATAGACCTCCAAGGCTGCAGAACAAAGAGCCATCCGTCAAAACTCAGAGACGCCCGTCCTCAGGTGGCGTGGGGAAGCTGAGCTCGAATTTTCCACGTGCGTTTAAAAGTGCACTCAGGCGGTGCCACGGAACTTCCAGCAAAGGCGCCACTAATGATCTGGTTCCATTAACAAATGCTCATTTGGGTGGTTAGTGACCTGAGACAAAGAGGAAATGCAATTTTGGCTGCCAATACCATAAAAAAGATGGCCGCGATTACCGCCATATAGGGGTTATAATCAATGATACTTTTTATTGGCTCAATTCAGCTGCACTGTAGCCAATTAGAGCTGTGTTTTGATGACACAGGGTAAAATAAAAGAGTTTAGTATCTTCCGCAGCGCTTTCCCCAATTACCTTAATTTCAGCAAGTCTTAACATTCTTCCTTAATGTCAGCAAGTCAACTCGATCACCAGACAAATAGACCTTATTTGCAATTTCCCGTGCCTGACCTTTGGATCATTAAACCCAGGTACTTTGAATGTGGTGGGTTTTTTTTCCTTTTTTACTAAAGCACTTACTTTCGAGAGAAAATAAGTTTTTCTCTTTGTCACGGTAGGATTCTGAGCATTGCCTGATGCCTCATGAGCAGTGTTTTAGATTTTTATATCTAAGCCAGGCAAGCTGGCTGATGGAAGAAGCTTAAACACAGACTATTCTGAAATGTTAACACACATTTGTGTTTCCTCCTGTTTTATTTCCTCTGCAATATTTCTCTCTCTCTCTCTCTCTCTCTCTCTCTCTCTCTCTCTCTCTCTCTCTCTCTTGCCCAAGGTGACTCAATGAGCAATCCAGATCTCCCAGGGCAACACTCTAACCATTACACCACATTGAAGGTGGGGATGGGGAAAACCAGTGTCAAAATTCTAAGATCACCTCCTAGTGGTGCAGCAATAAAGCTGCTAGCACATTTGCAAAGCTAAGCAGGATCAGGTATGGTTTCAAATGGGATGGGGACCCTTGGGGTTCCTGCCAACTCTACAAAGCTATGATTTTGGGAAGGTCTTCTTGGCCAAGTATTTCTTTCTCTTTCTAAAAATAATAATAATAATACCAGATTGCTTGATGGGAATGATGCTATGTCTCAGCTGCAGGGAACCAAGTTGCTTCTTCAGCAGTGTCAAGGCTTTTTTAAAAAAGCTAACTGAAAACACCCAGTCACCTTGTCCCCCTTTTAATTATTATTATTATTAATATTAATATTAATATTTTATTTATTTATTTATACCCCGTCCATCTGGCTGGGTTTCCCAGCCACTCTGGGCAGCTCCCAATAAAACACTAAAATACAATAACCTATTAAACATTAAAAGCTTCCCTAAACAGGGCTGCCTTCAGATGTCTTCTAAAAGTTTGGTAGTTATTTTTCTCTTTGACATCTGGTGGAAGGGCATTCCACAGGGCGGGTGCCACTACCAAGAAGGCCCTCTGCCTGGTTCCCTGTAACTTGGCTTCTCGCAGCAAGGGAACTGCCAGAAGGCCATTGGTGCTGGACCTCAGTGTCCGGGCAGAACGATGGAGGTAGAGATGCTCCTTCAGGGCTTTATGTCCTCACAACAACCGTATGAGGCAGGTTATGCTGCAAAGGAGCAACCAGCCACCAATTTGGTTTCACCACCATCATTGTGCTGCCCTTCATACCTTCATGGCCATTCCCCCCTCATCCAGCACCTTAGCTTAGCACCACATTGAATGCAACCTATTGAATTCTGTGAGGGCGACACAGGGTTAGGGTTGCAACTTGGCTCCCACTGAACTTAAATCTGGTTAGTTTCAATGGGAACCAAGTTCAGCTAATGGGAATCTGGGCCCAACCCACTGTGCTGTTGACCAGGGTCCGTCTTTAAAAATCAACACAGTGTATTTCTGCAAAATCTGTAAAAAGAAACCAGCACAGAAGCTGTTCACTAGCACTGCAACTTCCTGCTCTCAGCAGCCCCTTTGCAGCTATTGCGAAAAATCTCGATAGAATTTAAAGCAGCCTAACTGTTCAGGATTGCACGCCAAGCCTTTATTTCCATTCAGCTGGTCTTTAGAGATCATTAGGAGGATGAGCTCAAAACATGGAGAAATGCCGGTCTTTTGAGTCTGCTTTTTGCCTGATCACACTGAGCCACATGAGCCTCGGAGCGAATGCCAGACCTGGAACAAGGAGTCATCAAGGGGACATTCAAGCACAGTGTCCTGAATTTCATCTTTCCGATTCTCATACCCACAGCGGCTGAATGGAGAACGGAGAGACGAGGATCTCCTGGGCTTTGCGTTAATGAGGTATTTCTCCAAAATGACTGGCATTATGTTGTCACGGGAACTTAGTGGGGTGTTTTCTTCTTCTTCTTCTTCTTCTTCTTCTTCTTCTTCTTCTTTTTCTTCTTTTTTCTTACCTGATCTCCCATTCCGAAGGCGTTTTGTGAGCTGTTATTACGTGGTGCTTTGAAGGAACCAGGGAAGCGGGGAGTGGAACGCCTTAACGGAAGCCGACAGAGGCGAGGAGAACCGCCCTGCAGCGACATTTCCTACCAGGCCAGAGCGTGACAAGGAGAGCATAAGAGATGTCTTTCTATTCATAGAAAGAAGAAGAAGGGAGAGGAATCTTTTCAGACGAAGCATTCAAGGCAAGTGATGCTCGCACTGAACAGGACAGACAAAAGATACCGTTTCATCTCCTGGGTGCTATTATGTGATTCAGTAGATAACTTTGCCTGCGGTGCTTCCCTTTCAAAAATGAGGAAGGGCGTACCCATCTGGAAGAGGACTCCAAACAATGTGTCTTCTCCTTTTTAAAATAAAGTAAAATGTAATCCCGCTCATCATTCAGCCGGCCCTTCTTTTCTGCAGTGACTACTTTTCGGTTATTTGAAATCTGGGGGAAATGATGGCCTTCTCCTGTTTCATAAGGTGGCTTCATTGCTTTCAAGCACAATCCAATTCCGTGCTAAGGACTAGGAAGGGATGGAGTCCTGGGAGGAAATTGCTGAAATGCTTCAGTGGATTTAAGATCCTAAGAAGATTCCTGTTGGATTGGGTCAATAGCCCATCTAGGCCAGGATCCTGATCTCACAGTGGCCAACCAGATGTCTATGGGATGCCTAAAAGTAGGACCTATGTGCAACAGCATGCTTCCTACCTGTGATGGCCAGAAGCAGGTCTTCAGAGGCATATACTGTAGGGATGTGTATAGATAACGGAAGAGGATATACCGTATTTTTCTGTGTATAAAACTAGGGGGGTTTTTTACCAAAAAAATAGGTTTAAAATTGGGACTCGTCTTATACACAGGTAGTGCTGAGGGGTGTTTTCTTAATTTGGAGTCCCCAAAAATAGGGGGCGTCTTATACATAGGAGCGTCTTATACACGGAAAAATAGATGTATCCTTGCTTCCTCACATTTGTGAGTCCAGCAGAATGCATTCCTTTGCAGCTTAAAAGGGAAGCTTTGATATGCTAGTTTTAAATAATCCTTTTGTTTTAAATAATATGCTTTAGGGCAGACTGGAGTGTCCTGGTACTTCCCCCTTTTCTCCCTGTCAAAACAATAATCACACAAATAGGTCATGTGAAAGGTAGCAGTGACATTTACTCACTCAGAGTACTTGCTGAAGAATAACAGATAAGGGCAGCTTTGTTCAGGCAGGCTTAAAATGGTAATTCAGTTACAAAGGCATACTTTAGTCCAGTTTAAAATGGTGTCTGACCTTTGGCTCAGACTTAGCAGATGTTGGAATGAGGTCAAAGAGCAAAGAGGAAGTGCCCTGGCCAGGTGAGGACATTATATGTATCGATACGCCCTTCTCCTAACTGTGCCAGTGTCTCTCAGAGTCCTTTCTGCAGGAAGAACTCTGTGCTCCTATCATGTGCCTGTCTAGCAAATATGCACTGTTGGTTTGACTGCATTGTAAATATCCCACACATACTGCCTTTGGCAGTGGGGGTATAACAGAGCTAGTATGGTTAGCTGCCTTTGGTAGCCTTACTCTCCATCAATCTCATTTTAAAGCCATCCAAGGTGGTGGCCACCACTGCTTTTTATGGGAGTGAATTCCCTAACTTGGTGCTGTGTGAATAAATTCTTTGCTCTGTCCTGAATATCCCAACATTCAGCTTCATTGCATAGTATTATGAGAGAGGCAGAAATAAAACAAAACCTCCTCTCTAGCCACTTAATTCTATACATCTCTAATCTAACTGGATTTTTCTCAAAACTAAAAAGCTCTTAGGGGAGTTGTTGCTCCATCCCCTTGCCAAAGAGGTTACGTTGTACAGTGGTACCTCAGGTTAAGTACTTAATTCATTCCGGAGGTCCGTTCTTAACCTGAAACTGTTCTTAACCTGAAGCACCACTTTAGCTAATGGGGCCTCCCGCTGCCGCCGCGCTGCCAGAGCACAATTTCTGTTCTCATCCTGAAGCAAAGTTCTTAACCTGAGGTACTATTTCTGGGTTAGCAGAGTCTGTAACCTGAAGCGTATGTAACCTGAAGCGTATGTAACCCGAGGTACCACTGTATATGTAAGACAGATATGCAATGGAGACCCAAATGAGGAGGTCTCCTGTTTAGGGCTGTGGCCAGCTGGCTACTCAAAAATCCAGATGTGCTCATGGGCCTGAAAATGTTGGTGACCCCCTGTTCTACCTACTGTAAATATGCTTTCCAAATAACAGATGGGTGTTCAGTTCAATATATGACACAGATGGTGACAACACAACGGATAAGCAGCTCTTCTGCTCAGATGGTGTCACCGTGTCCAAAGCATATATTGAGTCTACATCTGGCCGAGGATATTTAATGCCTGGCCAGGAGCCATTGATTTTGAAGCAGACTCCATATTGATTTCGAGAGAGATTTCTGTTTCATAGTTCAAGGCAAGATGCAGCCCTAGTACTTTGTACTCTCTGGTGTTCAGTAGCTGGGCAGAATGGAGTATATTAATCAGGAAAAAATCAATTGTCCTTTGTCCCTTGCCCTCACAGCAGGTTTAGGAAAGAAGTCGGTGTCACCGTCTCTCTATGACAAATTATCCTCGTTTGATAAAATAAGTGGCCACCGCGAAGGACACATTTGCACAGTGGCTTTCCAAGAGGTAGCTGTGCTCTCCACATGATCAGATTTGCATTTAATCAGGACCTGGCTGAGGAACAATAAAAAAAAGATCTGATTGAATAGTTAATCCGTCCAACATGGAGCCATTGATGTATCATGGACACACGGAAACACTTTGGTTTTAAATAACAAAGAAGAAGAAGAAGAAGAAGAAGAAGAAGAAGAAGAAGAAGAAGAAGAAGAAGAAGAAGAAGAAGAAGAGGAGGAGGAGGAGGAGGAGGAGGAGGAGGAGGAGGAGGAGGAGGAGGAGGAGGAGGAGGAGGAGGAGGAGGAGGTTTGGATTTGATATCCCGCCTTTCACTCCCCTTCAGGAGTCTCAAAGCAGCTAACATTCTCCTTTCCCTTCCTCCCCCTCAACAAACACTCTGTGAGGTGAGTGAGGCTGAGAGACTTCAGAGAAGTGTGACTAGCCCAAGGTCACCCAGCAGCTGCATGTGGAGGAGCAGGGAAGCGAACCCGGTTCCCCAGATTACGTGGCTACCGCTCTTAACCACTACACCACACTGGCTCTCTAAGTGTACTTTATTCATCACTGTTCAGAGCAGAAAGAAAAATTAGAGCATTCCATTTCTCCCTTCTCTTCCTGCCTTCCTCACTGGTACCTTGAGTGGTGCTATGGCAGCATCCCAAGAACCAGATCCTGAGAAATGTAAATTTCCCTGGGCATAATTTTTAGTATAGACGTCAGGGTGCTCCAGTAACTACAGAGTTCCGTTCACCTAGGATTCTGCTACCTTGCCCAGAAGCGTCCCACATGCAAGGAGCCCTGAGAGGTACAGTTTTCAGAGTGCCTGAGGAAATGACATTTCCCAAGGTCCCTGGCACTGGGAAGATTGGTTTAGGGCAGTGTGGCGATCACACAGGGTCCCCGGACATTTCACCATCTATTGATCACTGTGCCACCACTTTATTTCTCGCTGCCACCACCCAGGCCCTGCCTGGTACAATTCTGAGTCCAGTCAGGGTTAAATTGGAACATAAACTTCTCTTTATTTATTGCAGTTCAACAAGCGTGTGGTTTCATAAACGGTATCGGTCCATTACAATCATGGGGTGCCTATCCAGTCTTATAACTTCCGCTACCTGCTCTCACTCACTAAACCACCTCTCAGATATTTACTTGTCTTGCTAGCCCCTAACTGTTCCTGACTCAGCTTATTTCGCTACACTAACTCAACCTACCCACAGACTCTATCCCAATTCACTCCCACTCCAACCAACCACCCAACTCCCAACGAACTCTCCCCTTTGCCCCTCCCAGAGCTGGTTTTATAGTCCCTCTAACTCCACCCCCCGGGGTTCTGATTGGGTAACCTGTTTAACTATTTCACCTCCAGCACTCTCAGGCATAGGCAAACTCAGCCCTCCAGATGTTTTGAGACTACAGTTCCCATCATCCCTGACCACTGGTCCTGTTAGCTAGGGAAGATGGAAGTTGTAGTCCCAAAACATCTGGAGGGCCGAGTTTGAGGAAGCCTGGTTTAGGGGCATTCGAGGCATGAGGAGAGGTGTACAGACTATGACACGAGCTGCAAAATTTCAATACAACTTACTTTGGGCTATCTCTCTGCACCTCCTTGGGTCCACAAGGTTCGGCCGCAGCTTGAACTCTTCCACTGTAGCTTTGTAAGATTTGCATCTGACCTTTTCATCTTTTCACCAGCCATCTTTCCACTTGCACTTAATCCCCTAGCTGAAATGTTCCCAAAGAAAAGAACTGGCTTTGTTAAGCAGCTACGGGGGCGGAGGGACTGAAAATGCTGGTGTCGGGTACGGGGGGGGGGGAATCTTTCTGTTGAGCTGCCCAGACAGTCATGGTCTAAAAAGACAGATGTGTACCATGAGGCTGCTCACCCAGCAGTCAGCATGGCAGCGATTCCCTCGATACTCACTTGATGCATCGATTTAATGAGAGAAGGCGGAGATCGGCATTTCAATAAATACTTTCATTCGGCAAATTTGAGACCTGACTTTAATTACCCCTCAGAGATGTGCTGTAGTAGACAATGAGCCACAGATATTTATTCCTTTTGTTTGGGAAGCAGTGTTGCTCAGTTGTACAGCTCAGGCTTCATGTATAGTGGTACCTTGGGTTAATAACTTAATTCGTTCTGCAGGTCTTTTCTTAACCTGAAACTGTTCTTAACCTGAAGCACCACTTTAGCTAATGGGGCCTCCGACTGCCACCGCCACACAATTTCTGTTCTCATCCTGAGGTAAAGTTCTTAACCCGAGGTACTATTTCTGGGTTAGTGGAGTCTGTAACCTGAAGCGTATGTAACCTGAAGTGTATGTAACCCAAGGTACCAATCCCTGGCATCTCCTGGGAGGGTTGGCAAAGACCTGGGTTTGAAACCCCAAAGAGCGACTGCCATTCAGTGTTGTCAACAATGAACTAGATGGCCCGATGGCTCGACCTGGTATATGACAGCACAGGAAAAATCATGCACCATTTAGGTAATGTCTTGCTTCAGATGAAACCAAATCCATGAGTCCCAGATCCACTCACTGAGACAATCTCACTTTTGTGCTATCGACCTGTGACCACTTATACGCACAGAGCCAGAAAATAATTAAATAATTTAATATATACCTGGAAATGGAAGGAGAAAGCTGGAGAGTCATGAGGAGACCCTCCCTAGGCCCAAAGAGGATTTCACTGAGGGTGGAGAAGAGACTGGAGACTCATTGGGGCTTTGCTTCGGCTGCTCAGCCTCCTCCCGCTGGGTAGCACAGCAGCCGTCGCCATTTTCCTGCGCATCCTCCAGCCTCCAGCCAGTCCCAGAGCGTCCACTGTAGTTGTGGATATTTTTGGATACAGTGTTTTTTGGTCTGGATTGGAGAAAGAGAGCAGCAGGGCATTTAAAGGGTGTTTACAGGATGCTCCCCACTTACATGGTTTTCACTGGTGCACATGGGGCACTGGAACGTAACACCCACTTTAGTGGAGGGGATGCCTGTATATTTAAAAAGTCTGCTTACAGTACAAAGCCAAAACACTACAAGAGGCAAGGTCCAGGCTCAATCCATGGTCAAATCACCCCAGTCACCAGCTAAGCTAGAGCAGCCATTTTGTTCCAGGTTGAGGCCTTTAACCATGAGCCTTCAAAGCGCAGCTGCAGGCCATCAGGTTTGCCTGAAGCATTTGGTCTACTTGTGAGGAGTAGCTTCCTTGCAAGTAGCCCCTTACTCCAGAGGAGTTCCTCTTCTTCGGGTGAGCACTCCTTTTTCTGGCAGCTGAATAGGCTCAGCTTCCACAGCCAATTCTGTGCTGTGGCCCTCTGTGTCTTGTGGAGGAGGTTGGGGTGCCATGAACCCTGAAGGCCCAGATACCCCTGCTCTGTCTCCCTGTCGATTGACACAGCCTTCTGGGAGAATCCATAGCAGAGAATGGCAACCAGTCAGTGAACCTGCATGCTTTTCTTCTCTTCTTCTAATGAACCCATCACCTAGAGAGCACTAACAACGGAGTATTTTTAGGATTTTATATGGCTGGGTATTTAATCTTTTCATATTGATCTTGTTTTTCAAGTGCCCTCGTCTGCATTAGCAAACCAGGAACTGGTACTTTAGCTGTCATCAACAGTCCTGGTTTCGTTGATTAATTCTGGTGTCCATTTGCATTACGTTTCACTGGACTAGCCGTACAAGGGCCTGAGCCTGCGCGCGTCCTCTTCCCGGTATACAATCGATCAAATTCGCCGTAATTGTTTGGTCAATCACTATTATTTTGACTGCAACAAAACAGAGATTGCAGAAGGAATACTGTGTCGCCGTTGCAGGCGCTAGATCAATCATTCTGCTAAGTATATGTAAAGCACAGGCCCAGTCAACTGGCAGCGCCTCTCCTGTCTTATATATGCATACCAAATTTAGCTGATCCTGGACTGGGATACTGTGACCACCGTTGTCCAACTCTACAATATCCTTTTTGAGGTGTGGCAACCAAAGCAGCATTGGTTGCGCCACAGATTTGTATAACGGCATTATATTGTATATTTTCAGTTCCCTTTCACAGCTGCTACCCGCTGTGTTGCAACCCACCAATAAAGTTAACTGGAAGAGATGCAGCTTTCCTAGGAATTAAAGAGTTGGAAGGGACCATGAGGGTCATCTAGTCCAACCCCCTGTGATTCAATCACCTTTTTGCCCAAGGTGGGGCTCGAACCCGTGAGCCTGAGCTTAAGAGCCTCATACTCTACCAACTGAGCCATTCCACAGGTTAACTACTGCCCGGTATCCCCAGGCGGTCTCCCATCCAAATACTAACCAGGCCCGACCCTGCTTAACTTCTGAGATGCTTTCAGGGTGTCATGGCTGTAGGCCTGACGCCAGCAGAACCCGCCCACCAGGAATGCACACATACCCATGTATGTCTAGTAGCTACCTGGTCAGGGACAGATGCAACCATAAGAGCAAGAAATAAATTCCTTGCTGCCCCAGTCATGGTTTTTGCTACCATTGTCGTTCCCCAGATGCATTATTCTAGAGTCAGCCCTACTTTCATGTGTTTGGAGCCCTCTCCACCCTCCGGGCAGGTGATCTAATAACACTGGGAGAGATGATGAAAGAGCATAGCTCTCCTTTATACTTTGAACTCAAGCTGGAACTTTAAAGTACTCCAGATATTCCCCAGAAGCAGAGACCTTATAAAAATGATTTATGACTCTTTGTAGAACTCGGGAGTTCACTGACAGAAGATGACCCCTTTTTTCCCCACCACCACTGCGCCAAAGGCAAGGACTCCATAAAACGTGTATTTATTTAGCTCTCATCTACTTAAATGGTAATTGAAGACCTGTCTTATTGTAGCTAATGAGGAAAGGGGGAGAGTAAGGGTACCTCAGATGATTCTACCAAATGTCTTGGATCGTGGAATCTGGGTAGGTCAATGCTGGAGAACCAAATACACTGCCTTATATATCCCTGCATCTTAAGTGTGAACCCAGTGGTGGCATCAGGGTCAGACTTTGGGGCAGAACCCTCTCACAGCAGAAGGAGCAGGCAGTCCCCCCAACTGCAGCAGGGATGGCTCACTACATTTTGAAGAAACTAAAAACATATTGCCAGTTAAAGAGAGAACTCCCTGTAAGGACCGCTTCGCTCAGTCAATGTGGAGCATGAGACTTAATCTCAGGGTTGTGGGTCCAAGACCCATGGTGGGTGAAAGATTTCTGCATAGCAGGGGGTTGGACTAGCGGACCCTCATAGTCCCTTTCAACTCTACAATTCAGTGATTCTAACCCAGGGTTTTTGGGATAGAAAGCAGCTCTCCAAGTAAACCTGACTGTTGGCACCTTTTGATATATATATTAAAAAAAACAAAAACTTGGGTGCTGAAGCAAAGCCGATACATGTTGCAAGATCCTCCTGAGAAAGGCACATTGTCTTAAAGAAAGTGCAAATCGGGTCCTCCCTTAAAGAGGGCATGTACTGCGGTGAGACCTGGACAACCGACACCCTGTGTTGTGGGTGGGTACATTTGGTAAGCCACAACACCTGATTGGTAGGTCCCTCGAAGCTGGGTACAATCTGGCCAATGGGATGCAGTCCAAACAGTTTGAGGGACCTATTTATGCCCACGCTTGTGACCCAGAGCTTACTCTTTCGGCACATGCATTCGGAACACCCACCCACCTCTCCCTACTTTTAGGGCTTGTTGCGCTTGACCTTGCTATGCTATTGTTGTGGGACAGGGGCACGGCAGGAATATTCCCCACTTGGCTGATTGGCTGTTGCCATTTGGGTTTCGCCTGCCGCGTAGCAAATCGTCACAACTTGTAAGTTTGCGGATAGGCTCTGGTTCAGGTGACAGGGATGGGAGAACGCTCTCGCCATCCCTGTGTGAAGGGTATTCCGTTAAAGGGAACCAGGGACTCTATGGTTTGGTCAACCCCTGAGAGGGAGTTGTGCCCGTGCCTGAGTCCAGGGGGACATTTGGGTGATGGAGTTAGCCCATGCCCGACCTTTCGCTTAGCCAGGTTTTCACCATCAGCCCTGGGACAGCGCTACCTGCTTGGCAGGGAGCTAGTCGAACCAGAGCCTATGCAACCTGTCACTTTCTGTAATCAATAAAGTTGTGGCCTAAATTCTGCCAAAAACCAAACCGAAAATTTGAGTCAAGTGTGAATTTATTTAGGGGGGGGGGGTTTCTGGGTCTGAATACGCAAAGAATATTAAGGAATAGGAAAAGTCATTAAAAGCCTTCTACCTACGGTCAGACCAATAAGGGTCAAATCCATCTACAGCTATGAGTAGAATGCAAGTTATCCTTCTGAAAGCTTCCCCAGCTACATTTGTGGCCTACAGATTTTATTCAAAAACTCATTCAGAGATGGAATACAATTCCATATACTGCTGCGGCATTATTATGAAGGAGCAAAAGAAGAAAAGCGGGGAGATCCACACGCACGACATAGATTTCATTGTCCTCCAAAACTCTGGCTCTCTGCAAACTACGGGGGTATCTAGTTGGTGGCAGCAAAAGCTGATAGGGCTGAAAGGAAGAGATAACATATATCTTCAGAGACTCTGTCTATCCTATGGGATTCCAGACTTATTTCCACTGAACTGACTATACAGAGAGAGAGAACCGTGTAAAATGACTTATTCGTGTAAAAATACAAGCATGTTGTTCAGCCTGATCCTATGCATGGGTGCAAATTCAGAAGCAGTTCCCCGCATTGGTCACCGAGCAGAGAGGATGTTGATAAGCACTTGCCCAGATGTGCGAAGGAGGCGTGAGGGCTCTAGGACTTTGCCAGAGCCCTTGCATCTCCTTCCCAAAGCACAGCTTGGGGTGAGGGCTGGGGAGCACCAAATTTTGGCTTAGCTCAGGGTGCCATAGTACTAAACTCCACCCCTGGCATATCCCACAAGAGGCATCGATTTGCAGCCTTAAAGTGATTCAATTCATTCCAAACATTGCAAATTGTTGACAAGATGGACTGTTTCAAGAAGTGGCAGAAAGATATTTCTAGATTTGTCTGGCAGGGCAAGAAGCCCAGAATAAAATTTAAGATATTAACTGATGCGAAGGAAAGAGGGGGATTTGCCCTGCCAGACCTTAAGTTGTATTATGAATCAGCAGCTTTTTGCTGGTTGAAGGACTGGCTACTTCTGGAGAATACAGACATTTTGGACTTAGAAGGTTTTAACAACACTTTTGGGTGGCATGCATATTTGTGGTATGACAAGGTTAAAGCTCACAAAGCTTTTAAAAATCATATTGTCAGGAAAGCACTATATAATGTCTGGATTAGATACAAAGACTTGTTGGAAAACAAAACTCCAAGGTGGTTGTCCCCAATGGAGGCAAGGGCAGTGAAAAAACTCAATATGGAGTCTAAATGGCCGAAATATTGGGAAATTTTGGAACAAGAAGGGGATAAACTGAAATTGCAGAGTTATGAGAAACTGAAAGATAAAGTGCGAGACTGGCTTCACTATTTTCAAGTAATGGAGACTTTTAAGTTAGACAGGAAAATTGGTTTCCAGGTGGAAAAATCAAAATTGGAGACAGAATTGTTAGAACCCAAAACTAAGAATTTGTCAAAAATGTATAACTTGCTGCTGGAATGGAATACACAGGATGAAATAGTTAAATCAGCTATGATCAAATGGGCACAAGACATTGGTCACAATATTATGTTTGAGGACTGGGAACGGTTGTGGACCACCGGTATTAAATTCATGGCATGTAATGCCTTAAAAGAAAATATTATGAAAATGATTTATAGGTGGTACATGACTCCAGTCAAGCTTGCAAAAATCTACCATTTGTCTGATAATAAGTGTTGGAAATGTAAAGAGACTGAAGGTACATTATTTCACCTTTGGTGGACGTGCCCAAGGATTAAGGCTTTCTGGGAAATGATTTATAATGAAATGAAAAAGGTATTTAAATATACCTTCTTGAGGAAACCAGTGGCCTTTCTCCTAGGTATGGTCGGCCAATTGGTGTTAAAGAAGGATATAACTTTTTTTATGTATGCTACAACAGCAGCAAGAATACTCATCGCAAAGTATTGGAAGACAGAAGATTTACCCACCGTGGAAGAATGGCAGATGAAGGTGATAGACTACATGGGACTGGCAGAAATGACCGGCAGAATCCGAGACCAGGGAAAAGAGACGGCGGAGGAAGATTGGAAGAAATTTAAGGACTATCTTAAGAAACATTGTAAAATTATTGAATGTTAGAACGATGTTGATTTAGAAATTAAGAGGTTTTCAGCTGTAATGATTATGAAATTAAGAAAAGAAGGGTCAAAAATTAAATAGAAATTAGGGGAGGGATTTGCTGAATTGAATTAATTTGAGATTGGAATACAGAAAGGGGAGGTACGAGGAGGTCGGGAAAGTAGGTTTTTACAAATATAAGGGTTTGAAATTATACATGTTGTTGTATGTGTTTTTTATGTTTGCATTTTTGCTTTTCTATGTTTTCTGTTTTTCTATTTTATGTAAACTTTTTTTAAAAAAAACCTTAATAAATATCTTATAAAAATAATAATAATAAAGTGATTCAATTCATTTTTTTAACAACCGTGGAATAATAATCTGAATCCCCCTCTTTGCATGCTACAGCCCTGATCTTAATTGCCCCCTCCACACACACAGCTCCTCTTTCCATTGTAAAAAGGGGGCACCTCAATTCACCTTCACAGAGTTGGCATCGTGTCCAGAGAGAGCTGAGAGTACCAGCTCTTTTTAAAAAAGGGTTCCCTCTCCTTTTCACAGCATATAGCACTGATTTGCATACATTTGCATACATTAGCCCAAATCCAACCGAGAATGGATGTGTGGAAGAAGCATCCATACGATCTTTTGTGGCAAGCGTGTTTTCGGCACTCACCGGAGATAGCCGCTTGTGACCATGAAACCTCTCATTTAAGTAATTCCTCTATTGATATCAGGGAATGTCCTTTCTTATTGATAAATCCCTACCAGTTAAGACCATTGTCCGAGTGGTTTGTTACTAGAAGAGCTGCTAATTGAGAATCACTAAAGAGACAAAGAGGCCTTGGATGGACGCTAATGCAACAGAAGAGGAAGGAGGGAAGACCTCAAACCAAACGCAGGAATAGCTATTACCGAGTTTGTTTCTAAATGAAAAGGAAGTCCACCGATAGTTTCCTAGGAGCAGCAGCTGGAGTGAGGCCAAGTCGTTACTTAGAATTAGCGAGAGCTCTTTATGTGTAAGCCCTGAATCATTTGAATCTACACTGCGGATGAAACATCATCCTTCCCCACACCATATCTTGGGGACAACACAAAGGGCAAGCTGTGTGACACATGGTTTTCTTCCTCCCAATATTTCAATACAAGAGACAGACCAATAGAAGCGAAGCTCTCCTGGGCTGGAATCGCCAGATTCCATGCAGAAGCAGGGGCAGACTTTGATAATATGGCGCCCTGAACGAGGACACAATTTGGCGTCCCCCGCCCCCACAAAAAATATTTCTTAGTTTCCCAACAATTCCTTTTTCTGTTTATTGTTATTTTGTGCCCACTCGGTTCAGCGCCCTTTTTTTGAGGGGGGGGGACTGCCCGTTCTGCCCAAAATCCCATGCTGGCAGGAGGCCACATCTGCACTGTATGTTTAAAACATTTTCATACCACTTTAAACAGTCAGGGCTTCTTCACCCAAACGATCCTGTAGGGTCTTCAACTGGTGGGTCTGGACTCACTGGCAGGTCATGGCCTGATCCAAGATGGGTCGCAGCAGGAGCACTACAAGCACTACAAGCATAAATGGGTCCCCCAAAGTTTGTTTGGGTTAAAAGTGGGTCCTGGTTCTGAAAAAGTTGAAGATATACGTTGTGAGGATCTGTAATTTGAGGGTGCTGAGAGTTGTTGTTTAGTTGTTTAGTCGTGTCCGACTCTTCGTGACCCCATGGACCAGAGCACGCCAGGCACTCCTGTCTTCCACTGCCTCCCGCAGTTTGGTCAAACTCATGCTGGTAGCTTCGAGAACACTCTCCAACCATCTCGTCCTCTGTCGTCCCCTTCTCCTTGTGCCCTCCATCTTTCCCAGCATCAGGGTCTTTTCCAGGGAGTCTTCTCTTCTCATGAGGTGGCCAAAGTATTGGAGCCTCAGCTTCAGGATCTGTCCTTCCAGTGAGCACTCAGGGCTGATTTCCTTCAGAATGGATAGGTTTGATCTTCTTGCAGTCCATGGGACTCTCATGAGTCTCCTCCAGCACCATAATTCAAAAGCATCAATTCTTCGGCGATCAGCCTTCTTTATGGTCCAGCTCTCACTTCCATACATCACTACAGGGAAAACCATGGCTTTAACTATACGGATCTTTGTTCGCAAGGTGATGTCTCTGCTTTTTAAGATGCTGTCTAGGTTTGTTGTTGTTATTAGGAGACACCTATCCCCCCCCCCCCCAGAATTACAGTTCCCAGAATGCTTTAATTGGTCTCTCTTCCCGGGGAACTCTGGGAACTGTAGTTCTGTGAGTGGAACAGGATTGCCCATAACAACGCTCAGCGACGTTAACAAACACCTCCCAGGGTTATTTGGGGGAAGCCATGGCCATTAAGTGGTATTATACTGCTTCAAACTTACACATGCATTTTCTTCTTTTTTATATATAATCAATTTTTTAATTGAAAGTTTTCAACATAGATTAGTTTGGCTTTTATGGTAGTCTAATTAAAAATAAAATAGAGAGGGAAAGATAGGGAGGAGGAGGAGGAGGAGGAGGAAGAAGAAGAAGAAGAAGAAGAAGAAGAAGAAGAAGAAGAAGAAGAAGAAGAAGAAGAAGAAATACCAAACCCTCTATCAAGGTTGTATCTTAACCCTTATTCCACACAAAGGAGAGTGAGCCATTCCAGCTCTCACCTGCAATTTTTCCATGCAAGATTGTTACCATGCCTAATTCTATAGACTTTTGTCAGGTCACCTCCTACCTGCTTTGTGTAACCGTATTGTCATAGCAGCAGTTTATTTAGATAGGAGGGAGGGCCTCTGAAGAGGGTCTTAAGGGTCTTGTAGGATTAGAGAGAGCTCTCTTGGTTGCCCTTTTTTTTTAATAATAAAAGAGTAATTAGATTTAACAATCACTTCCTGGATAGGTAATTCCTTTAGTAGGAACGTGTTTTAAAATTTAAAAGAAATTATATTGCTATTATATGTGATCCCACACACCTTTGCAGTCCCTGAAACATATAATCTCAGCCAAGCCCTGATATACTAAACTACTCTATTGACATTTCCTAGTCTACAGTTCTAACTATAACAGTAAATTATTTTGTAGGTTTTTCAATAGCTGCACACTTGGTCTTATTTTCAGTTTAGGATTAGTTTGCTTACTTAGTGGGTGAGGAAATATGTTTTAGGGTGGACCTACACACGGGGGGGGGGGGGGAGAGACCCGCTATAAATAAGTCATAAATTAAATCGTTACAACAAAAGAAAAAATGTAAAACTGCATAGAAAAGCTTTGTGCTCAACAGCACCATCTAGTGTTTCATGTTTATAACGCATTTAAAACGCTGTTTTTTGACTAATGTAGCTGAGTTCCTAGTCTTCTCTTCTTGGGACTGTTCCATGTGTGTGACAGCAGAGGTTTTTCAAAGCATCGTGGAATCATGGCATTGTAGAGTGTAAGGCACCTCCCAAGGGTCATCTAGTCCAACCCCTGCAATATCCCAGCTAAAGATTTCCTGACAGGATTAAAAAACCTCCCATGAGTGAGAGTCCCCCCCCCCTCCTTGTATCAACTGAGGAAAATTCAGCAAGTTAAAGCAAACACCGACAACTTGCTGTGCTTAGGTTTTTAATTCTTGCCACAGTTCTCAGAAGTCTGCAATTTCGGCAACAGAGACAGAATCTGACAGTCAAAAGCAATCAGTTCCCCAATCAGTCGTACTTCTCTTTGCAAGGCGAGTGGAAGCGCAATTATGCCATGTGCATAAAAAAGATTGTTTTAGCATGCTTTTTTATTTATTTATTTACATAGAGAGGCCACGCAAGCTGCTAGATCGACAGCAATGGAAGCTGAAGTGCTCTAATTGCATCTGCAAAAAGATACGCTCTCTCTTTCAAATGCAAGAGATGGAGGGAATGTGTCCCTTAGTTCTGGAACTGAGCAGGCCACTCCTCATGGTTCAGAGCTCTCAACGGTGATGCAATGGCAGACTTTTCACTGGTGATGCAAGTGTTAGGGCATGGGTAGGCAAACTAAGGCCCAGGGGCCGGATGCAGCCCAATCGCCTTCTAAATCCAGCCCACAGACAGTCCAGGAATCAGCATGTTTTCACATGAGTAGCATGTGTCCTTTTATTAAAAATGCATCTCTGGGTTATTTGTGGGGCATAGAAATTCATTCATTATTTTTTTCAAAATACAGTCCGCCCCCCCGCCCCCCACAAGGTCTGAGGGACAGTAGACTGGCCCCCTGTTGAAAACATTTGCTGACCCCTGTAGGGAATGCATTCCCTCCCTACTGAAATATGAGAGGCACCCATCTGCATTGGCATTCCGCCAACTTCTGAAGACACACCTGCTTACAAAGGCATCCCCTTGACATTGCTACCTGGGTCTCCTGTCTTTATCCCTGGGTTGTTTAAGTAGGATTGTTCAACCACATACAGTCATGCCTCGGGTTGAAGTAGCTTCGGGTTGAGCGTTTTTGGGTTGCGCTCTGCAGCGACCCGGAAGTAACGGAACATGTCACTTCTGGGTTTTGCCACTCGTGCATGCACAGACGCTCAAAATGACGTCACACGCATGCACGGAAGCGGCAAATTGCAACCTGCGCATGCGCAGACGCAGGTTGCGTTCGCTTCAGGATGAGAACAGGGCTCTGGAACGGATCCTGTTCGCATCCAGAGGTACCACTGTATTTCACTTGCAGATGGTTATGCATTACTGTTTTTGTGGGATTGTTTTATTGTGTGTTTTAATTATGGGTATTGTATTCTTGATTGCTATATACTGCCTTGCTGCATTTTTGTGAAAGAGTGGTCTAGAAATATTGAAACAAATACATGCATATTCAAAATGCATGTATTAGGGACAATAACATATAAGAACATAAGAAGAGCCCTTTGGATCAGGCCAGTGCCTGTCCAGTCCAGCATCCTGTTCTCACAGTGGGCAACCAGATGTTTGTGGGAAACCTGAAAGCAGAATCCTTCCTATGGTTTCCAGCAACTGGTATTCAGAAGCATTATTGCCTCTGACCAGACAGGCAGAGCAGAGCCATCATGGCTGATAGCCTTACCCTCCATGAATTTGTCCAGTCCTCTTTCAAAACCATATAAAACAACATAGAGAAAATCGCTCGCAACGAATTAGCCAAAGCTGCATACCAAAAACTCCCATTTTACGAGAAATGTGCCCCAGATGCAAAGGAATATCCATGCTGACTTTTAAAGCGACATTGTGGAAATGGGATGAACTGAACTCAAGGTTGAGAAAACGAGAGAAATTGGCAGATTTCTCCCTCCCTAAAGACACGGCAGCTGACACGAGCAAGTAGTTCCTACCTAAAAGAGCTGGGACACTCGTCAGCAAGCTACTTTGTCATAAAAATTCAATCAGCCATTAACACCCCTCGCAGATGATAATACAAAATCAAGGAAGCAGCAGCTGGATGCTTCCTCTGTGCACCCGGTGCCACCTGCTCCCATCGACCTCCCGGAGTTCTTGGAGGCGGAAGAGACAGCGAGGGAGGGGAGACTGTGCGCTTGTCTTAAAGGCCATATCAATGTTCAAGTGACCTCCATCCTCCTGACTGCTCTTAAACAAGTGGGGAGGGTGCTCTGATAATGTAGGGAAATGAAATTTGGCAAGTAGTAACCTGCTGTATTGGGCAAGGCACCAGGAATCTCCATACGCAAAGCGGGAATTCCTATTAGTCCCTAGGTGGTAAACTGAGCCGCTGCAAATGTCTGCATCATTTCAGTGTCCAATATGCGGTGCATCTAAACATTGAAGTGATGCGGTCCTATAGAAAAGGAGGAGAAGGGTTGTCAGGAAGGTTCAACATGTGGCCCAAGGGCCACCGTGAGACCTCTTTTCTCTGCGCTCAGCAACATTTGACACACACAAACCCCTCTGCAGCCCTCACGCTGCTTTTCCAAAGCAAGATAAGTGAGGTGCTGGGCTTTGGGAATGAGGTGTGAGGGCTCTGACAGAGTCCTAGAGTCCTCCTTCCTTCTTCCCAAAGCCTAGTTAGTGCTTGTCCAGCTTTGGGAAGAAGATGGGAAGGCCTCAGGACCCTGCCAGAGCTTTGTGCCCCCTTCCCAAAGCCTAGCACCTTGCTTATACGGTTTGGGAAACGGCATGAAGGCTGGGGGACATCAAATTTTGGCCTCGGTTCTCCCCCCTTGTGACAAGGCAGCATGCAGCCCGCAGGTTCTGCGTCAAAGTCCTCTTGCAGCCCACTTGGTATGAAAAGTTGGACCTCCCAGAGTTAGGTGGTCAAAGCAAAAGGGGAAAAAAGCGAGGAGTGTAGAACCTGCAGCTTAACTGCCCAAAGCAAAAACCTAAGCCTTTATCCCAGCCTGATCACTGAGATTATCCAGAGAAGTGCTGCTAGCCACAACTCCCAGAATTCCATAGGAAGAGGGACTGATTGCTAAACCACTCTGGGAATTATGTGAGGGGGAAGAGGCCTCCGAACTTCTCTCAGCACCCTCAACAAACTACACCTGCCAGAATTCTGGGGGGAGAGGGGAACGCTGACTGTTTAAAGTGGCATTGTGGTGCTTTGAAGGCATGGTGTGGATGTGGCCATAGTTATCTCCCATATAGTCTCTCCCTTTCCCTGTCCTAGCCTCCATCCCTTACTGATAGTAAGGGGGAATCAGAGACCTCTAGGGAGTGCTCAGAGCAAACTAAAAAGGTAAAGGGACCCCTGACCATTAGGTCCAGTCGTGGCCGACTCTGGGGTTGCGGTGCTCATCTTGCTTTATTGGCCAAGGGAGCCGGCGTACAGCTTCCGGGTCATGTGGCCAGCATGACTAAGCCGCTTCTGGTGAACCAGAGCAGCGCACGGAAACGGTGTTTACCTTCCCACCGGAGCGGTACCTATTTATCTACTTGCACTTTGAGGTGCTTTCGAACTGCTAGGTTGGCAGGAGCAGGGACCGAGCAACGGGAGCTCACCCCATTGCGGGGATTCGAACTGCCGACCTTCTGATCAGCAAGTCCTAGGCTCTGTGGTTTAACCCACAGTGCCACCCGCGTCCCTCAGAGCAAACTAGTGGTCTGCTAATTCCCAGGCATTGACCCATTTTTCAGTTGCTGGTCATGTATGCCTGCATTTAAGCGAGCCAGTTTAAGTGAGCCATAGGATTGGGCTGTCCGCCGTGCATTGCAAAATGGTGATGTACGACAGAACAAGAGGTTCGGCAAGAAGAGTTTTCCAGCAGGCTTTGCGAAGATTGTGGCAATAAACGCCACCATAAAAACAAAAAAACAAATTGACCTAACAGAGCCCAGATGATTGTTTATTCTGCCTAATGTGCATTTAATTACATCACATATAGACCGTTGAATGGAAATATATTGCTTTCAATTAACGTGGGTACCTTGCACTTTACAAGTATTGGCCTGAATTGAAATGTATCCGTCCCCTGTCCCCCGCAAACAAAAAAAACAAAAAAAAAACCCCAAAGACTATCAAAGATGTAAAATGAAGACAAATACCTGCTTAATAAAAGCCGATTTTTACTAGAGCCTTAAGTCAATATATTGTTATATTGATGAGTTCATTACAACTGGAAACTACTATTTGAAAATCAATAGACATATCTTCATAATGGGATTAAATAGTGGCTTCATTAGAGCAGCCCGGCTGAGAGAATCAATAGCCTCCCCAACGCTAAATCTTCTCTAAGATTCAGTCGTTTCCTTCCACATGGAGGGGTATGAATTTTTAAAAGTAGTTGCAGTTTGCAGTCGTCAATGAAATCGCTGATAACTTTGAGATTGTGCTGAGATGATGGGGTTGCGGTCCTAGACACCAGGTTGGCAAAAGCTGGCTGAGGGGCATGCAGGCCATGTCACATGGCACGTCACATGGCATGCACAGCTCTGTCCTCGACCAACTTGCTGATCCCCTCCCCCAGGATCTGCTTCCTGAGGCAGCTGCCCCACTCTACTTAATGTTAGGGCCGGCTTTGGCCCTTAGAAATGACATTGTCACAGCTAAGCTCAGGTCTCGAGAGGTTTTAGCAGGCTGCTTGGTAAATGGGAGCTTGACAGATGATGGGTATTCATTGGGGAAAGAGTCTAAATATAGTGTATTTAATAATTTACTGGACGGCTTACAGCACATAAAAATATGTAAAACATTAGACATTAAAAATTTACTGATACATTAAAAATTTACTGATACAGGGTTGCCTTCAGATGTCTTCTAAAAGTCTGATAGTTGTTTATTTCCTTGACATCTGATGGGAGGGCGTTCCACAGGGTGGGTGCCACTACCGAGAAGGCCCTCTGCCTGGTTCCCTGTAACCTCATTTCTCACAGTGAGGGAACCGCCAGAAGGCCCTTGGAGCTGGACCTCAGTGTCGGGGCAGAACGACGGGGATGGAGACGCTCCTTCAGGTATACTGGGCTGAGGCCGTTTAGGGCTTCAAAGGTCAGCACCAGCACTTTGAATTGTGCTCAGAAACGTACTGGGAGCCAATGTAGGTCTTTCAAGACTGGTGTTATGTGGTCTCGGCGGCCGCTCCCAGTCACCTGTCTAGCTGCCACATTCTGGATTAGATGTAGTTCCTGGGTGACCTTCAGAGGTAACCCCACATAGAGCGCATTGCAGTAGTGCAAGCGGGAGATAACCAGAGCATGCACCACTCTGGCGAGACAGTCCACGGGCAGATAGGGTCTCAACCTGCGTACCAGAAAGAGCTGGTAGACAGCTGCCCTGGACACAGAATTGACCTGCACCTCCATGGACACCTGTGAGTCCAAAATGACTCCCAGGCTGCGCACCTGGTCCTTCAGGGGCACAGTTACCCAATTCAGGATCAGGGAGTCATCCACACCTGCCCGCCCCCTGTCCCCTCAAAAAACAGTACTCCTGTCTTGTCAGCCTCAATCTGTTAGCCGCCATCCATCCTCCAACCGTTTTAAGCAGTTGCTTAGCTTAGCACTTTTTTTAATAAAAAGAGAGAGAGATTAGACATTTATATGAACAAGAATATGCCTAGCAATTATACTAACTAGGAGAAAAATTACACGGGCCAGCAGCCTTGATAATTTTAGATATAAGGGGATTACCAGCTGGGGACAGAGAGAGATATCATCTCATGTATAATACAGCACAATTGGGCACATTAGGACGGGTTTTTATACTGTACTTCCTTGTGAGACATCTGGCGTTGGCCACTGCAAGAGGCAGAGGATGCCAGCCCTGGATGGAGCATTTATCTGTTCCAGTGTAGTAATTCTTATGCTACCAGTATTTTATATTATGCTCTTAAGCAACTGCTAGAGAATATCAGTGAAATTACAGGGACGCGAGGGAAGTTGTTCTTTCTAATTGAGAATACTGCAATATCCACCACCTGTTGTTTTGCATGCTAACATGGCCTAAATTTAACATACAATAAGGATACTGGGTGGGATGCGGGTGGCGCAGTGGGTAAAACCACAGAGCCTAGGACTTGCCGATCAGAAGGTTGGCGGTTCAAATCCCCGCGACGGGGTGAGCTCCCGTTGCTCGGTCCCTGCTCCTGCCAACCTAGCAGTTTGAAAGCATGACAAAGTGCAAGTACATAAATAGGTACCGCTCTGGCGGGAAGGTAAACAGCGTTTCCGTGCGCTGCTCTGGTTTGCCAGAAGCAGCTTAGTCATGCTGGCCACATGACCTGGAAGCTGTATGTTAATTTCACCTTGCTGTTGGGCCAAGGTTGGTGTCCCTTCTTCCTCCCCTTTTCCCTTTAATCATTTATCTCAGATTCTGCAGCCTCCCTGGCTGCCCGTACTTCCACATGTTGGGGTGTGTGCATAAGGAACATAAAAAGAGTTTGCAGGATCTGGCAAAAACAGCCTAGCGTCCTGTTCTCACTGTGGCCAACCAGATGCCCATGGGAACTCAGCCTGGGAAGGAGAGTGATCTGACACACTTCAAATAGCTCAGTAGAAGAAGAAGAAGAATTTGGATTTGATATCCTGCTTTATCACTACCCAAAGGAGTCTCAAAGCGGCTAACAATGTCCTTTCCCTTCCTCCCCCACAATAAACACTCTGTGAGGTGAGTGGGGCTGAGAGACTTCAAAGAAGTGTGACTAGCCCAAGGTCACCCAGCAGCTGCATGTGGAGGAGCAGGGAAGCAAACCCAGTTCACCAGATTACGAGACTACTGCTCTTAACCACTACACCACACTGGCTCTCAGTAATGAACCTTCCTTGGCAAGCACACAAGACACATACTGGAATAGTGTGGTTTTTGCAGCTGCTGTTGAAGTTGTAAAACAATGAACCACGTGACGAAGAAGAAGAAGAAGAGAAGAGTTTGGATTTGATATCCCGCCTTTCACTCCCTTTAAGGAGTCTCAAAGCGGCTAACATTCTCCTTTCCCTTCCTCCCCACAACAAACACTCTGCGAGGTGAGTGGGGCTGAGAGACTTCAAAGAAGTGTGACTGGCCCAAGGTCACCCAGCAGCTGCATGTGGAGGAGCGGAGACGCGAACCCGGTTCCCCAGATTACGAGACTACCGCTCTTAACCACTACACCACACTGGCTCTCGGAGAAATGGAGAACTTCTGAAACAACAACAATAATAATAATAATTTTTTATTTATACCCCACCCTTCCTGTTTCAGAAAACTGGGCTCAGGGCAGCTAACAACAAATTTAAAACACTTAATTGATGCAACAAAAAACAGCATAAAATACAGTATAAAATGTGAATAACAATAAAGTCAGAATTCAAAAGTCAGAATTAATTAAGGGGGGAAATCCATCAAATAACCATTAGAAGATCACCAGGGCTAGCTGGCTAAATTAGTCCTATTTGGGCCAGCGACGAGACCAGGGGAGAATTAGCTGTGGGATCCCAGAGCGGGTAATCTTCATAAAAAGGGGAGGGGGAGGGAAGGAAGGGGAATAAAAGATCAGGCTAAGTTCAAATTGAAAGGCAGGTGGAATAGCTCTGTCTTACAGGCCCTGCGGAAGGAAGTTAAATCCTCCAGGGCTCTGGTCTCATGGGACAGAGCATTCCACTAGGTCGGAGCCATCACTGAGAAGGCCCTGGCCCTGGTGGAGGATAATCTGACTTCCTTAGGGCCCGGGACCTCTAAACTATGATTATTCATGCACCTTAAGGTCCTTTGCGGGGCATACCAGGAGAGGTTGTCCCGTAAATATGAGGGCCCTGGGCTACAAAGGGCTTTAAAGGTCAAAACCAGCAGCTTAAACCTGACCCGATACTCCTGTGGGATATTAGCTCCCCCCAAGACATGATGGAGAGCAACAATGGATGGGAAGAGATAGACATAACATTTTACAAGGACAGGAATGAACACCACAGACAGAATAATTGTCACACCCAGGAGGAATAAGGATATACAGTGGTACCTTGGTTCTCAAACTTAATCCATTCCGGAAGTCTATTCCAAAACCAAAGCGTTCCAAAACCAAAGCGAGCTTTCCCATAGAAAGTAATGCAAAATGGATTAATCCGTTCCAGACATTTAAAAACAACCCCTAAAACAGCAATTTAACATGAATTTTACTATCTAACAAGACCATTGATCCATAAAATGAAAGCAATAAACAATGTACTGCAGTCGCACAATCAATCCGTAGCTGAACTGGGTTCCACACAGTCACAAAAACAAAACAAAAAAGCCACAAAAACAAAAACGCAAAATAATCACTACCTCTTGCGGAAGCAAGTTCCATAATTTAAGCATGCAAAGTGCAAAGAATAAACTTTCTTTGGTCTCAAATCTTCTAACATTTAGTTTCATTGGGTGTCCAGGTATTCTAGTGTTATGAGAGAGGGAGGAAAAAATAAAAATCTCTTGATACACTTTCTCCATGCCTCGCATAATTTTATATATTCCCATCATGTTACCTACTAGTCGCCTTTTCTCTAGATCAGGGTTACCCAAAACTGAATGCTGTTTTTGGACTACAACTCCCATCATCCCTAGCTAGCAGGACCAGTGGTAAGGGATGATGGGAATTGTAGTTCCAAAAAACCAGCCAGAGACCCCAGTTTTGGGAAATACTGCAAAAAGGCCCAGTTATTGTAAGCTTTCACCACAGGGAAGTTGTTCCATCACCTTGAACATTTGATTGCCCTTTCCAGAACCATTTTTTAATCCTGAACTACCTTATGATGTCTATATTAGTATTTCACGCCTCCGATGCTGCAGATGAGATTGGTGTAAATCACATGCCTGTCTGGGAAGAGTGTGGGAACGGAAGAGAGTCTTATCTCTTCCGCTGTATGTACGATGTACTGTACTTTTGCTTTTACTTCTGTCTGTTCTTCTGTCGGTGCTGGAGAGAGAGGACGCCATGAATCCTTTGTCTGTACACAGTGTGTAAATAAATACATAGATTAGCTATATGATGTCTCGCGCTTCTTGTTGTGTTATGCTAGAAGATTAGTGTGCATATATCATTTGATATATGTCGCTGAAGTGCACTGGAGAAGAAGGGAAATGCCTTTTCCATAGCTGCGCATACCGGAGGACGTTTGGAGTTTGGGGGCTGCAGGGGCACCCCAGGGCGTTTTCCAACAGTCTCCCCCCTGGGCTTTACTTGAAGGATGGTAAGCAGGGAGGATGTCTACAAAGTAGCTGAGATCACACCATTCATTTTTAAAGCACTCTGCTACTATTTTAAACAGCAATGGCTTCCTCCAGAGAATTCTGGGAGTTTGTAAAGGGTGCTGAGAGTGCTCAAAGACACGGCTGTTACATCAGGGGTGGGGAACCTCCAGCCATGTGCCAAATTTGGCCCAGCAATGGTTGCAATTTGTCCCATTAGGCTGTTTTGCCCCAGATCACAGCCACCTGCCCCACACCTGACATCGTATGTGACTGATTTTGGTTTTTCGGTTCTCCACAGTTCCACGTTGATGTGTGAGTGGTTTTTTTAAAGTCCTCGTGAAAATTCATAACTATCTTAGTGCGAATTTCTCCTAATATTTTTGTGTGCGCTTTTGCTCGACGTACTCTTTTTTGCAAAGCAGTTTCCCAAAATAGAATGGATTTCTTGTATATATTTTTTCAGCACTTCTAGGTGCACTTTACCCTAGTGTGTGCATTCTTGGCTAGAAAAATGCACTGTAAAATTAGGAGAAATGCAAATTTCAAAGGGCACCCGTGTTTCAGTTCTTGTATTGTTTCAGAAACTGCAGATTTGGTAGGTTTGCCCTTTAAATGTGAACTGAATCCAGTTCATGAGAGCATTATCAGCTGGGGAAATTCTACAATGGGTAACTGCAAATCCCTGCAACTTCAGAAAATAACTTCTATCATAAATTGACCAGAGTGTCAAGCAGTGAATGTTGTTTGCCATGGATTAGCTTAGAGCCAATGAGATCGATCTATCATGCTTAGATAAAGCATTCCATTCCAAGCCAACCTATTTACTTTTTATATGTACTAAGGCCTTAGAAAATGCTGGAATAATGGAGGGGGAAAGGACTGAGGTCCCGTTCTACCATGGGGTAGGGAGAAACGTAATAGATGTTACTTCTTCGGAATGTGTAGATCCATTAACAGAATGCATTCTTTACACACCAAATCAATTTTGCAGGCATAATTGAACCTCCTTAAATGAGTACTTGTGAAAGAAATAATCTAGCGATCAGTACTTAATGATTCCAGCCACCACCACACACCCCTGCAGTAAGGTCAAACGCTCAATATATCAATGCCCTGGCCCTCAGTAGCCAAAAAGAAGGAAGAAAAGAGACTATGTTAGGGACGGAGGCCTTCAAAAGATAATAGCCTTTCAACACTCCAAAGGATAAAAAATTTAAGTATTGCTCTCCAGTGACAGTTAATTGCCTCCAGTGGAGATAATCATCCTTTATTATTATTTTCATCACCCTAGTACCAAGGCCCTGATGAGATTAGGCCTCCGTAATATATGTGCCATTAAAAAAAAACTTAAAACCACAGTAAGGGACACTGGAAGTAGCAATCAACTTCTTCATAAAATAAGTATTAAGTGCAGGACTCCTGTTGGGATTAGACTTCCGTTACACTGGGTGCCATTAAAAAAATATCAGCTCAAAGCAGCGCACATCGCTAACCGTAACATTGAATCCCTTGGCACTGAAATCCATAAATTTCATCCTGCCTTCAAGTCAGCTGTCTGAGGGAAGAACTGTGTGGCAGGAGCTGTCCTGGCCTAGACCTTGTTGCCAGTTCTGCTCCAGGATCTTATCAGAGGTGACGGGGAGTGTCCCCAGGGAATGGCTGCTCTTCCCTGAGGGCAAGGCATCCAGACAGTGGCTGTAACTTTAAGAACCTGTGCTAGGGTCTGATTCCTCCCTTCTCCCTCCTCTTCCTTTTTCCTTGTGTGCCAAGCCTTTTTTTTATTCTTCCCTTCCCTGAGGCTCACAGTCTTAGAATCGGTGAGGTATGTGTAAGATGTCCTGAGCACCTTTTTGACTAACATGTTGGGTACTGACAGTCACACTTATGCCCATGCGTTCACATGATCAAGAACCAAATGGCAGCTATTTTTTATATTTAAAAAAAACCCCACAAACTGTGCAGGAAGACAATTGTCTATAGCCTCCAAATGAGCAATTTAAGAACCGCCCAAGAGACCTTCCATTGACCACACTGAGCAACATCCCCACAATCTGTGGCATTTTTAATGATGATGATGACGAAGAAGAAGAAGAAGAAAAAGGAGGAGGATGTCGGGCATTTGGATGTTATTTTCTGTTGTATGGCTTTATATCTCACACACACAAAGAATGTCGTCAATGGTGCCCAAAGCCCTTTATTCAAAAGTGCAGGAAGAACTCTGATGATGTGCAGTTGAAGATCTAACCATTCCTTGCACTGTTCCATTGACCACCATTGCGGATTAATAGCTGAATCCCATTTGGAAAAGCTGGCAAAAGATTCGGTGCTTGTTAAAGCTGAGTCCCACTTTAATGGAGCTGATGCTTATAAAACTTCGAGAGTAACCAGATTTACATTTTCACAGCTGAATTGCTCTATATGGCTATAACTTTGCTGTAAAGGCAATGAATGGCTTTAATCATTTGTATATTGTGTTGTTATTTTTACCCATTACTTGGTGCGATTCTTCGATGCGCTTCCGTCTTATTTTAATCTGTAATTTCCTTTGTTGTGTCTTTAAATGGTGGTGGTGATCAAGACAGCGATCGTGATATTATGTGGTGGGCTTTTGCAATTGATTAGCGATTGTTATTCTGTATTATAACCTGCGTTAAGCATCCTATGAATTGAAAAGAGAAATAAAAAAAACTCAGAATCAAGGCTATCTTTGAATTAGCCCTCCACCTTTAACAACATTTAAATATAAATATAATATAAAGCAGATCAATTTCCTCTTTTCAGAATCTCTCCAAATGGAAGAAATACCAATATCCCATCTAACCCCCCATTACCAAGGAAATCTCCCTTTTCTGGTTCCTCTTCCTTGGTAAACAACGGCAACTCTTTGATCTACATTGGTGCCTTTGGAGGGTGGCCTGTTAAAACCATCGGTGTGTGTTGCTGGAGCTGTAATTTTCAATGCCTCAATTTCCATCTAAGAAAATTGTGTAACAGTGATAGCCAAAATGGTGGGGTGGCTACTCTATGGTGGTCAGCGTGGTGGGCCAGTACCACAGAGCAGCCCCCAACCCCCACCCCAGTGCCCTCACTGTTAGGATATAGTTCCATTCCACCTTAAAAGGGTCAAGCATGACTGTTGTGTATCACATGCCTGTTTACTTCCAGCACAGTTGTAGCACCCTGCTTGTGGTTAACGCTTAGCTGGAATGAAATATTCAACGCAGCAATAGAGAAATTAAAATAATAATTTATTTGTCAGACAAATAAATGAGAGGCACAGTGGTATATGGTTACCAAGCTCTGGCCTGGCCTCCTGCCATTATGGCCAGCACTTATATTCCCTTAATCCAGCCCCCTTTGCTCCTCCTTGGCTGCATCTGTCCAATCAGCCTGGTTGGATTTCCTATTGGCTGCCTGCTATATCCAATCACAAAAGATACACCCACATCCTCCTGTCCTTATATGGAGCACAAAGAGCTATATATTGTTACATCTATAAATGACAAATAAGTAGTAATATATCTTACATGTGTCTCAACAAGGAATATTAATTACCAGCTCACCTCTTGCCCTCTTCGCCCTATTGCCTTCTAAAACAAATGGTTAATCTTAAATTTTTATCTTAAACATATGTCAAGGATCTTGAGTTTCACATCAACATTGAAAGATCTCCTTCATTTGAGAGTTTCTAAACAAATGTCTGACAACCATATATCAGGAGCGCCCAGATGGCGTCTTCCTGTCTAGCAGGGGGCTAGGCTGGTGACTGACTTAATTTCAGGATAAATACAACTCTTACAACTATATGAAATAAAAATCTAGCATTTCTTAAATCCTTTGCATAATTACATTTAAGCCAATATATTTAAGCTAATATATTTCATACATTATCATAGGTAACCTTTTAAAAGAATAAAGCTTCTCAAAATAGAAAGGAAGGAACTCAGTAAAAAAACAGGTTTTAAAAGGAACCCTTTCAGTTTACCCCCCCCCTTCAGCCATCTGCTCTCCTCTTTAGCTGTTCCCAATATTTATTGCTCTCTTAACTCTCTCAGTTTAAGAAAGAAACTGCCTTTAAAAAAGACTTCCCAGAAATGCTCTTTTTCTGCCAGCTAGATGCTTCTCCATTGCTCTTGGCCTTAGAAAATACAGCTCAAGGTTTAAGAGAGGCTCATGGTATCATTTTTACTCATTCCTAATTATGTTTATCTCTGCTTTTTTATCTTCTGTAACATGTAGGTCAATGTCCTTACTCAGTCTGTAATTTCAGCTTTTACGACTTTGAGAATTGTTTTCTGCTATCAATCAAGGGGCCCCTTGTCTAGGAAGAAAACACTGTCAGTGTTTTCTTAAGCAGCTAGCCTTCTTGCCTGGCGTGAAACTTTTAAAAATCTAAGCCCTCTTTAATATACAAGCCTTGATCAAACATTAATAAAATGCAGGCTTATGCCTGATGCCTCATTCCCCCCTTTCAAGCTCAAGGACCTTCGTCCCAAGTGTCCTTGATAGCTTGACCTTCATCATATTCCTGAGGTAAAGCTCTGTATAGGGCCATGATATGAGGTAGAGTTTCATTTGAAACCATCTTGCTAATTGTACTTCTAAAACATGAAATGATACATGGCATCATACATAAAACCATTACCACTACTGTCAAGAAAAACAAGCAAGACAATAGTATCCCTTTGAGTCCTGTGACATTAGGTAACCAATTGGTGAGCCATCCCATATCCCATCCTTCCCATGTTTGTACTGGGACATGTGCTATATTCTCCATCTTTGTAGCCAACACACGGATTGCCTCACCATTATCAGAAATGTTAAAGCAACAGGCATTCCCTGTCAAGTTCAAGACTCCACATAGGCCTCCCTGCTTGGCAAGTACATAATCCATTCCCATTTTCAGCTGCAAAATGGCGGCTCTACTTTCATCCAACTGTTGTGCAATAAGTCTCAAACTCTGGGCCGTTGCATTGGTTACAAGTTCCACTACTGCTTGCAATCGAATTATTCTGTTTAGATTATAGATAGGATCCCGTGCCCCTTGTATGAGCTCACCAGGATTCCAGGAGGCAGGATCATAATAGGCTATAATGCGCTCTGGTGGCCAATCATCAGTACCGCTCCAACTTTGGGTACTTCCTCCTGCTATATGAGAAATATCAGCGTTTCTTCGTGTACGCTTGGCCAAATTAGTAGGCATAATCCACATTGGTGGTAATACCCATCCCAGGAAACAAGTCCCACTCCATTTGGAAGGGAGTTTCTTGTATGCCCATTCTCCACATATCCACCACAACCATCGGGTCTGAGGTTTTTGGTACGTGGAGTACAGAAGGCGAAATATCAAAAGAGGTAGAGAGTTCACAGTGCAGTATGTTAGATTGCCTTTTTCTGTCACAGTTATGTTCCATACCACTTTCCATGCATGAATAAAAGGAGGTGCACAGGGCAAGGTATTCCGAGTTCGATAGGTAGTACCGTGTGCCCAGGTATGACTATTCTTAAAATAATCCCAAGTATAGTGACAATGAGAAGAGCCTATCATGATAGAATCAGCTGCATCTGATGATTTATGTACACAGAATTCCCCTTGTACAGGTATAACTCGTAATGGTTTAGTTGAGTTCCATCCATGGAAATTCTGTAATTCTGTTTGGTGTGGTATTTCGCTTACCATACCAATGGCATCTAATGGTATCGGTAATAAGGGCATACCTCCCTCTGAATCATCTGGCCCAAGAGAGCAAACAAGGCAATTGGTCCTATTTGCAACATTGGCTACCATTTCAGCTAAACCTACCCACATATTGTGGTCATGGCTGAATCCATATTTAGCAAATTTGGTCAGATTCAAGGACCCTTCCCCTTCCCAAGGGATCAGGATTAATAATAAAATCATGTTGATGTCTAGCATATGCATTCCTTCCACAAAAGATTACCTTATTGTGATAGCAAATAAATATTAGTCCCAATATAATTCCCCCAGTGACAGAAATGGGGAACCACCAAGACCAAAACATATATCCCGAGGATCCCCAGTGAGTAATATCTCTGATAATTGTTCCACAAGGGGGGGCCAGTCAATCAATTGTATTAGAGAATCTTCCCGTTCACAATCGCTGGTTCAGATGCTCCTCAAGCTTCAGGCGTGCGCAGGTCAGCCAGCTTCCAGGTTGTGGCTGCAGCAGGCCGGTCGTCTAATGTTGCCCGTGACCTAGCCCGTTCCCGGTAGGGCTAGATACAGGGGTTTTTGGAGAGAGTCAGTTTTAAAGGATTAGAGGGGTCACCTTTGCACGTCCAACTGCCTTCAGACTTCTTCAAACGAGAGTGATGAATCCAGGGGGTCACCTCAGCTACCTTCACCGCTGTTGGAGTAGAGAGCAAGACGGTGTAAGGTCCACGCCACTTAGGTGCGAGTGGATCACGTTTCCACTCTTTCACCCATACGCTATCGCCAGCCTGGAACTGATGAATCGGCTCGGCAATGCTGCACGGCGTGCGCTCGAGGACCCACCTGTTAAGAGAAACAAAAACACGGGAGAGAGATTGCACTTGTCCCTGTGTCACATGGTCTCCTAGTTGTTTAAGGTCAGCTGGAATATCCTGAACAAAGGAGGGCGGTCTCCCATACAGGAGCTCAAAAGGTGACAACTTAAGTCTTTTTGTGGGTGCACACCGAACACGAAACAGTGTTATGGGTAACACATCTACCCATCCCAATCCCGTTTCCTGGGTTAATTTTGCCAATTGGGTTTTCAGAGTCCGATTCATTCTTTCAGTTTTCCCTGAACTCTGAGGCCTATATGCTGCATGCAGTCTCCATTTCACTTGTAGGACTCGACATACTTCTTGTACTACTTGATCAATGAACGCTGGCCCATTATCACTTCCAATGCATCTAGGTAATCCAAACCTCGGGATCAATTCAGTGAGGAGTCTCTTAGTTACCTCTCGTGCCTTTTCAGTTCGGGTGGGAAAGGCTTCAACCCATCCGGTAAGAGTGTCTACAAACACAAGGAGATACTTGAATCCCTTAGAAGGGACCAGCTCTGTGAAGTCCACAATTAGACTTTCCATGGGGACATATCCCACATGTTGGATTCCAGGAGGTTGTACCGGTCCCTGCCTGGGATTGTTTTTAGCACAAAGAACACATTTCTGTGAAATGCAAGTTGCTAATTGTGATAGGTTAATAATATACAACTTCCGACTGAGACTCTCTCTGGTTGCAGTACCGCCAAGGTGAGTAGATTCATGATAATTTCTTACAATTGTGCCTGCTAGATGATGAGGTACATAAATCCTATTGTCCGGCAGGATCATCCAACCGTCCTTCACAACTGCTCCTTCCTGTTCAGCCCACTTCCTCTCTTCTGGGGTATAGTGAGGTTTAACTTCTTCTGGAGCTACCTCTGGTATGAGGGCTGCTATAAATCCTCCCACAGGCTTTTGGGCTGCCTCTCGGGCTGCTTTGTCAGCAGCATGATTTCCTCTGGTTATTGGATCCCTTCCACGTCCATGACCTTTGCAGTGCATTACAGCAATCTGTTCTGGGGCCCATACTGCTTCTAACAGGATTTCTACTTCAGGTCCATATTTCAAGGCCTTCCCGTGGGCTCCTATTAGACCTCTTTCTTTCCATAGAGCTCCATGTGCATGCAGGGTTAAGAAGGCATATTTAGAATCAGTATAGATGTTTGCCTTACATCCGGCTGCCAATTGCAGAGCTCTAGTTAAACCTATAAGTTCAGCTTTTTGTGCTGAGGTGCCGGCAGGCAAAGCTTCAGCTTCCACAACTTCCTCATTGGTGACCACAGCATATCCTGCTCGTCTGGCACCTTCATGCAGGTAACTGCTACCATCAGTATAATATACAACATCTGGATTTTTCAATGGTTCATCTTTCAGATCGGGTCTACTGGAATAAACTTCATCCATTACTTGGAGACAATCATGTGATTCCTCATCATCTACCTTTGGTAGGGGCAGCAAAGTCGCTGGATTGAGCATATTCACTACTCGTAGATGAATCCTGGGATTTTCACACAATAGGCCTTGGTATCTAGCCATCCTTGGGTTCGTTAGCCAATAACTACCCTTATATTCCATGAGTGTCAGAACAGCATGAGGTACATTCACATACATCGTCTGGCCGAAGGTAAATTTATCAGCTTCTTTGACAAGGCTTGCAGTGGCCGCTACTGCCCTTAGGCATGGAGGCCATCCTTTTGCTACTGAGTCCAATTGTTTTGACAAATAAGCTACTGGACGGTTCCAACTTCCTAATCTCTGGGTCAGGACTGCCGCTGCAATCCCATTCTGTTCATGTACATACAGCTGAAAGGGTTTTTCCGAATTAGGCAGTCCAAGGGCTGGGGCCTCCATAAGTCGTTGTTTGATAACTAAAAAGGCTTGTTGCTGCTCAGGTCCCCATACGAATGGGTCCTTTTCTGCACCTCGAGTGCTTTCATGTAAGGGCTTGGCCAGACTGCTGAAATCAGGTATCCATAGTCTACAAAACCCTGCTGTTCCCAGGAATCCTCTAAGTTGTTTCCTTGTGGTAGGTTCCTTGATAAGGCAAATAGCTTCTTTCCTCTCTGGTCTCAATGCTCGTTGTTGGTGTGAGATGTCAAAGCCCAAATATTTGACCTTTTCTAAACATAACTGTGCCTTTTTCTGGGAAACTCGGTAGCCAGCTTGCCAGAGCAAGTGGAGCAGTTCCTCTGTCCCTTTTTTACAGGTATCAAAATCCTTTGCTGCTAGTATAAGGTCATCTACATATTGCAGAACCACCTTTTCTCCAGGTATTGAGGGGTAACTTGTTAGATCCTTCGCCAAGGCAGTGCCAAACAAAGTTGGGGAATTTTTAAATCCCTGGGGCAATCTTGTCCAGGTTAGCTGGCCTTTTGTTCCTGTTAAAGGGTCTTCCCACTGGAAGGCAAATATAGGTTGGCTCTGTGGTGCCAGCCGGCAACAGAAGAATGCATCTTTCAAGTCCAATACAGTAAAAAATGTTGCTTCTGGTGGGATCAAACTCAGCAGGGTATATGGGTTTGGTACATTTGGGTGCAAGGTCTCGATAGCCTGGTTTACGAGCCTCAAGTCCTGCACTGGCCTGTATTCATCTGTCCCAGGTTTCCGAACAGGCAAAAGGGGTGTGTTCCATTCTGATTGGCAGGGCTTAAGCAGACCATATTTTAATAGGCGGTCCAAATGTTTCTGGATGCCCTCTGCTGCTCGCCGGGGTAAAGGATATTGCTTTACAGATACAGGGGTAGCCATAGGTTTTAAGGTTACTACAATTGGAGCTATATTCTTGGCCATTCCTGGTGGGCTATTTTCGGCCCATACTCCTGGTGGCACCTGTAGGGTTCGGAGGAGCTTGTTTAATTCTGTATCCAATGTGGGTTGGACTTGCAAGGCTGACATTAGGCGCCATGATTGTTCCTTAGGTACTGAGAGGGTAATTATTCCTGCTGCCTTTGATGGCAGTTTCATTTCTGGACCTCGAGGAGTGAAGGTGATTTGGGCCTGCAGTTTGGACAGCATATCTCTACCTAAGAGAGGTATTGGACACTCAGGTATATACAAAAACTGATGGGTTAAACGATGTCCCCCAATCTGGCATTCCAAAGGTTGGAGGAAAGACCTCTTAGCTGACTGACCAGTGGCACTTTTAATGACTACACTTTTGGATGCCTTTTTCTGCAATAGTTCTGGGAGTACTGAGTATTCAGCCCCAGTATCAATCATAAAGTCTATTAAATGGCTCCCTAATTGAATCGTGACCGTGGGCTCCTGGAAGCCTAACTTTATGGAGTCCGGTCGTTCCTAGTCTTGGGTAAAATCCTCCTCTGCCAGTCCAATGAAATTGTCTCTACTCTGTCCTTGTCCAGGTCTCTGATATCTTCCATTTCGGATCATTCCCCGTCCCCGTCCCTGGTTTCTTGGGCCGGAGCCTGGGCCTGGGCCTGGGCCTGGGCGTACTTCTTCCAACCTCAGGGGTTCAGGACACTCCCGCTTCCAATGACCCTCCTTCTTGCAATTCGCACATTGATTCCTTCCCAGTGGTGGATTCCTTCCCCGCCCTCTTCCTCCATTTAAGGGGCGGTAGTCTTGCTTCACTGCTGTGGCTAGCATTACCATCTTTTCCTTCTGCCACTTCTTCTTCTCTTGTTTCTCAGCCTCATCCCTATTCCGATAAACTCGGCGTGCAATGGCCATAATTTGGCTCATCAGCATCCCTTCCCATCCTTCTGATTTCTGAATTTTCTTACGAATGTCAGAAGCGCACTGGGCCACAAATGTAGCAGTAATCATTCTACTGTTTTCAGGGGCTTCAGGGTCAAAAGGAGTCCATATACGATAGGCTTCCTGCAGCCTCTCTAAAAAGTCTCCCGGACTCTCATTTGGTTTCTGTTCTACTTCTGAGACTTTAGACATATTAGTGGGCTTCTGGCATGCCCTGCGAATACCTTGCACAAGCGTCTGGCGGTAAGTGGTAAGTCTGGCCAGATGAATTGCATTGTTTGGATCCCAATTAGGATCTTCCAAGGGAAAGTTATCTTGGAGATGACGGTCAATATTAAAAATATTTCCCACTCTGGCCTGCTCACGCAAATATATCTGTGCCTTTTCAATTATGTCTCTTCTTTCCTCAGTGGTGAACAGAGTATTCAGAAGCTGGCGACAATCTGTCCAAGTAGGACTATGAGTATTTATTATTGAAGTCACCAAGTCCATCATAGCCTGAGGTTTTTCTGCAAAAGATGGGGTGTGTGTTTTCCAATTCATCAGATCCGTAGTTGTGAATGGAATGTACTGAAGGGTCGAAGTTCGAGGTGGCCTTGGTCCGAGTTGCCCGTTAACCAGCACAGGCTCCTCAAGTGCATCAAATACTCTTCTGAGAGGGGCTACTACGTGATCTTTCTCTTCGCTTTGCTCTAGGGGCCTCAAATCATAGGGGATGGTATTTGTCCCAAGGCGTTCTTTTAGCAGCTTAATACGCCTGGCTGTATTGCTTGCTGACCGATTAAGGTCTCCCTGTAACTTCTGTAATAATTCTCTAGGACTTGGATGTACAGGGGTTTGGGGTAGGCAATCAGTTGTTCCACTAAAAGAGACTGTAGATGGAGTTCTACTGGGACTCACAGATGGAATAACCACTTCTGCTTGGGCTTCATTATAGGACTCCAATGCCTCCTGAAGATATTTATCATAATCTATCAAGGAGTCAAGTTCTGTGTCTCTACCCCCATTATTCGTTCCACTTTCTTGCCTTGGGGTTACAACTGGTGGAGGGTTTGGATTATGCTCCCTTCGATGTGGAGCATAGGGTGGAGGTGGAAGCACCTCTTCCTCTGGTCCCTCAAAAATGGGTTTGAGTTTATTTGGCAAGATTCCTTTCCTAGCTTCGGCTTTTACAGCCAATAATTTGCATCGTTGGACTTTGCATTCCCTTATCCATGGAGGATTTTTATTTAATGTGCTCAGCCAGGAATCTATATATGAAAATTGTTCTGGGCACCCTCCAGTTTCTTTGGTGATGTTAGACCAAAGTTTGCTTACTAAATTTATATCAAAAGTTCCCTGAGATGGCCATCCAGTATTTTGTTTTGGCCATTCTAGTTCACATAACGTTCTCAAGCGCTCTGGCGTCATTTTGACTCCATATGCCCCTGAGAAGGCTTTCTTAAAATTATTTAACATACATTCAAGAGGTGTATTTCCCCCCTTTGAACCCCCAACTCCCATTGTATGGCCCTGTGAAGTATCCACTCAGTCACTCACACACACGCTTCGTGGGTTTCCTTGCCCAGATGGAGTCGCCTCACTGGGAACCGAAGTACTACCCACTCCACACTCAGGTCAGCTACAGATTGCTCTGTACTTTCTCACACATACAATGCGCAAGATACTTCACCACACTCTACCTCCCAATTTCCCTTTTCCCCCACCAGACCACCATCTGATATACCCAACCACCTAGCGTACTCAGTTCCCACTTACTGAGACGCAGAAGTTTGATCAAGACTTCTCTTCCTCCCAATTAATTGGAGGGCCAAAAATCCCTTTGTGCACTTACCCCTTGGTTGGTTCCGTTTCCCCCCGGTCCGTCGCCGCCAGTGAGCAGGGTATCAGACAGACGAGACTGCTGCGTTCCCCTGGAAAAAATTTTTCCATGCGCGCTGGGTAGGCAGTTTAGAGATCCTCTCTCTTGTACCCTGCTCAGTAGAGCGAAGGGGCTGCGTTCCAGCAGACCACTTATCCGAGTCACAGGAGCACCATAAAATGTAGCACCCTGCTTGTGGTTAACGCTTAGCTGGAATGAAATATTCAACGCAGCAATAGAGAAATTAAAATAATAATTTATTTGTCAGACAAATAAATGAGAGGCACAGTGGTATATGGTTACCAAGCTCTGGCCTGGCCTCCTGCCATTATGGCCAGCACTTATATTCCCTTAATCCAGCCCCCTTTGCTCCTCCTTGGCTGCATCTGTCCAATCAGCCTGGTTGGATTTCCTATTGGCTGCCTGCTATATCCAATCACAAAAGATACACCCACATCCTCCTGTCCTTATATGGAGCACAAAGAGCTATATATTGTTACATCTATAAATGACAAATAAGTAGTAATATATCTTACATGTGTCTCAACAAGGAATATTAATTACCAGCTCACCTCTTGCCCTCTTCGCCCTATTGCCTTCTAAAACAAATGGTTAATCTTAAATTTTTATCTTAAACATATGTCAAGGATCTTGAGTTTCACATCAACATTGAAAGATCTCCTTCATTTGAGAGTTTCTAAACAAATGTCTGACAACCATATATCAGGAGCGCCCAGATGGCGTCTTCCTGTCTAGCAGGGGGCTAGGCTGGTGACTGACTTAATTTCAGGATAAATACAACTCTTACAACTATATGAAATAAAAATCTAGCATTTCTTAAATCCTTTGCATAATTACATTTAAGCCAATATATTTAAGCTAATATATTTCATACATTATCATAGGTAACCTTTTAAAAGAATAAAGCTTCTCAAAATAGAAAGGAAGGAACTCAGTAAAAAAACAGGTTTTAAAAGGAACCCTTTCAGTTTACCCCCCCCCTTCAGCCATCTGCTCTCCTCTTTAGCTGTTCCCAATATTTATTGCTCTCTTAACTCTCTCAGTTTAAGAAAGAAACTGCCTTTAAAAAAGACTTCCCAGAAATGCTCTTTTTCTGCCAGCTAGATGCTTCTCCATTGCTCTTGGCCTTAGAAAATACAGCTCAAGGTTTAAGAGAGGCTCATGGTATCATTTTTACTCATTCCTAATTATGTTTATCTCTGCTTTTTTATCTTCTGTAACATGTAGGTCAATGTCCTTACTCAGTCTGTAATTTCAGCTTTTACGACTTTGAGAATTGTTTTCTGCTATCAATCAAGGGGCCCCTTGTCTAGGAAGAAAACACTGTCAGTGTTTTCTTAAGCAGCTAGCCTTCTTGCCTGGCGTGAAACTTTTAAAAATCTAAGCCCTCTTTAATATACAAGCCTTGATCAAACATTAATAAAATGCAGGCTTATGCCTGATGCCTCACAGTCTGCTGGGAACTTCTGTTGTATGTAGCTTTTGCTATACTGCTGTTTTGCTGGAGACGAAGGGAAGCAGACATGTTTTCCTTTGTTCCTGAACTACGCTGAATAAAATGCTGTATATACTGCTTGCACATTTCTCTGTCCGCCTCTTCTGTTGTGTGAAGATTTACACACTCTGCTGACAGAGCGTGCACGGGTCTTTAAATGTATCTGAGGCTCGTGTCACTAATTGATGCTGTTCCAAGGGAGACTGGCTGCTGGCCGGTGGCTGGATCCCAACAGTGGCCCGGCAGTATCCCAACACTCACATCTTTCTAGTGGATTCCCAGAGGCATCAGTGCGGCCCATTCTGAGAAACATGATCTAGGGCTTGATAGACCTTTGCTCTGATGCAGCAGGGCTCTTTTTGTGTACTTTGGGCATAATAAATTAATAATAATAATAATAATAATAATAATAATAATAATTTATTTTACCCTCCCCAGCCAGAGCCGGGCTCAGGGCAGCTAACACCAGTAAAATTACAATAAAAACATAATGGGAGGGGGGAGAGATTTAAAAAAACCAATTTAAAATACGGGTTAAAATACAATTTAAAATGCAGCCTCATTTTACTAGTAGCCCATAGATCAAAACCATAAGGGGAGGGAAACATAAGGGTCAGACTGAGTCCAAACCAAAGGCCAGATGTAACAGCTCTGTCTTGCAGGCCCTGCGGAAAGATGTCAAGTCCCACAGGGCCCTAGTCTCTTGTGACAGAGCATTCCACCAAGTTGGGGCCAGTACTGAAAAGGCCCTGGCCCTAGTTGATACCAATCTAACCACCTTGCGACTTGGGACTTCCAAAGTGTTGTCATTTGTGGACCTTAATGTCCTCCGCGAGGGATACCAGGAGAGGCGGTCCCATAGGTACGTGCGTCCTAGGCCACATAGGGCATGGCTGCTACTCCCTCTTTTCCTTAAGGCCCCCACAAATTTCTTTAGGCAAGATGCCGAACATTATGCTTCTGAAAGAGAAAAAACAGGTCAACTTGGAAGTCTCGCGGTTTCCTTTGTGGAACTGAGGAGTAAACCAGCACAAAATCCGCTGAAGTGCTGTGGTCATGTGACCCTAAATGGAAATAGGTAAAAGTAAAGGGACCCCCTGACAATTAAGTCCAATCGCGGACGACTCTGGGCGCTCATCTCACTTTAAAGGCCGAGGGAGCAGGCGTTTGTCCGCTTCCGCAGACAGTTTTTCTGGGTCATGGGGCCAGCATGACTAAGCCACTTCTGGTGAACCAGAGCAGCGCACGGAAACACAGTTTACCTTCCCGCTGGAGCGGTACCTATTTATCTACTTGCACTTTGACGTGCTTTCAAACTGCTAGGTTGGCAGGAGCTGGGACCGAACAACGAAATGGAAATAATCTTTTTCTAATTCCAGGAGCTGTAAATATTACAGAGCCTTCTCAATAGATGGTGCTGTTATCTCAGTTAATAGCTCGGCTGTCTATTCAACATTCGAGACAAATGCATGGGGTTTGCTTTACTGCATATCTAAACGTGCATCTTTATTAAGACGCTTTCATTTCTCTGGCTCCTTCCCTGCAACCTATTAAAAACAGGTAATCAGGGAGCAATCGAAAACTGTTTTTAACACAGCATGTCCAGTCAAAGCTGATGGGTGCTGGTCTCTCTTGCAGGAGGTTTCCACATTCAATTGTACAACCGCAAAAAACACCTCTCCTTTCTCTCTTTTCTCTTCACCTGGCCAACCAACCTCCACAATAGAAGAACCTGGCAAAATGCCTCTGGTGATGACATGCCACTGGGCAGGTGTATATGGCAGCAAACAGTCTTTCAGGTATCCGGCGCTGTGGGTTAAACCACAGAGCCTAGGACTTGCCAATCAGAAGGTCGGCGGTTCAAATCCCCGTGACGGGGTGAGCTCCCGTTGCTCGGTCCCTGCTCCTGCCAACCTAGCAGTTTGAAAGCACGTCAAAGTGCAAGTAGATAAATAGGCGGGAAAGTAAACAGTGTTTCCGTGCACTGCTCTGGTTTGCCAGAAGCGGCTTAGTCATGCTGACCACATGACCCAGAAGCTGTACACTGGCTCCCTTGGCCAATAAAGCGAGATGAGCGCTGCAACCCCAGAGTCGGCCACGACTGGACCTAATGGTCAGGGGTCCCTTTACCTTTACCTAATCCCAGGAGGCTACCCTGTTAAGTTTTGTAGAAGCAATAGATCTCTCTGAATGTGCTTCACCATTGAACTGGTTGGGAATGAAGTTCCACTGCTCATTCTCAGGGCTCTGGGGCACAGTAAAGATTTCTGTGGAAATTGCAAAGCAGTTTTAAAAGTAGACAGTCAAAGGAGGTGAAAGCCCCGCCAATCAACCCAGGGCAACTTTGAGTTGCAGAGAAGTCCACCGTTAACCAGACCTCTAACTCCTGATGAATGTTAATGGGGAGATTTGAGGTTAGCGTCCCAGGTGTCCATTGTAATGTGACATTAAACAGTCTGAATAAGTAAAAGATCTATAATAAAGAATCCATCATAAAATGTAACATTAATTCCAGGAGAAGAATAGATAATTATGTTACTCCAGATTTCCCCATGAAAGTGCTGGGAAAAGTGCTGCTTTAACAATCTTTATTCTCCACCCACCCCCTGGCTCCCCCCACCCCCATTAAGTGACAACCGAAGATTTTAAAATAACATAAATCAAACTCGCGGCTAATTTCTCTGTTCATCATCTTTTCCCTGTTGCATTTATGAGTGAAATACTACCTGGCAAGCTGATATATATGAACGTCTTACAGTTGTGTCATTTTAAACCAGCTTTGACAGCAAAGGTAAAACAAGAGAATAAAAGCGTTGATGAACAGTTAGGTGAGACTTCAGTCCATATGACTTGGCATGCGTACTTGACTCAGACTTATCCAACAGGGCAGTGGCACGTTCAGAAGTGCAGGGTTCCTTCATTATAGAACCTTATACATTTGTCCTGACTGAAATTCATTTTGCTAGTTTGGGCCAATTTCTCCAATCTGTTAAGGTCATGTTGAATCCTGATTCCGTCTTCTGCAGTATTAGTTACACTTCCTAGTTGAGTGTCATCTGCAAACCTGCAGATTTTCCGGAACTCACAGCCAAGATAGTACAGTCATACATCATGTTGTGTTAGGTTCATGTTGCATCTTTTTGACTTGCGAATGCGGCCAACCTGGAAGTGTATACTTCCAGGTTTCACCACGCATGCGCAGAAGCACGCCAGGCACTCCTGTCCTCCACTGCCTCCCGCAGTTTGGTCAGACTCATGTTTGTAGCTTCGAGAACACTATCCAACCATCTCTCCTCTGTTGTCCCCTTCTCCTTGTGCCCTCTATCTTTCCCAACATCAGGGTCTTTTCCAGGGAGTCTTCTCTTCTCACAAGGTGGCCAAAGTATTGGATCCTCAGCTTCAGGATCTGTCCTTCCAGTGAGCACTCAAGGCTGATTTCCTTAAGAATGGATAGGTTTGATCTTCTTGCAGTCCATGGGACTCTCAAGAGCCTCCTCCAACACCATAATTCAAAAGCATCAATTCTTCAGCGATCAGCCTTCTTTATGGTCCAGCTCTCACTTCCATACATCACTACTGGGAAAACCATAGCTTTAACTATTTGGACCTTTGTTGGCAAGGTGATGTCTCTGCTTTTTAAGATGCTGTCTAGGTTTGCCATCGCTTTTCTCCCAAGAAGCAGGGGTCTTTTAATTTCATGACTAGAGATACCACTGTACTAATTATTTTGGATTAGGATTGGCTGTGTGGTGCAGAGAGCTGATTGGCTGGAAAACAGGAAATTGACAGAAGTGCCTATGTAAATTTGAGGAAGCATGAAATGTAAAGGGGACAAGAAAGAGTGTGTAGCTCTGGGATTCTGAGGAGGGTTTTTTTGAAAATTGCTTGACGTTTTTGCTGGGAGAGCTGTTCCTCAGTGGTCCAGTGTCCATTATTTCCTCTTTCTCATCTCCTAATTGAGCCTTCCTCTTCCATAAAGGCAAGTAAGAGACGGACGGCAGGTCTTGTATGGCTTCTTAATAAAACTTATAACAATAGCGGCAACTTCCTGCTGGGCTTGTTTTTATCTATTGACAGAAAGTAAATTCCGTGGGAAATTAATTTAAACAGGAGGGGGGTGGAGAAGCTGCTTGGTGCAAAAAAAAATTAAAAATTATAAATTATGGCACTGCAGCGGCCTGTAAAAATTTTAATTGGAAATTAAGAGGAACCATTTCTGATGCCTTCAGTGCCTTTTGTAGATTTTTTTTCCTTGTTAACTTTTCAGTGCATCAGGGCTTTGCATGTGAGATGTAACCAAAGTGTCTTATTTCATTTGTTAGTAGTAGCGAAAGAAAAGAAAAAATTAAGATGGCTTTAGGAAAGCAAATATAAGTGATAGATTAAGCAGGATCCCATATTCTGTTCTCCAGCCAATTTATCTCTCTGGTAGCGAAACAAGCGGAGGCAGCAGGATGTCTTTTGAAATGCCTGTTGCAGTGCAGCTCTCTGATTACTCCCATAGCATCCATATAGCAAACAAATTGCGACGAGAAGTTTCTCCCATAAGCTAGGAGCCGTATGTGTGTGGACTAGATTACTAAACAAAAGTCCTGTAAACTAATGCACCTTTTACAAGCACTCCCAGCTACAAAAAATGAGAATCAGTTTGGTGGTAGTGGTTAAGAGAGCTGGATTAGAATCCAGGAGATTCACTTTGGCCAATCGTGGGGATGAAATTTTCTGAAAATCTTGATGTTGACCTTATCTGTGTGGGGATTTCTGTTTGTTTGTTTGTTTGCTTGCTTGCTTTCTAATTCCAGTCTTGTTCTTTAACCTTGACGAAAAGCAAGCTATTATCCCCCATTTCTGCTGAAAATACAAGCAATTCTTGCAAATTGCATGCACTAGTACAGTGGTACCTCGGGTTACATATGCTTCAGGTTACAGACTCCGCTAACCCAGAAATATTACTTCGGGTTAAGAACTTTGCTTCAGGATGAGAACAGAAATCGTGCTCAGGCGGCACAGTGGCAGCAGGAGGCCCCATTAGCTAAAGTGGTGTTTCAGATTAAGAAGAGTTTCAGGTTAAGAACGGACCTCCGGAACAAATTAAGTACTTAACCCAAGGTACCACTGTATACTTATTTGGGTGAAATCCAAAGTAGCAATAATTCTCTCATTCTGTCCGCTTCTCCTTGCACAACAGAACATTTTCTCCTACCCCTATCCCTGCTGGATCTAGACACATAAAAAAAGTGAGGCTGGATCTAGACACATAAAAAAAGTGTTTCAGTTATACGCGTTGCAAACTTTGCATGAGAAATAGGGTTAGCAAAAACGGAACTCTACAGCGCCATCTGGTGTCACAGTGTTATAATTCATATACAACGCATATAAATCGTTTTTGCTTTGCCAATGTAGCTGAGACCTAAATCTATTCTAGGGGTTCCCTCAACTCTCTGGAGCAGATTTGGTGGGGGGGAGAGGAATGTCCCATTGCATGAGTGGAAATCCTTGCACTGAAGGGACATGGTAGTTGAATACCATCCATGACCAAATGTATATTATACACATATTAACTCCCAGTTTCCTGCAGTATTTTTGCCCATAACACTTGCACACTGGAGATGCAATGCTAAATTCAAAGAAGTGCATAGCCTGGCTGAGAGTTACATTCCAATCTGCAAGCAACTTGGGCAGTGTTAGAGTGGGTCAATCAGCTGTGAAAAGCAGAACAAATAAATCCTTCCCCCACCCACAACTATCTCGTAAATGTCTAGTATTGATGGATGGGCAATTCTTCCAGGCAGAGAATCGACTCCTCCCACTTTTCTTTTACCAAAAATAAAATAAAATTAAGCACCGGAACTGCATCATTTCTGCTTTTCTCTCTCAGTACTAATTCTACAGAGTCTTTCTAAAAGCTTAATGGGTTTTGGGGTTTTTTTTTTAGTATTTTATATCTTTTCCAATGGTACTTTGATCAAATATTATAAGGCTGAACTCTTTTTCACTCCTGACCTTCTCAAACTTTTTGCCTTCTATTGATTTTTTTTCTGTATCGGATGACATTTGCTGAGCTACATATTTAACTCCAACCAATTTGGGGGTGGAAAGAAGAGGAATGAATGCATATTGCATAAAGCAGTATGAATACTGCGAGGGAGAGACATTTTTCTCCGTTAATACCACCAGGGCTTCGGGTCAGCCGATGGGCGTGACAAACAGGGCAGGCAAAGGAAAGTCATTCTTCGTGCAATGCATCACTGACTAAGGGAAACGATCGCTATGTTAGGTCATGACACGTTTAAAGGGTTAGGCAAGGTCACATAGGGATGGTGTAACAGCAGCCATTATGCTAAATGGGACCTCCATCTTCAGAGGAACAGTATCAGACCAATAAATTCTGGGGGCTGTAGGCAGAGGGAGGCAGCTGCCTCAGGCAACAGTTTTGTATAGTGGTTGTAGTTATTCTCCTCTGCCATTCATGCTGAGTTTTCTCTAGCTGTTGCTTCTCAACCCCAGTCTCCCAGCCATCCCCATCTTCCTGAGCCAGCCCCAAAGCAGCGATAAAAGTTGCTTGCTTATTCTTCGAGAGCCAGTGTGGTGTAGTGGTTAAGAGCGGTAGACTTGTAATCTGGTGAACCGGGTTCACTTCCCCACTCCTCGACATGCAGCTGCTGGGTGACCTTGGGCCAGTCACACTTCTCTGAAGTCTCTCAGCCCAACTCAACTCACAGAGTATTTGTTGTGGGGGAGGAAGGGAAAGGAGAATGTATGAGACTCCTTCGGGTAGTGATAAAGCGGGATATCAAATCCAAACTCCTCCTCCTCCTCCTCCTCCTCCTCCTCCTCCTCCTCCTCCTCCTCCTCCTCCTCTTCTTCTTCTTCTTTGCCATCTTTGATGCCCTTCGAGCCTTCCCTATAGTCAGGGCTATCTTAAGTATATCCGGTGCCGTGATGCAAAGATCCCTCCAGCCCCCCCCCCCCGTTTCCCAGAGTTCTCGACCTTTTTTAAGGGAGGAAACACCAGCAGCGGCAGAGGAAGCCTCTTGGGATGGGACAGCGCTGCCGGCGATACGCCCAGCTTTGTGGGGCTAGGTGGGGGTGGGCAGCGGCTGGAGGGCAGCTCCTCCAGCGGAGAAGAGGCAGAGGCTGGACGCAGCGCCTCCCGGCTCAGTTGGCCGCTTTGTGCCACGGTGGCCACAGCGCGGCGCTGCTTCAGTGCAGCATGGCGGAGGCGGGCAAGAGCGACAAGCAGACTGGGGAAACTGGCCCCATGGAGATCCCCAACAGCTCGAAGACAAAAACAGCTAGCAGGAGGGTGTGTGCCTGTGCCTCAACCCGTTGGGTGAGCGAGCACACCGAGCGAGCAGGCCTACACCGAGCGAGCAAGGGTGTGATCGCCTGGGATTCGGACTCAGAAGCTGAACCTGAGGAATCCCAGCCTGTACAGGAGTCCCCGCCTCCAGAACCAGCTGAGCCTGGGGCTTGAGCCTGAAGGGTCCTCACCTGTGCTGAATCCTCAGGTGCAGGCGCCAGCTGAGTCTGCTCTGGCTCCTGAGGTGATCGAGGACCCATTGCCTGCAGGTGCTCCACTCTCAGCCCCGTCAGGGGAAGGTGAGGTTGCCTCTGGGTCCTGTAACCCTCCAGCTTCTCCTGTGCTGCAGAGGCTCAGGGCAGTTCCCGCAGGAGGAGTGCTCGCCTCCAGGCCAGGAGAGGTGAGTCACCTGTGGACTGGGCCCACCCTATGCCTTGGGGCAGATAAAAGCCAGCCAGCCCCAGTTCCAGGTTGCAGGAGCAACATTGTTGGTAGCCTGTTCCTGCCTGCACCCTGTCCTGCTCTTCTGCCAGAGTTCCTGACCTCACCTGACTCCTTGCCTTGGACCCCACTTCAGCTTTGACGGACAGCCTCCATACCGCACCCTCGACCTCGGACTGGACTCAGACCTCGCCGCACGGTTAACCCTCGGGACCAGCACAGAGGGCACGTGCACTGCTCCCGCCGAGTGTCGGCTCAGTTTTTTCCCTTTTAGCCTTCTGGCACCCCACAGAATTCGGCGCCTGCAGACTAAAAGTGAAATAATCAAGCCAACGCTCAGCGCGAGCAGCGCACACGCCCTCGCTTACTCAGCGCACTCGTTCGGTGTTCCCCGGACTCTTGCCTGTTGCCCTCCAGAACTTGGTGCCCTGGCGCCCCTCACCACTAGCGTCTATGGGTAAGGCGGCCCTGCCTATAGTACCTAAGCTAGCCTGCAGTCCTCAAGTACTGCAACGGATGCTGCATCATTGACAGCAAGGACTTAGAATTCCACTGCCAGCCCAGTGGGCTTCTACATGGGGAAAGAGAAAGGGTGTCATCTTATCCATTTCAGGCAGCCAAAAACATCAGCCGGTCAACTATTGCCCCCGTCTCCAGCTTATAAGATTCCCAGGGGCACTTGTCGGGCAGTGGCTATTAGTGGAAATAATGCAGAGATGGATGAAAATAGCCTCTCCAAATCCTCCACCCTACTCACAGAATTGGAGGGGACTTCTTCAGCTTGGGACAATGTCTTATACTGAGCCAGATCCTAGGTCCATCTAGCTCAGTATTGACAACACGGACGGCAGCAGCTCTGGTGTAACGACCAAGGTTCAGATCCCCACTTTGCCAGGAAGTTCCCTGGGTGACCTGGGTGTCTTAGCACAACCTACTTCCCAGGGTTGTTGGTAGGCTTGAACAGGGAGGAAAGGGCCGTGGAAACCACCCAGAGCTCCTTGGAGGAAAATGTAGTATATAAATGCACGAAATAAAGAATAACGATAGCTCAAGATCAGACCATCCCTTCCATGGCGTCACCAAGAAAGAGAGGAGAAAGAAAGAAATTGCGCTTTAACTACTGGCAGCTCAGGGGCAAATTACTCTCTAAAATCCAGGTGGGATAAAACCGGCAGGGGTGGAATCCCACAAAAGGACTCCTTCATAGCTTTTCCTTCCCTCGCTGTCAAGCCCTGATGCATATGTGCCCTAATAGTGCTTCCTAGCCCCCTTATCAGTCACCTCCCGTGTTAAAACCATGTATTAAAGTGAGTACCTCAGCCGAACCTTCCCTGAGGCGATATTAAACACTCTCTTTTTCAGCTGAATGATTTCCTGTCAGCGAGCAGATCGGCTCGGCAGGGGTTCATTTGAAAGGAATTGCACTCCTACGGTAATAAATTAAAGTCATGCAGATCAATAAAATTTGGAAGTTGGGGGCAGGGGTGTGTGTGTGTGTGTGTGTGTGTGTGTGTGTGTGTGAGAGAGAGAGAGAGAGAGAGAGAGAGAGAGAGAGAGAGAGAATGTGAGTGTGTGTAGGTTTTCTTAAAAGGATAACTAGAATCCTGTCTGTCAACTGGAAACAATTGGGGTTTTTCTTTTGATCCGTATTTAAAATAATTTTAAAATCTTGATAAAGGTGGGAAAGGGAAGGTCCAAAAATGGAAGGAAATGTTAAAAAGTTCCCCCAACCACAGCCACTTCCATCTAAGACAAGGGCAAGGGAAACTGAGGGCCAGATTCGATCCTAGGGAGAGAGTTCTGGACTTCCAGAACGGATTCCGTTTGACTTCCAAGTTACGACTGTATTAGCAAAACAGGAGCTGCCCAGGAGTGTCAGGCCTAATGAGCGCAGCAACTCATCTCCAGAAGGTATTGCCCCAATGAGGCAGTTGCCAAGACCAAAGGTCCCCACTGCCCCACAGCCATCTATGTCTCCAGGGTTTTCCTCCCAAGCATTCAAGACTGCGCCTGCATGACTGCCTTTACACTGCCCTCTTCATGCTTCTCCTGGTTCTGGGAGATCGGAGCGAGAGGAGCTTGTCGCAACAGGAGGGGGAGACACCCTTGCCTCTTCACCAGTCAGACTCATCTCTGTCTCTTGGGCTCCCTCTTCTCCTGCTTCAGCTTCTGCCTCTGATTCTGCCACAGACTCCCCTCCTCTCACTAAGCCTGTTACCGCTTCAGCTTCCGACACTTCCTCTTCCCTGTCTTCTCACTCTTCTCCCTCTGACCACTCATCATCGTCCCACCAGGGCAATCCCTCCTTTTAAGTCTAAGCCCCCAGCTTGCCCCACACACCCCTTTTCAAGGGAAATAAATAAGCAAAACACTTTATCTTGCGATCTCTCCCTTGTGCACTGGGATATATGGAACTTAGGAGGTGTTCATTCATAATAATTTTCCTCTGTGCTTCAAACCTGGGGCTGGCAACATCATCTTCCAGCCTTGGGTAGCAGTGAGCACAACTGATGCCTCCCCATAGGTAAAGGGACCCCTGACCATTAGGTTCAGTCGCAGACGACTCTGGGGTTGCGGCGCTCATCTCGCTTTATTGGCCAAGGGAGCCGGCGTACAGCTTCCGGGTCATGTGGCCAGCATGACTAAGCCACTTCTGGCAAACCAGAGCACGGAAACGGCGTTTACCTTCCCGCCGGAGCTGTACCTATTTATCTACTTGCACTTTGATGTGCTTTCGAACTGCTAGGTGGACAGGAGCAGGGACTGAGCAACGGGAGCTCACCCCGTCGCGGGGATTCGAACCGCCGACCTTCTGATCGGCAAGCCCTAGGCTCTGTGGTTTAGACCACAGTGCCATCCATGTCCCTCCCATGCTCTGCCTTAAAAAAGAAGTCCTGTCCTAGAGTTGTTTAATAATCTGTCCCTCAATCTCTCTTCCTATGCAGCTCTAGGTGTGGTAGTTATGTAAGGGGACTGGGAGTCTCTTTACATTTCTCTGCACCCACAAACTACAGCTCCCAGAATTCATTGGTGGAAGCCATGTTTGAAGTGGTGCAATTCTGCTTTAAATGAACAGAGCAGATGAGACCTCAGACATGTTGTTTTGCAAGTATAAAATGCAGAGGTGAAGCAATTTCCTGGGGACGGCGTCCTTTGGCTTCAGCCTCTTGTTATATGAAATATTAGGAGTGCAAATGTAATTGGCTCTTACTGCCTAATCAGCGCTACCGCAACAGAATGCTGCAGTTGAAATGCAGCATCATTTAATTGGTCAAATTCAGTCTATTTCAAAAGTCCTCCATCACATCTTCCCTTCAAAAGGAATTAAACTAATGGTCTCTGAAGTCATAAAGAATTACAGTCCGTAATGACCAATTTCACCATGTTATATAATCTATCTGAGGGGAAACATTACTTCAGGGTGCAGTTTTTCAGGGCTTTTTTTCTTTATCCTATGATTCCACAGTAGTAATAAGAGTCTTATAAATACATTTTGAAAGGGGGATGCAGGGGGAGAAGAGTCTCTGGAGAGGCCACGCGATCGTTCATTTTCATTTTGACAAGGAAAGGAAAGTTGTAATCAAATCCCTTCCTTTAATAAAGAAAAATTTAAACATACACGCATGTCTGTCAGATCACATAACTGATGGTGGCATTAAAATAATCATTTCATGGGTTTGCGGGAAGATCTCCAAAACAAATTTAAGCTAATATGCACTAAGAACATTGTTGTAAATGGTCCTTTTCTTGCGTCTTACGTTTTTTGAAAAAGTTTCCCGTCTGATGTATTCTTCCCTGAAGATTGTGAGTTTGATTCAGTTCTATAGGAACCTAGAAGGACTACCCAATCCATCTAGCCCAGTTTCATTGACTGACTGACTGATTGCATTCATAGCCCACCTATTTTCTCCAAGCAGCTCAAGGCAGCACACATGGGTTGTCCCCCACTTCAACTGATCCCCACAACAACCCTTCTGAGGTAGGTTAGGCTGAGAGGCAGCAACTGGTCTAAAGTCACCCAGTAAACTTCGTGGCTGAGCAGGATTTGAACTCTGGTTTCCCAGGTCCTAGTCCGACACCCTAACCACTTCACCACACCGGTGTTATCTATATTGACTGGACTGAAATCTGCCTCTGCTCCTACAGGGGAAGTTGGATGGTTGGAGAGGGGCTGGGTTGTGTTAGAATTCCTGCTCCATGATTGCAGTCATGGGATTGTTGTCTATCACATGACAGTATATGTTTTGACTCCACAGAGTGGGAAGTGACGGAAACAGGATGTTTGTGTTACTGCGTTCCGTGAAGTGGGACTATTGTCCTTTGTTTTTTCTCTTTGCTGTCTGATGCTAGAGAGAGAAGGAGCCATGTTGCAGTGCCCCGTGTGTGTTTATATGCAAATAAAGTAGATTAGCCAAAATGCTGAGTTCTGTCATGCGAGCTGCGCAAACTCTGCAGATCCCTAAGTATGCCGATGTCTGTTGGCATCAGTCGCTGTGATGTTTGGGCTGAAGAAAGCTTTTGATCAACCAGGAGGGAGAGAACATGCCAGTTGGGCATGTGCCTCTGCCAGGGTCCTACTCGAGAGTAGGCTGAGCTCCTGATAGGTTGAACCCTGGGTTTCCCTGATCCTAATCTGCCATTGTAACCATTGCATCAGGAGTAGCCAGCAAGATGCCTTCCAGATGTTTGGCACCACAGCTCCCATCAGCTCCAGCTAGTATGGTCAATGGACAAGGATGATGGGAGTTCTAGCCCGCAACATCTGGACTCCTGAACTACACCATGCTAAGTAGAACTGTCTTGAGTTGCTGTTCCAGGTTTAACCATCTGGGCTCCTTGTTGTCCCAACACCACATCAAATGTACAAAAGTTTCTGATCCTATCTACTTCTTGCCTTCTAGAGCAGAACCTAGGTCTTCCCTGCCCCACTGAGACATTTGGCCAGTGGAAAATGAGTGGTTTGTCTCTGCATATTCACCTCCATGTCTCCAGATCCACCATACACCTCTTATCCATTGGCATTATTTGTCACTGTCAATCACATTTGCTAGCTCACCAGGCTTTTATTACACAAAGTTTTTATTGGGGCAGAGGGAGGGAGGGATGGAGGGAGAGAGAGATTCCATTTCAATGACTTTGGTGAGCCTTCAGTCTCCTATCGTATCTCTGAGCAATGACAGAGGTTTCCAGCTTCTGGTTTGTTTTTATCTAGCAAAAAAAACAACCCTGAATATTACAAATATTGACGCAACAGCCTTGATGGCTTTTCTGTAGGCTTCCTACTTCAAGGTACTTGGTTGTTTTATTATATTCTATTTTTAAAGAAGCAAAGCACCTTTCTGTCCCGCCCTCCCCCCCCCCCCAATCATGCCCCATAAGCAAAGCGCAAGGTACCGTTTTTATCTCTCTGTAGAAGAAAATCATGTCTGAAGTCATTGAAGAATGAAGACAAAGAATGCAAACCAGCATGTAAGCAATGGATGGAATTAGACTTAAGTGGAGAGTAGGGATGGCAGGACCTGCCAATTTTAGTTGTGAGTCCAAAAGACTTACAGTATTATATTGCTCATTGCATCAACAACGATCACACGGTTCTTTTTCTTACTGGACGGGAAAATCCAGGGATTATAGGAATATCCCTCAGTTTAAACTGTTGGCCATTAGCAACGTGGTGCAGCATCGTTCCTGGTTGAAATATTTAGTTAAGCTATGAATGCCCACAAGAACATACTTGGCACTCGCGCTCCTCATTGAAACAAAATGGTGATACTATATCATGTAAAATAATTGGGCGCCGCATGAACATACACACAGGGCTGACAACTTCCATTTAACCAAATTAGGAAGACTGCAGAGAAGTTAGTTCCACTCTTTCCGTGCAGAAATCCTCCCAGCTGGAGGACTCATTTTTAAAATGCAGACAGTTGTCAGTGTGAACATGGCAGTAAACACAGGATAAGCCTTAGCAGCCATGCAACTGACAACAAGCTTAGTTAGATATTATTTTGTTGTTGTTGTTGTTGTTGTTGTTGTTGTTGTTGTTGTTGTTGTTATTTTCTCTCTTAAAAGAGAATGTACTATGGAACATTTCATTACATTTCTGTCAATGTTTAATTGTTTCTTAATTATTTCTGTGTTTTTTGGGTTTTCTTGTTTTTATCTGTAAGGTGCCTTTCATCCCTGTCAAGGAAAAAGGCAGGGTATAAATATTTATTATTATTATTATTATTATTATTAAGTTTGAAGAAATCATCAGGGTTGGCGGTCTGGAGGTAGTGCAAGCACTAAACAGGCCAATAAACTGGTATGAATAATCTGAGAGCAGCCCAATCTTCACTCAAGTAACAAGTTGTTCATACTCAAGGAACAGCCCAAAGTCTGAGGTTTTATAGTGCCTAGTGAGACCCTATTGGTCCCTTTATGTCACCTGACAACTGGGGAGCGACTGGCTGCAAACCTGCTTTCTGGCCAGCTAGTGCTACCAATGCAAAGCAGAGAAGAAGCCAGTAGCTCCCTCTTCAGGCAGATGGCGGTAAGGCGGGCAGATACCAGGGCGAATGGTTCAATTGGCCAAAGTCATCTGTTCACTGAGCTTGACACCCTACAAGAGGAAACCTTTTTAATGGGGCAGGAACGACGCTGAGGAGTAGATAGTCCTCTCCCCCCACCTCCACCCCGAACAGCAGCTGCATTTTACACCCTCACATTGCTGAGCACTGCAGTGTGTGATTTACATGTGAGCTCCGATTGATCTATTGCCGTGGAACAGAAAGTCTTGTTCCGGTGCGCAGAAGGGATTCGCGGCGCGTCCAAATGAGGTCCTGCCTGTCTCAGCCATGCACTTCATCGGGATGCTAAGTCGCTTCACAAACTTGGGCATTGCACCCAACGCAAGCTGAGAGAAATGCAAATGTGCAGGTTCTATTAAGAGGGGATGAAAGAGTTCCTGGCAAGCGAGGGCATGATAAATAACCGCCACACCTTGCTTGCCGCCATATTTCGCCGCCACAAACTAGAAACCCCTTAAAGATAAGTAATTATCGCCACACCTCCTCTGTGCCATTATCCACAAAATGATTCCGCAGAAGATTAATGCTTCCCCCGTCCGCCATAAAGTCCTGGTTTCCAATTTTTGATACAATTAAGGAACCCCGTAAAACACGTTTATGATCTTTATGCTCCGTCTGAAAAACAATTATTGCACTGTTTTGTGTATACAACCATACATATCCATTCTCCTTGTTATTAAATTCTGGCTTAAACTGTGCGGTAATGAGTTATGGCCTTGTCTGGGTGAGGCAGAGTTTTAGTTTCATTTGTTACAGCGACTAGAATGCCCATAAAGTATGTTGCACTCAAGTGTGGGGGGGGGGGGAGAACACTTTTTTAATCTCTTTCCACTTTGTCACTAGTACGGACCGCCACCCGCAGTGCAGGGAACACCCTGAAAATGAGTGACATATTGTTTTCTGAGAGCTTGTGCAAAACCCCGCAGAAGTAATTCATGTACAGGACAAACACGTGGTTACTGGGAGCAGAACCACGTTACCGAACTTGCCCTTGATGCCGCTGGCCCTGCCCCAAAATATTCAAGCATAGAGGCCTGAAAGACCTATGACCAGCTGGTCAAGCATAGGTGTCTCCACATGACTGGAAGTCCTGCATGATTTGAGACCTTGATCTTGTAGACCGTTCCTCTGCGTGAGCTTCTATTCACCCATCACTCTCCCCTTTCAGACTTTTAATAATACTACAGTGGTACCTCTGGTTACATACGCTTCAGGTTACATACGCTTCAGGTTACAGACTCCGCTAACCCAGAAATAGTGCTTCAGGTTAAGAACTTTGCTTCAGGGTGAGAACAGAAATCGTGCTGCGGCGGCAGCAGGAGGCCCCATTAGCTAAAGTGGTGCTTCAGGTTAAAAACAGTTTCAGGTTAAGAACGGACCTCCAGAACGAATTAAGTACTTAACCCAAGGTACCGCTGTAATTTATTTATACCACTCTCATCTGGCTGGGATTCCCCAGCCACTCTGGGCGGCTCCGAATCGAATATTAAAAACAGCATTAAACATTAAAAACTTCCCTACACTGGGCTGCCTTCAGATGTCTTTTAAAAGCAGGATAGTTGTTTATTTCCTTGACATCTGATGGGAGAGCGTTCCACAGGGCAGGCACCACTACCGAGAAGGCCCTCTGCCTGGTTCCCTGTAACCTCACTTCTCGCAATGAAGAAACCGCCAGAAGGCCCTCGGAGCTGGACCTCAGTGTCTGAGCTGAATGATGGGGGTGGAGATGCTCCTTCAGTGTGCAAATGTCAGGTATGGTGCAAGAATGGCATGGGCTATCCGGCTGCCAGTTAGCTACGGAGCTAAGGTCAATGTGTGTCAAGGCTTGAGTCAGCAGCAAAAAACAATATATCACCTGAAGTTGGGAGCTGTAGTGGTCTCAGCAAGTTTTCCTAGGAGGTCTTGCCAGACGATGCAGTTCTGAGGACCGAAGGCCCCACACCTCTCTAAGGCTCTTCCTCTCCCTTGCAGTCTCAAACTGCATCTGCACACAATCTCTGTTTTTCTCTTTTTGTTTCTTAGCACGGAGTCCAGGGGGGAAGAGAGCTGGTCGCAGCAGAAGGGGGAGATGCCCTGGATTTTTCAGCAGCCTCTTTATCCCCATCCTCTCCAGCCTCTGCTTCAGCCTCCGAGTCTGAACTGCTCTCTGCCACAGACTCCTCCTGCTCATTAAAGCCTGTTGCCCCTGGCAATGGGACAACATCATCCACTGCACCTGCTAGAAGCCACAGGAGGGGAGAGGGCTCTTGTGCTCGGGTTCTGCTTGCTGGTTTCCTACAGGCATCCAGTTGGCCGCTATGAGGATACGATGCTGGACTAGATGGGCCATTGGCCTGATCCAGTAGGCTCTTCTTACATTCAACAGCCCTACCTCTGTGCAATTCTCCTTATGCTCTGAGACATGAGCAACACTGGTCTCTCTCTCTGCTCTCTCCACCCACCCATCCATTCTATACAAATCAGAAATAATTCTGTTAAGGCCAGCAGAGTTATGTCCACATTGCTGGATCCTTTCAGTGTTCTGCTCAAAGGGCCTCTTGTGGAAATGGGTGTCGGCAAAGAGAACATTTGTCAGCCGCATGGATATCATTAACGACAGATCGCTCAGTTCAATCCATTTTTTGACTTCTCGTATTCAACTCATGGTCAGAATTTCTATTGTTCTAACGTCTGCCAGGTTTCATCTGCTGAAGAATTGCTCAGGGATTTATTTTATGCTTTTTTAAAAAAAAGCTTTTATTAAATTTAAAAGCAATACCGGCAAGCAATTTACAGACCACATAAATATGCACGCAACCCAAACAAATTGCAAATATTTGCTTAATGGAGGGAGAATAGCTACCATAAATTATGCAAATGTGTATAATTGGGTCAGTTAGAAAGCTAACTAACTAGATAAATAGCGTCATTTATTCTGGACAAAGAACATAGACTATGTAGATGAAGGATGTAGGGTTCCTATGCACAGAATTAAAATGATCTTCTCAGTTAATTATCAGATGTAGAAATCAGTTAGAGCAGCAGCAAAAGAACTCAGCATCTGGAGGGTAGGAAGCCATATCCAAAAAATGGCTCCGAGTGTGTTCTCCAATCCAGAGACCCTGAGATCAGTTGCTGGCTATACAGCATGCAGCATAGCAAGATGATAGGTAGAATCTACGCACACATTTAAAAAAACGCTGTGAAAATGCTTTTTTAAAAAACGTTCTGAAAAATACATTGAATTTGGCATAGCTCACTGTCGCCATCTAGTGTCACATTTGTATATTGCACTTTCCAAACCCAGCCAATGGGGGGGGCAGCAATGCATCTCCCCAGTCCCCTCTTGTGCCCAAAGAAAGCTCCAAGGTGTGATCATTGGAATTCTCCCTATAGTCACATTCTGAAAAGGGCGCTGGGGTTTTTTCTATTTGCTATCTTTACTTTATAGAGGATGGCGCTCGGGGTTTGTGCGATTTTTCTATGCCACTTTATGGTCACATTACTCCCTGGTAAGGTTTAGACTGACGGTGATCCTGTTCTTCTGCAGATAGGGGCTACTAAGGGATTCTGGGTTACACACGCTTCTTTTGTCAGCTAACCTGGCAAAAGCTTTCCTTCAAACCCATATTAAGCTTTCCTTCAAACTCCAGCGTTGGGTTTTAAATCCGCGTTCCTACAGCATTATCCAAAATGTGCATGAATCCCATACTTAGTTATAAAATACTTCCGTTCGTTGTGTTGTTTCTCAAACCAGCTTCACACCAATTTGCCTCTAGCCTTTGCATGGGGTAAAGCCGACCCCTGCCCTGTCATTGCTCCCCTGTGTGCACACAAACAGAAATGAATCTGACACTATTGAAGCTATGCCGATTTATTTTATTTATAACCTGCCATTCTTGGTGCCACAAGACATGCACAACTCTACAAAAACAAAGGTGGCTGCCATGACTAACAACTACCATGGGATCTGCCTGCTGAGTACTGGTGAGGAAGGGTTTCGCCCGTGTAGTTCTCAACACGTTACTGCCACTCAGGGTCCAGCCCGAGTCCCAATGCGGCTGTAATGAGCACCATGAGTGTTTGCAGGAGCCAGGCCCTGAGCACTGCAAGTGTTTGCAGGAGCCAGGCCCTTGCTGTGTTTGCCTCGGGAGAAGCAGGTGCAGGCCAGCAGGCGTGATCAGAGGACGGTTGTATCTGTCGGGATCTCTGTTCAGCCAAGCTGATAAAGCTCATTTTCCTCTGGCCAAGTCCTTTGGAATCGCCTCCGACGATAATTAACGACCTGAGCCTTTGATGAGGCCTCAGGCACATTCCCGTTCAGCAGAGTTTCCAGCACAGGGAAGTGATGAGATTTATGGCTACATTGCTATATTTCTTACTACACAGACAGCATAGAAATATACATCCTCTCTCTATGAAAGCAGAGAGCAACTGAAACAAACAGAGGAACAGGAAACCAGTGACGTCACATCCGTCTCCCGTGAGACTTCCAACAGCCTGGACTGTCTCTGGAATGTAAACAGAGCCTTGTGACTCTAAGCAGCTGCACAGTGGCACAAACAGAAACTAACAGTATCAATCACCTGGTTGGCAAGCTCAGGACGACTATATAAGGCCTGCATTTCGCCCCAAGTCTTTGCAACAGCAATGTGGTTTCATGCCATGCTGTAGGCCAGCACCAGTTCCCCATCCCCAGTTATTCTGCATCCTGGCATCTATTGGGCTTGCTCCTGACTGTGAACCCGCCTGTCAGACTGCTGCCAGCCCTGGTCTCAGCATGTTGGTCCTGGACTCTTTCTGCCCATGCCCTGGATCGTGACAGCGGCTTTAAAGTTCAGAGGTCAGCAGAGCAGGTTCTGCACGACCAAAATCACTCTAAGGGCCATTTTTCTGCTTTACTAGCTTGGAAAAGGGCACATCGCCACCAAGGGAAAGAGGTTTTATTTCCATTTGAACCCAGCGTTTCTTTTTTCACCCGTTCTCTGTTAAAACCCCATTTCTGCACCACCAATGTTCTCATTGGCCTCTATTAGCACATCTGTTGCACAAACCCCAGTCTCTGAGCAGCAAGACTTTAGGGGTGCCAGGGTTCGGTTCCTTCAGAATGAAGGTCTGAAACCATAGAGCTCAAACGGGAGAGAAGAGGAACAGGCCAGAAACCCCCACACTCCTCCATCAAAGGTGGAAATGGGTGGCAAACAGGGAGCATTTGGAATTAATTCTCCCAGGAAGAGCTGCAGTAATCAGGGAGGCATCTTCAATTGGTCCACGGGCTTCATGTTGCACAGGAATGCGTTAGAAGATCCAAAAGGGGGGAATGTTGCACGAGTGAATGATGGTTCAGCCTGTCACATTTCCAGATGATAAAGGTGGCAGGTTTCTTCATCAAGGAAAATATTGTCCCAGGCCTGTATTTTCCAGGAGGCTCTGAGGCTCCATAAATAAAACCTATAAATAAAGTGTACATGGTAGAGAGGCAGAAAGACATTAAAGCACAGGCCTGCTGATCTCTTTTCATCCCAAGAGATGTTCACGTTTCCTCATCTCCCTACCTGGAGTGAGAGATGAGTAATATTTTTTCCCCCTGCTTTAAGTATGGAGCAACTTTTGGTACACCAAAAGGAATCCTGTACTGCCCCTATTGCCCAACTTCCAGAACATGCACTCAGAAAACTGGGTCTTCCCAATCGGACGCCTGGTGGAAGGTAATGACTTTCTAAAAATCACTGCAACCCCCCCTCCCTGCCCACATGAACAGGGTTGCTGTGCGTAAGAGAAACGTGGTGGACAAGCAGCGGCAAGAACAGGCCCATCTGCTTCATCCAACCAAGTCTCTGTTACACATGTCAGGTCAAGTCCCCCATCCACGATCAAGTCACGGATGGCAGGGGTCTTGTGAATCGTGGACCTGACATTTCACAGCAGCACCTTCAGGTCACGTGGGTCTCCCTTCCAGTCAAGGGGAGACTCAAAGAAAGGGATAGTCTTCAAACTATGGCTAAACCTGTAATGATATGGTCTGGTCTTAGCTTAACTCCTCCTCCTACCCGTGATCACTGAGATCGGGTGTCCCAGCACATCCCCCCGTGGAACCTGCCCCATCCATTCAGTTGGCTGGGGCCCACTCCCAGCCAGCCCTGACCCTCTCCCAGGGCCGGATTTAGGTTTGATGACACCCTAAGCTACCGAAGGGCCCTTTATATGTCTAGCTGTCCTTTGTCAACAACAAATTGTCCCTGTTTTTTGTGTTGAATATATGCTATACAGTGGTACCTCGGGTTACAGATGCTTCAGGTTACAAACTCTGCTAACCCAGAAATAGTACCTCAGGTTAAGAACTTTGCTTCAGGATGAGAACAGAAATCACGTGGCGGCAGCATGGCGGCAGCGGGAGGCCCCATTAGCTAAACTGGTACCTCAGGTTAAGAACAGTTTCAGGTTAAGAACAGACTTCCAGAACAAATTAAGTTCTTAACCAGAGGTACCACTGTATAGTAATTTATGGACCTAACAGGTATCTAAAGCCATTTGCATATAACAAAATATGTATTTTATCAAAGCAATTGTTGAACTGAAATACAATTAAGAAGAAGTATATCAATAGTGAAATAGGATTAAGAAGTAGTATATTAATAGTGAAATAATTATTAAGCCCTAACTGTATGTAGGTTTTATTTTTAAATGTCGCTACAGGTGTGTTTACATATTACACTGAATACAGGTGCAAGTGGTCTCTACATAAATACAGTCATACCTTGGATCCCAAACGCCTTGCAACTCGAATGTTTTGACTCCCATACACCACAAACCCAGAAGTGAGTGTTCCGGTTTGCAAACATTCTTTGGAAGCCAAATGTCCGACTTGGCTTCCCCAGCTTCTGATTGAGTGCAGGAAGCTCCTGCAGCCAATCAGAAGCTGCGCCTTGGCTGTCTAACTTTTTCAGAAGTCAAACGGACTTCCAGAACGGATTCCCTTCGAAAACCAAGGTACAACTGTACAATTGTTTGTGTAAAATAGTGTACACTTTTTGGAACAATTGCATACAGAGGTTCATATGCTGTTTGCCAAGCAGGCATTTTGTGTGACCCATGAGAGCAGGGGGGCAAGGAACAAGACTGTAGAATGGTGATGGGATGAAATCAGGCCAAATCTGTATTGTCAGCAGCAGGCAGGGTAAGGGTTGGCATGGCATCGGGGTCCCAGGACCAGCTTATAATTCTACAGGCCCCATTTGATGGAATGGATTCGCTGGGTTTGGACCAACCCAAACCTGTTCCACGGGAGTTGGCCAGTATTGAACCTTGCCATGGTACAAGTCAAGCAAGGTCTTGCTGGGTGACCAGGGTGCAAACTCCTACCAGGCCCCAACATGGAGTTTGTGGGTGCCATGCTCAGTTGTCCTCTCAGGCCCCTCTTGGGGGTTCGGCTATACTATGTTGATCCTGCCCAATGCCATTTTTGCCCTCATACAAACAACGTTCTTCCGCCTAACGAAGGAAGGCCATAATTTCACTGAAAGGCGGAAAAACCACAACCAGGTGCCAATCCTGGGCTCATGGGACAACTTTTTCCTATGAGCCCACCACACAAATGAGATACTGGGCAAAACCTTGCCCTGTATTTTGCTGCTATCAGTGTGGGCCACAGTGCCACCGGGCAAAGGCACCCCACATTTATTGGGCATGTTAGATGCAACTAACACATCTAACAGCTCAACTGGGCATCCAGACTATACACTTGTTGGCTGCCTTGTGTGAACACCCTTTCTGTGTGACACAAGCCTGACAAGGAAGCCAAACATTAAGAGACAAAAGAGAAAACTAGACCAGTGGAAGCAGACCACATAAGCAAAGACCAGCTATTCAATCTGTAAACATTCATGGAAGAGGAAAGACAAAGCAGCACAGCTAGTGACAGCAGACCTTTGCAGATAAGAGTAGAAACGAGTGGTTGACTGATTTGTCACATCAAATGCTGTGCCAGAAGGGTGGGCCCAGTTTAACCTGCTGTGCATCTTTATTGCAGGAAGTAAACAGCAATGAAAGCAAAGCAGGAGATGCCTGCTAGACAGCAGCAGTCGATGGGGCTTTGTTATTCCGCTCGTTCGCAAAGCAGCCTTACTTTTTTATCATTATCGCTGAACTGTTGGAACAAAACAGGACTTTTCAAATCTGTTACAGGTAAAGCAGCTGAATTGATACTGATAACAGAGAAGAGAACACAGCAGCCTGATTCCTTCTCATTAGAAACTACTGGAATTTTATGCAAAATAAATACATACCTTGTTTCATGGAGGGGGTAGCTTTCCCAAATCCTCCCGCCAAGCTTCTAATAA